>NW_012141302.1:1493456-1497143 GCF_000956105.1 Propithecus coquereli | reverse complement strand
TGCCTAGCCACCCAGGCCATCTTAACAATAACATTTAGAACCTGTAGAATAGATTCATTGTGATATTTAGATATTTAGCACAGGAAATGGAAAAACATTTATGAATGAATGGCTTTGTTGATTGCCTTTTAAGAATGTGTTGTTCAATCAGCACTTTAATATATTATGCCATTTTCTTCTTGCTTACGTGATATTCAAATTCTTCTGTAGGTTATATGTCTTTTTCCTCTGGCTTCTTTATCTTTGGTTTTTAGCATTTTGATTATGATGTGTCTGGGTGTGGATTTCTTTAGTTTATCCTGTTTGGTGTTCACTCAGCTTTTATTGTGGTAAAATACATATAACATAAAATTTACTATTTTAACTATTTTTTAGTGTACAGGTCTGTGGCATTAAGTACATTCACATTGTTGTGCAACCATCACCAGTCTCTATCTCCAGAACTTTTTCATCTTCTGTACCCATTAAACAATAGTTCCCTATTAACACCTCTTCCAAGTGTACTCAGCTTCTTGAAGTTGTAAGTTTACGTTTTTTCACAAACTTGGAAACATTTCAACCATTATGTCTTCAAATATTTTAATTAATTAATTAATTAGAGACAGAGTCTTGCTCTGTTGCCCAGGCTGGACTTGAATTCCTGGGGTTAAGCAATCCTTCCACCTCAGCTTCCTGAGTAGCTGGGACTACAGAAACATGCCACCATGCTTGGCTTCAGATATATATTTGTAGCACCACATTCCTTTCTTCTTTTTTCAGGACTCTGGTGATGCAACTTTTAAACCTTTTGTTGTTGTCCCACAGTTCCTGAGGCTCTATTGTTATACTGTTTTTTATTTCTTTTGTTCAGATTGAATAATTCCTATTTATCTTCAAGTTTATTGATTCTTTGCTTTGTTCTCTCCATTCTGCAATTGAGTGTCTAGTGAGTATTTTATTTTGGGATTGTGTTTTTCAGTTCTAAAATATCCATTTGATTCCTCTTCATATCTGTTTCTATGCTAATACTTTCTATTTTAATTTTTGTTTCAAGAGTGTGATTTCTCATTCAAGTATTTTTATAATATCTGTTTTGAAGTCTTTGTCAGATAATTTCAACATTTGTATTATCTTGTCATTGGTACGTGTTGATTGTCTTTTCTCATTGCAAATTGAGATTTTTATCTATTCTTTGAATGTTATGTAATTTTGGATTGTATCCTGGACATTTTGAATATTCTGTTGAGATTCTGGTCTAATTAAATCTTGTGGATAATGTTGATATTTTTGTTTTAGCAGGCATTTGACCTAGTTAAATATAGGTTGCAAGTTCCATCTCACCTGTGGTTCCAATGTCAGTTTTCAAAGCCTTTGCATTGCTACTGGAATCTGTCCTGTGTATGCACCAGCCAGTGGTTAGTCTGAGTAGAAGACTACCTGTTAGCTCAGTTTTCAGTCTATCATATGCTGTTCAGGACCAGATCCATCATGGGTGAGCCCAAGAGTTCATAAGCAGCTTTATGGGATCACTTGTCTCAGCTCTTTCCTCTCCACTATCTCTCTGATACTTTCTGGTTCCCTCGGGCCCACCTCTTTGGTCCTCTGGCCAGAAACCACTTACTGCCATCCTGTTGCAATTGTGAGAAGACAGAGGGAGAGAAAAATAAAGAGTTTGGTCCTGCTCATTTAGGGCCACAGCACCACCAAATGGAGAGGAAAAGGCTCACTTCCTCAGAGTTTTGTCTCCTGCACTTTTCTTTTGTCAGCTGTTTCTGTTTCCTTTGTGGAATTGTCTCTGGCCTAGGCTATGAAAGAATGGGGAATAAAGAGGGGGGAAAACCTCCTGGGGGATTTCTTTCACTTTCTTTGAACTTTCGGAGTGCTTTTTTCTACTCCTTGAGCTAGAACTAGAGGTTTTCTCTTTGATCTCTTTCTTTTATAACTACAATTCTCATTTCTGTATTTCATCCTGCATTGAGTTTAGGCCAGCAGATACTAGTGGGGAAAAGAAACATGGCACACTCACTGCCAGTTCAGTGGTACCTACTTTGAATTCTGGTGTTCTTTCCTGCTCCTCCTGCTATTTACTTTTCAGAGACCTCAAATAGCTGAACCGTCCTTTCTGTCCAGATTTTATAGTTTCATTTAGTGAGAGAGAAAGGTCGGTATGTGTTTATTACATCTTAGCCCAAACTGGAAACAATAGAATACTTTTGCATGGTGTTTTACTGCTGTGTACTTTACTTGCCCCAAATGATCTCTAGAAACTGCTTTAGGAAAAGTATTTTATAAAATATACTGAGTGTTAGATCATTATGTTAATAGTTACAGACCACAGAATTAAGTCACCTTTTCATAATAGAAGAAAGATTTCCTGCCTTTTTTTTGACTTAATCTAAAATCAGGTATATTGTTAACACATTGCTATACTGAGGAGACTCGAAAGACCTGGGAAGTGAATATATACTGATAGTGACTCTGAAGTGTTCGTAGAGCTTGATCAGGTGAGGTGGTATTGACTTTTGGAAGCTTACTGGAAAAGACTTTTCAAGAAATGGTATAATAGTAAGTTAGGATTTTAAAGTACTTGAAAGCATAAAGAACATTATTCTTATGAAGTTGTCTTCTGGATTCTTCTGTAAAATATCTTAAAGATTTCAAAACCAGTTTCTTAAATAATAATAATTATTCAGTTTACTCAGTTTCAAACTCTTAGCATTAAAACTCACCAGCAAAAGTTTCATTTAATTAATTTATTTATTTTTAGAGACAAGGTCTTGCACTGTTGCCTAGGGGTACAGTGGTACAATTATAGCCCGCTATAACATCAGCCTCATGGCCTCGAGCAATCTTCCTGCCTCAGCCTCCAAAGTAGCTAGGACTATAGGCATGTGCCACCACACCTGGCTAATTTTTCTTATTTTTTGTAGAGACGGAGGTCTTGCTACATTGTCCAGGTTGGTCTTGAACTCCTAGCTTCGAGCAATCTTCCTGCTTCTCAGAGTGCTGGCATTACAGGCATGAGCCGCCATAGCCACTGGCTAAAGTTTTAAGTGGTTATGGTACTACTTTCTATTTAACTGAATTACTAAATAAGCATTATATTAAAGCTAATGTTGAAAAGGTGCTTAATAATATTCCAGATTTTCCCTATAGAGCTAATTCTTGCTTTTTTTATTTCATATTTGTCTATCTTCTGCTGAACATGAAAACATTAATCCTAGTTTAGAATTATATCATATTTTGATGTGTGACATGATAGACATGTTTCATTTTGTAAACCTGTAGTTTTCAGACGTTTGTGAGGATGATTAAAATATCAGAAAGAAGTTACGGATAGTAATAACTCAGAAACAATGTAAAAAGTTTCATATTGCAAAAGATACTCAGTAAGCATTGGGAAATTTATTTTTCTTAGCTCATTTTATAAAAATGATAGTTGCCTCTATTTGCATAAAAGTGTGGAGGATTCAGTTCAGAAAACAAAATGACATTTTATGTTTCTAAGTTAAGGATTTCTGTTCTTTTTTGTTTTACATAAATTGGCATTAATAAAAGGATTCTAGATTTCTTAAAGATTGACAGCTTATAACTCCACTTAATAACAAAATTTAGTAATTATAAGTAAATTCAGTTGCTAAGTATGTGGTTAAAGAATTAACATTGATTGTGAGCAAACCATTTTGCAGAGAATATATTTTTGTGTGC
>NW_012141302.1:1488043-1489596 GCF_000956105.1 Propithecus coquereli | reverse complement strand
ATAGAGAGCACTTTAATATATATAGTATATTGTTTTCCTTATTTTAATCAGCCTTGTAAATAACTACTTTTCTTTTGGCAGTAATTATGAAAATAAGTGAGCATGTTTTTTTCACTACAAGCATAAATCCTAACAAGTGAAGGCTAATTTAGTGTACAAGGTTTTTATTTCAGGTCTAAGAAAACGTTTTTCTTGCTATTTAACTTGTTCTATGAAATGTGCAGTATACAAAGAATACAAAAACTTTATATAAAATTTTATATAAAATCTTTCTCATGCATATTGCATTTGTCCTGGTGCTATTTATTGTTTTTACTTTTGTTGTTTTTTTTCTATTGGCCACTTTTGTGGGGGGTTGTATTGATGTATTATAATCTTACATATATATTCTTTTTATCATATTTACATCGTTATAGTTGATCAAGAAGAGGTATTTTGCATACATCAGTTACTAATCTGCAGCTGTATACTTGCTGTTTTTGCTTACGGAGGTTGATTATATTATGATGTTAATTTGAATTGGGTCATGACTTAAGTCAAATCTGCTATTTAGCTCATACTGAATCTTTGTGATTAGGAAAAGTTGTCTCTTCTTTATGTCAGGATATATGCATGGTGACTGGAATGTAGGCTGGATTTCAGCTCTGGCTTTTCTCTTTGACTGTACAACTGTTTGTGTTAGCCCTGTATTGGATTAACTTGAAACTGTAAATTTGCATTATTATCTAAAGATTATACCCACAACACTGCTGAATCAGTTAGCTTAATTTTGCTGTTGGCCATAAGAAACATGGGCTAAGTAGGAAACTTGCTTATCACCACCAGTCTATATTACTACTTAGTGGAAAAGAACTCAAAAACACATAACATATAGCCTACTGGATATGGCACAGTAGAAGTGATGTGGTGGTTCAGAAATAGGGTTATTTTTATAGTCTAAGAACAGCATTATTATTAGTTACCTGGAAAGGAAATACAGTTATAGACAACTGAAAATTTGACCCTTATGTTTTTATTTGTTTTATGCAATAAATAGATAAAGTTTTTCCTACCAAATTTATTTTATATATGTCCCCTTTTTTTCTTTGCTTCTGGTACTCTCTTTTGTCTGCTAATTACGTAGGTTTTAGCTTTGCATTTTTGGGACCAAAGTGTTTTCATTTGTTTGATGGAGAAACAGTACTGAATTACCTAACCTGATACATTGAAGTAAATATTACTAGTTAGGGTTTTTAGAGGGAACACATTGAGTATTTTGACAGCTATAAAACAAAATATCATTGTGACTTAGTTTCGATTTTTTTTTTTTTTTGAGACAGGGTTTCACCATGTGGCCCTGGGTAGAGTATACTGGCATCATGGTAGCTCACTGCAACCTCAAACTCCTGGGCACTTACATTATTTTTTGTATAACTGGAGTCTTATTTTTACATAACTTAATCTGCATGCAAATATAGACACATATCCTTTGTATGTTTATACGTACCAACATTTTACTACCCTCCAATTGCTAATCATTTAGGATATCTCAAAATTTTCTCACATGTATATAC
>NW_012141302.1:1480223-1486568 GCF_000956105.1 Propithecus coquereli | reverse complement strand
AGAAGACAGAGAACAAAACTTTGGAACATTAGGATGGAATCAGAAAATCAGAGAGAGTGGTTTAAATAGGAATTAGGGAGTCATTAAAAATAGGGAGTCATTAAAAATGTTTGAGCCCTTTCTCTGCCACCATGGTGTGTGCGGTTGACTCCATTCTTCACCATGTCTTCCCATAAGACTTTCAGGATCAGGCTATTCCTAGCCAAGAAATAAAAGCAAATTCATCACATCCCCCAGTAGATTTAGTGGATTCAAATGAAAACTGGTGTTAAAATCAGGTACGACTTGGAGAGGAGACATTGGAGAAGAACCAAGCTGGGTCTGTGAGGAACTAACTGCACATGAGATGGCACAAATTTTTATGCTGTATAGGTCACTATCATTTTATCATATCAAGCCGAATATGTCACCACTGTCTAGATAGTTGAACATGTTTTATTGGAAAAATGTTTTTCTCTTTGTTTCTATGTTCTGCACTAGTAGACTGATTCAGTAATAATTATGTGAGACATTTTGTTTAAAAAATAAGTTTTTGAGTAAGCTGGTGATATTTGGGAAAGATTGTCTGAAATGGACAAAATCGATTAACTTAAGGTCTTGTGGTTAGTAAGTTTTTGTAATATGGCATTTGAATCTACTCTAACCTGTTCAGATTTCACAATATCAAAATCATAGATTGAATGAAGCATTAAAGAGATCTGAAGTTTAAAGTTTTGTTATGTAATATTTTTAATATTGAAAGTGACCCTCGTCGTCTTTTTTTTAACTTTGTTTTTCTGCTTGTCATTTAAAACAACTTTTATTGGATATAATTATCATATCATGCAAATCACCCCTTTAAAGTGTACAATTTAGTAATTGTATTCACAAGTTTGCATAACTATCACCACTACATTAATGTTTTAAAACATTTTCATCTGTCCTTAAACAAAACCCTATTCCCCTTAGCAGTCACATTCATTTTCCTCTGTCTTTGTCTCTACCCTCAAGCTCTTAAGCAACTAATAATCTATTATGTCTCTCTGGATTTGCTTATTCTAGATACTTCATGTAAATGGAATCACACACTATGTACCACAGTTATATTTACATTGTATTTTATGTTCATATGAAAATTATGGTTTGTAATTTTGATCCCAGGTCAAATCCTAATAAATACAATGTCTCCATTTATGTAGTAGATCCTGTCCCAGTGAAGTTGAATCGGAGAATAAGTAAAGTAAGGGTCACCTGCCTTCTTCTGAGTTACTGATTATGATTCTATACTTGATTTTCTATTTAGTGTATAGCCCAAAAGTTGAACCACAAGAGCAGTTATGTATTCAAACATTGCATATATTTAACATAATATTTGCCATGTAGTATAGTATTTTAATTAACCATAAGAACTTCTTTGTTTTTAGTATATTCAACAGAACATAAGAGCAGATTGCTCCAATATTGACAAAATTCTTGAACCACCTGAAGGCCAAGATGAAGGTGTATGGAAGTATGAACATTTAAGGTAAGTCCTTATGGTATATCAAAATAGTAATAGGGTTGTACATGGTGGCTCATGCCTGTAATCTCAGCACTTTGCAAGGCTGAGGCAGGAGGATTGCTTGGGTCAGGAGTTCTAGACCAACCTGAGCAACATAGTAAAATGTCGGTACAAAAAAATAGAAAAATTAACTGGATGTGGTTGCGTGCCTTTAGTCTCAACTGCTGGGGAGGCTGAGGTGGAAGGATTGCTTAAGCCCAGGAGTTTGAAGTTGCAGTGAGCTATGATGATGCCACTGCATTCTAGCCTGGGCAACAGAGTGAGACCCTGTCTAAAACAAAAAATAGTAATAGTACTTCTGTTAATACTAGTAAAAATTACCTTTAGTATTAATGATAATTATGATACCAGATTCTAAAGTTTTGTCTTTTCAGTGATAAGGTTCTCAGCTTTGTTCACTGGTTGTTACCAGATCAAGTTATGCTGCAAGGCACTTGTTTGAAAAGTGGTTTCAGAGCTGATAACTTGGACCTGCATGTGCACCTTTCTACATTTATGGATTTGTATCCTGTTATCTTTTTACATGGTTTTCTTTAATTGTATCTCTTAACCACTAATGTATTATTTCCATTTCCCCACTCATGCGTTACTTTACATGTCTTTATAGAGTATTACCTCTAGGTCCTAGTCTAGGCTTGGTATCTGATGAGTTACCTACGAACTATTGAGAATGTCCAGTCCTCCCTTTTGTAAATAGAGATTAATTGTAATCATGAAGTAAAGAGTTTTGGTGCTTTTTATAATACTCTTTGAAATAGAAAAAATTAGCCAGGAGTGGTGGTGTGTGCCTATAGCCCCAGTTATTTAGGAGGCTGAGGCAGGAGGATTGCTTGGGCCCAGGAGTTTGAGGATGCTGTGAACTAGGCTGACTCCATGGCACTTTAGCCCAGCAACGAAGCAGGACTCTGTCTCAAAAAAAAAAAAAAATCCTTTGAATGATAAAATTGATAACTTGTGAGTAAGTAGAGTTAACTTTAGAAGTAGCTATATCCTGAAGTTACTAGGTGTTACTTGATGTTATAAACTGTCCAGTACATACTGGAGCTAGGATGACAGATTAAATAATGAGAGTGTAGTATGAATATGTTTTCATTGAGGTTTATTACTTTTAAGTTGATTTTTAGGTAATAAGTGGAGTAGAAATATAACTTCCTCAATAAGACCATGTGTGGGGCCGGGCGCGGTGGCTCACGCCTGTAATCCTAGCTCTCTGGGAGGCCGAGGCAGGCGGATTGTTTGAGCTCAGGAGTTCGAAACCAGCCTGAGCAAGAGCGAGACCCTGTCTCTACTAAAAATAGAAAGAAATTTATTGGACAGCTAAAAATATATATAGAAAAAATTAGCTGGGCATGGTGGTGCATGCCTGTAGTCCCAGCTACTCGGGAAGCTGAGGCAGGAGGATCTCCTGAGCCCTGGAGTTTGAGGTTGCTGTGAGCTAGGCTGACGCCACGGCATTCTAGCCGGGGCAACACAGTGAGACTCTGTCTCAAAAAAAAAAAAAAAAAATGTTCTTTATGGCTGGTTTGTTTAAACTATGTGTTGTATTTCCCTTAATCTGCATTCGCTTTTAATCTGTAGTAATTATTTTTTACTTGATGCTGACTTATTGAGGATATTGGATTGAGCACATTCTGTAGAATTTTAGACCTTCAAATGGTCATTATATTGACAGACTTGTATGCTTGAAGACAAATCACTCTTTAGTTGCAAAATCAATTTCTGATGTTCTTTTATTTGAAAAAGGCTAAATTCTCTAAAATAAGAGTTTTTTGGTACCTAAGAGAAAAGTACTTATTTGGAAGATCAGTTTCATTCAGGCTGTTACATTTTTTGTGTTGATAAATTGAAGCAGTATTAAGATTGTATCAGTTTATATCTGGGAAGATCCGCATAGTAGTTTCATTGGTAATTCACCGAAGTTGGCTTCTTAGTATAGTGAATGATGTGATAATTGCAAGTAGGAAACTGAATCAAGAAGGCTGGTTTTGTTTTGGCATAGTAAAGATGCGTTATTCTTACTTTAGAGTGGAAATGACACCCAGTTTGTGATGTATTACAAGTCTTAAATATATTGTTATTCTCATATCCACTTTTTTCTTGATAAGTATTAAATATAAGATGGGATAATCATCAGCATTTGGACCTGTAAGTGAATTGCAACATTGCTTGCTGAAGTCCAGCTCTGTTGAATTGGCCATATGTCAAAGGAGGATGATAGTAGGTTTTCTAAATGGTGGTTACATGGAATAGGGTTACTATAAACGTACAAACAAAAGAAAAACTTGAAAGGATACTTTCTGAACTCTTTTGGAATAACTGTGCCTAGTTAGGAAACCATAGGAACGGACAGACTAGAAGCTAAAACAAATTGCTCGCATTAATTAAAAGCATTGAGCAGATTCTGAAGTGGAAGAGGCAGGATACTTAGCACTAGTGATAATTTATCCACTGTTCTCGAGAATTAAAGAGAGGCTTTGCAGCAGGTACAGTTAATTATACAAATAGTAATTGTAGGGGACAAAGATTATAACTCGTTATTATCTATAAGCCCATCCAGTCACATGCAGATTGTGATTCACTTGCAGTAGCATTCTGATTATGTATGTATTTGGCAAAATGTAATTTATAAAAGTTTGTGGACACATTACATGCTACTTTGCAACCTGGTATATTTTGCCAACTTTTCGCTGTTATAACTGGTACAAAGTAGGAATAGTTACCTGAGAATTAATTGGGGAAAGGAGAAGGAGAGGCAGCTGAAACAAGGCAAAACTTCACCCACCTCCCTAAAAAAAAAATCCAGAAGCCAATTAAAGGTCTGAAGCAATGCTGTCTGATATGGTAACCATGAGCCACATGTGGCTGTGGAGCATTTGAAATATGCTGTAAGTGCGACATACTGGATATCAAAGACTTACTACAAAAAGACAATATGAAATATCTCACTGAGGGACAACTGGATATCTACATACAAAAGAATGAAGTTGGACCTCTACCTCACACAAAGCACAAAAATACACTCAAAATAGATCAAAGACTTAAATGTAAGAGCTAAAATTTTAAAATTCTTGGAAAAAGCATAGCTGTAAATTTTCATGACCTGGGAATAGGCAATGATTTGTTAGATATGACAGCAAAAAGTCAAGCAATGGAAGAAAATACAGGTAAATTGGATTTCATCAAAATTAAAAATTTTTGTGCTTCTCAAAGAACACTGTCAAGAAAGTAAAGTGCATTTCTACCTGAAATCATTAAAAAAAGAAAGAAAGAAAGAAAGAAAAGTGCAAAGACAACCTACAGAACGGGAGACAATGTTTTTGGAAGTACTATTTCTGATAAGGGCCTGGTATCCAGAAATATATAAACAATTATCACAGCTCAACAACCGAAAGACAAATAACTCAATTTAGAAATGAGCAAAGGATTTGAATAGACATTTTGCCAAAGATGACACAGAAATGACCAATAAACACATGAAAAGATTCTATCTTATTAGGTAAATGCAGATCAAAACCACAAGGAGAATTGGTCCAGGGTTGTGGATTATCATTAAGCTGATTAACATTGTCTCCTCCACAACTGCGCTTGATTAGAAAAAGAAAAAGGAAGAAAAAACCACAATGAGAACGGATAAACGAAATGTGGTATAGACATACGATGAAATATTATATAGCCATGAAAGGAAATGAAGTTCTGAAACATGTTACAACATGGATGAACCTTTGAAATCTAGTATGTATTATGCTGAGTGAAATAAGCCAGACACAAAAGATACCATATGATTCCACTTATATGAAACATCTAGAGTGAGTAAATTCATAAGAGACAGTAAGTAGTTAGAGGTTGCTAAGAGGTGAGGGGTGTAGGGAATTAGTGCTTATTGGTTATAGAGCTTCTGTTTGAGAATTGGAAACTGGTGATGGTTGCACAATAGTGTGAATATAATTAATGCCACTGAACTCTGCATTTAAAATGGCAAATTTTATGTTATATATATTTTACCACAGTTTTTAAAAATGTTTAGAACATTAATTGCCATGTGAGTTGTAGTTAACTCACACTAGTTTTGAGCCCGGGGCCTCGTGAAGCAAAACCTGGGCAAAACCCTGCAGTTGGTTTGTGAAAATCTTACTCGTTGATGTTCTTATTGTTATAATTAATATTGACAATTTAATTCTAAAAACGTGGGTTAAACGAATAGAAGTCAGTAACAAATTTTTCATTAAATTAGAATGGATCATTTTGTTTTCAGAGTCTTTATTCTATTTTCGTAATAAAACACTGTGGCCCCAAGGAATTTCTTTTTTCTAGTGGGGCAATGTGTTAAATAAAACCTGCAAACCCCACAATGGCATATGTACTTAACACTCACTATAATGGTTAAAATATAAAAGAGAGACCAATAACAGGTATTGACCAGGATGTGGAGAATTAGAACCCTCTTACCATGCTGATGGGATTGTAAATTGCTGTGGCTACTTGGGAAGACAGTTTGGAAGTTCCTTAAAATGATAAGCAAAGAGTCACCATATGACCTAGCAATTCCACTCCTTGATGTATACCCCAAAATGAAAACACGTCTGCACAAAGACTTGCACATGAATATTCACAGTCACATTATTTATTATAGGCAAAACATGGAAACAATTAAATGTCCATCAACTGACGAATGGATAAACAAAATGTGTTACAATCATCCCTCAGTATCCTCAGGATACTGGTTCCAGGACCCCCATAAATACAGAAATCCACTGATGCTAAAGTCCCTTATATAAAATGGTGTAATATTTGCATATAACCTATGC
>NW_012141302.1:1479695-1480173 GCF_000956105.1 Propithecus coquereli | reverse complement strand
AAGTAAAGTGCATTTCTACCTGAAATCATTAAAAGTTCCTTGCTACAAGGTTGTCACCACAGTGCTATTTTAGGATTTCTTATGATTAGCATCATTTTTTATAACTGGGCAATAGCATGGGCTAGAACTCTTTGATTCATTGGCTGTTACAAATTAACATGTCTCACATTGTGCTGATATCCACTGTGTAATTGTCGAAATATACCTGTTTAGGTTTTTGTTCAGTCATGATTTCTTTTGATAAGAAGAACTATTGATTACTCTTTGACGTCTAGTTTAAGTAGAAATATTACTTTTGAGCTTTTTAATATTCATATTTTTCTACTTAGTTTTTGTCAAAGTGAGACTGTAGGCAACAGCAATTGTTTACTGTACTTTTTTCTTATTTTAAATAATTCCTTCATATCATCTGATTCCCAGTACACTTTTCCTTAGTTGTCTTAAAAATGTTCTTTATGGGCCGGGTGCGGTGGCTCAC
>NW_012141302.1:1474587-1477305 GCF_000956105.1 Propithecus coquereli | reverse complement strand
GCTGGCCTTGAACTGCCCGCAAGTGATCCTTCTGCCTCAGCCTCCCAAAGTGCTGGGATTACAGGAGTGCCTGGCCACTCCTGTGTACTTTAAATCATCTCTAGATTACTTATAATACCTAATAAAATGTAAATGTTGTATAAATAATTGGTATATACTGTATTTTAAAATTTGTATGGTTTTAATTATAGTTATTGTGTTTTTTTTTAATATTTGTGATCTGTGATTATTTGAATCTGTGGAGGTAGAGGGTTGACTGTATATGCATACAATGGGATATTATTCAGCCATAAAAAGGAATGAAATCTGTAAAGGGAGAGACATATATTGTAGCATTTGATAGATATTGAAAACATTAAAGACTAAAAAGTTTTTGAATTAAAAAAAGGTATGAAGTACTGATTCATGCTACTTCATGGATGAGCCTTGATAACATAAATGACACAAACCAGATAGACATAAAATGCCATGTATTATCTTATTCCATTTTAACAAAATATCCAGAATAGGCAAATCCCATGAGACAGAAAGTAGGATTAATTAGTTGTTGCTTAGGGCTGGTGGGAAGAAAGAATGGGAAGTGACTGCTAATTGGTTCAGGGTTTCTTTCTGAGGTGAGGAAAGTGTTCTGGAATTGGTGATGATTGCATAATTTCATGAATATACTAAAAACTACTGAATTTAATAAAAGATTAAATTTTATGGCATATGAATTATATCTTAATTTAAAAAGACAAAAAAATAGCCCACTAATAATTTTGTGTGAATTACCGGTTGAAATAGTAATATTTTGGATATAGTGGGTTAAATAAATTATTAAAATTAATTTTTCCTGTTTATTTTTCCTTTTTAAATGTATCTGCTAGAAAAGTTAGAATTAAGTGTGTGGCTTGCATTATATAGTTGACCCTCGAACAATGTGGGGTGGGGAGGTTGGGGTGCCGGCCTTCCTCACAGTCAAAACTTTGCGTTTAACTTTTGACTCCCCCAAAATCTAACTGCTAAAAGCCTACTGTTGATAGGAAGTCTTACTGGTGACATAATAGTCGATTAACACATATTTTGTAGGTTACATGTATTATATCAATGAAGTAAGCTAAGGAAAAGATGTTATTAAGAAAATTATAAGGGGCTAGATGTGGTGGCTCACACCTGTAATCCTAGCACTCTGGGAGGCTGAGGTAGAAGGATTGCTTGAGCTCAGGAGTTCAGGACCAGCCTGATCAAGAGCAAGACCCTATCTCTACTAAAAATAGAAAAATTAACCAGGCGCAGTGACATGCGCCTGTGAGCCCAGCTACTTGAGAGGCTGAGGCGGGAGGATCGCTTGCGCCCATGAGTTTGAGGTTGCAGTGAGCTATTATTATGCCACTGCCTTCTAGCCAGGGAGACAGAGCGAGACTGTTTACTGGTTTTGCAGTGAGACAATAAGTTTCATTATTTCTGATAAATGGACTAGGATAAGACAGATTTATTAAAATACAAAGAAACTCTGAAAATTCATGTTAAAATTCAAAGTTGTTTCAGGAGAAAGTTCTTTAGAAAGCTGCTAGATTGGTAATAGAGTGCCAGAACATAATGAGGGATATTTTCTAGGATATAAGAAGGCACTGATCCCTAGAGATATTTGTGAAGTGAAGGAGGCTTCTGGGCTGCTTGGTAAAGTATAAATCGTTGGATAGGTATCAGTATATCCGTGTTACTGTTTTTGAATCCCTTTTCCCACGTGTGTGATCTTGCATAAGTCATTAACCATTCAAAGCCTCAGTTTCCTCATTTGTAAAGTCAGAAGGGTTCTTTTGATCTCTAAGCAATGTTTTCTTCTAAGTATAATTTTGGGAATAAAAATGGGAGACTGATTCATGTATCATCTAGAATCCTGACATTATAGTTAATGGGGATAATAAGGCCTTATTTATTGATCTAACATTGTATTTTACAGTTATTCTGAAGTTTTGAGGGACTTTTTTCTTAGAATATGCTCGTGTCTTTGGAATAAAGCACGCATGTAATAAATATACATAATCTCAGAGGTAGAGCTTTTTCTTGATACCTTTTCATATTCTTTCTTTTGCAGTGTCCTGCTATAGACTATACAAGACATACACTTGATGGTGCTGCATGTCTTCTAAATAGCAATAAATATTTTCCCAGCAGGTAAACAAAACTTTTAAACATGGTATTAAACTTTTTAGATGTAATTTAAAAGATTGTTTTTGTTTGTTTGAACAAATAGCTCAGATTGTAAAAAGATTGATGTTTTAAAACTAAAATTAAGTTGCTGGTTAATGTATTCTTTAATTTTTTTCTTTTCAGCTAATGTATATTTGGCTTGTTCAAATTGTTAGGGTTGTGGTTAAACAATACGACTTCGGTCCCAGAGCTCACAGGCCAGTTCAATTTAAGGCTAGTCCCTGCTGCTGTGTGTCATCCTGCAGGGCTTTCCCTCTCCTGTTTAGAATTTGGATATTTACATGATGGCTCACTTGAATCTGTGATAGTCAGATTCAGTCTCCCCATATACAGCATGTGTAAAGAGCAGACTTTCCTAAGTTAGACTGCTTGTTTTTGAAGAATTCCTTATCCTTGCTTATAGATTTTTAAGATCTGGGAAGAAACTGTGCATGTAATGTATTATTGGTGAAGTTTGTGACTGACTTGTATTCTATATTTATTACCAGGTAGATGGATTTGGAAATGTTTTCTCCAAATATGATT
>NW_012141302.1:1467860-1473745 GCF_000956105.1 Propithecus coquereli | reverse complement strand
AAAAAAAAAAAAAAAAAAACTTTAACAAAGTTTCAAAACTGTAATGTTCAGCTGGTCACAGTAGCCCATGACTGTAATCCCAGCACTTTGGGAGGCCAAGGAAGGAAGATTGCTTGACGCCAGGAGTTCAAGATCAGCCTAGGCAACAGAGACCCTGAATCTACAAAAAAAAAAAAAAAAATTGGGCATGGTGGCCCGCCTATAGTCCTAGCTACTCAGGAGGCTGAGGCAGGAGTATCCCCTGAGCCCAGGAGTTCGAGGTTGCAGTGAGCTATGATCATGCCACAGTACTCCAGCCTAAGTGACAGAGTCAGACGCTTTCTCAAAAAACAAAAAAAATCTGTAATGCCAAATTTTATGTAGTTACTGTGGTTAGGTAGAAAGAACACTGGCCCAGGAATGAGAAGCAGGAGTTCCAGGCACTTACTAGCACTGTGACCTTGGACTAGTCACTGATTTTCCCTAGGTGTCAATTACCACACTTATGAATTGAGAAGATTGAACTATATTGCGCCTAAGAGTCTATCCAGTTCCTTGAATCTATGGTTTCTTTTCTAATTTTAGGGTTAGCATAAAGGAATCATCTGTAGCAAAACTAGGATCAGTATGCCGTAGGATTTACAGAATATTTTCACATGCTTATTTTCATCACCGGCAGATATTTGATGAATATGAAGTAAGTATATTTCACTAATTATCTTGATGTATTCTTATCAGAATGACAATAATATGTGTTGATATTATTTCTAGGGTTTAAATTCGGGATAGTAAAATAACATATTCTTTCTTCCTTTCTGCAGAATGAAACATTTTTGTGTCATCGGTTTACTAAGTTTGTGATGAAATATAATTTGATGTCCAAGGATAACCTGATTGTACCAATTTTAGAAGAGGAAGTTCAGAATTCAGTTTCTGGGGAAAGTGAAGCATGAAGGGAATCACATAGAAAAATGTACTGATCACATAATTAACATTAATTATGTACTGTATATATTATCATTTTAGACACATCAATCATGTATCCATATTATAGCTTCTTTGTTTAGTATAGGTTTTTGTATGCTGTGTTTGCCTTTTAAAATGGGAAATACTTTTTAAGTTATTCATAAGCTGTATATTCACCGGTGTGGCACTCATGGTTTTTAAATAAGGTTAGTATTATCTGTTTATAATGCCTGTTAATAAAAGAATTTACAGTTTGGTAAAATTGCTGCTAAACAATCATTGGATCACAATCCTCATCAAATAAACCCATCTATAAAAAGACGAGTGAGCTTGAGGTTTCACACAAGCCATTTACTAAAGAGATAGTAATGTTTTCCTTTGATTTTACCCCTGAGTTTAGATATTCTAGAAAATTCTGTAGTACATACTTCCATCTTAATTGTTAACTTTCCCAAAATGAGATAAAAGTGTTTTAAAAAGCTGTTTATAGTTTTTGGTATGCATATATGATTATGGGTATATCCAAATGGAAAATGCAAATGAAGCATTAGTAATACTTAATCTTACTATGCTACAATAAAGCATATTCCAGGCCAGCATACTTGGAAAGGATTTACCTTTCTGCAACAGTGAACTTTAACATACAAGATGATGATAAGGCACATAAATAATGTTCCCACTGGAAACCTGCCCTGATCCGTTTGTCATTTCCTTCAACCTTCTCAAACTTTGTTAGCTGAGAAGCTTTTCACCAGACTGTGATTTAGTGGTGGCTTATACCTATTTATATTTGTATTAATTGCTTACAGATTATACCTCATATTAGCAATTATATTACACTACAGGAAAAATGTATTGGCATAGGCTCTTGCTTATCTTTGTTTTCAAAATTGTTCTAACTACTTAGAAAACAGTTCTTAAGATAGTTTGACTCTTCCTGTTAGTAATATTAATCTTTTCATCTAACCATCTAGGCAGCAGTAGAGTTGAAGAAATATTGTAGTATTTATTTTACACCCCCTCCTCACCAAGTTTGTTTGAATTATATGCACATGAGAGATTATTTGCAGTAATACACAGGTTCCCAAGGGTATTGATGAATGTTCATGTATTTTTTTGGACTTTGTTATAATTCAATGTTTTAAGAAGGATTCAAGTGCAGATTTAACAATCTTATAATCTATTGAATGCAGTTTTTGATAAAGCACTGGAAGTCTTACTGCCAAATTTTAATGAGGCACTAAGATGGGGTGAAAAAATTGTACATGTCATGAAGAAAAATATTTAAATTCATCTCTTGACTAGATTTAACAATGTGAGGAACTTTTTTTTTCATTTATAAGGTATTATTTTGA
This sequence comes from Propithecus coquereli, assembly GCF_000956105.1. NCBI lineage: Eukaryota > Metazoa > Chordata > Mammalia > Primates > Indriidae > Propithecus > Propithecus coquereli. The sequence continues at coordinate 1,471,445 of NW_012141302.1, read as the reverse complement.
AGATGAAAATGTATTCATCTTGTTTTTCAAATTTGAGGGAATAATTTATACCATATTATGAGACAAGTATGTACAGCAAAAATGTGAGAAATAGTAGCATACTGAGAATGTGTATATATAGTTTATGCCTTTCCAAACTTGCCAGTCTTTTGGGCTTTGAAAAGTGGTATCCCAACAGCCATAGTCATTACTGTACCCCAACCCACAACTATCTTTTAAGAAGTTTTATGTTCACAGTGAAAGGAATGTTGGCTTTGAAATTATGCATTTATATTAATGTTACTATAAACCAATGGGAACAGTAATTTTTAAACAAACTTGCTAAATATTGGGAGACTAAACTACTAAGTTAATAAATTATATATAGCAATGTAGTTATTCTGTCTAGACAGTGTCTCACAGTGGATTTCTGTTGCTTGACTATTAGTGAACATTTGAACTAAGGTATTGACTGGCATTGGTGATCTGGCTGATTATTTTGAAACACAGTTTGAATAATATGGTTTAGTGTTAATGGGGAAATAAAATATGACTTTTTTCCTTACTCATTCCATCTCCCTGTACTGTGTGTTTGGAATTGATCATAAAAATATCTCCAAAAGAAAACATCAATTTGTATTCTTGCTTTTGTATTCATATTGACATCTCAGTAATATTCATTGCACTATGAAGTTGATTCACTGTGTTAGGTAAGACCTAAATGAAATAGTTCCTGGCCGGGCGCGGTGGCTCACGCCTGTAATCCTAGCATTCTGGGAGGCCGAGGCGGGCGGATTGTTTGAGCTCAGGAGTTCGAGACCAGCCTGAGCAAGAGTGAGACCCCGTCTCTACTAAAAAAAATAGAAAGAAATCATCTGGACAACTAAAAATATATAGAAAAAATTAGCCGGGCATGGTGGCGCATGCCTGTAGTCCCAGCTTCTCGGGAGGCTGAGGCAGTAGGATTGCTTGAGCCCAGGAGTTTGAGGTTGCTGTGAGCTAGGCTGATGCCACAGCATTCACTCTAGCCAAGGCAACACAGTGAGACTCTGTCTCAAAAAAAAAAAAAAAAAGAAGCAGTTTCTGTTTTTCCTTAATACTGTTCATAGAGTTTTTAAAATGTACATGCATGTACGTAAATAGTATTTAAAAAATTAATAAGCCTGACAAACTATAGATTTATAAAAATTAAGTACTCTAAGAAGAGAGAAAACAGAAAATTATCAGTTCTGCGTGAGAGGCCAGTTAGGTTCCACTTTTTGTTTGAATTATCCTATATAGATCCAAAAATTAAAATTAGACTTTTCTTTCCACAAGAAAATATAGTCAACTCTTTTTCTTCTATCATTTCTGGGAAAATAGTTAGCTTTAATCATTTATGTTAACATAGTCCTTTTGTGTGTATACATTTTTTCTCTGAGTTGAGGTGTTAAATTCGCATTTCTGAAACAGTTTCTCAGTTAAATTCTTGATTACTTAATACCTTTTAATATGAGTAAAGTTAGAAACATGAACAATATCGATAAGGGCAGTGTTACCGTTATAAACACAGTTACTTATTGATGTCATATTCATTTTAATAGAAGAACTAATTTTTTTCCATGGATACTTTGCCCTACTTTCTATACAGTATCTTTTTGCTTCAAAGGTTCCTGTAATTTTATTAGAGCATTTAAATTCTAAATTTTATAGACTTTATTTTGTGAATACTTCTTGACATCCTAAACTTACATCTGTGAAGACAGTATGTCAATTAAGTGATAATAATTCTGGGATTAATTATGACACCAACATTGAAAACTAGTAAGCTATTCATTTTCTAATGATTTCTCCTGTAAACTTTGTTAAAAGTAGCTTATAATTCCATAAATAGTGCATTTATCACTATTTTGTGTGGATCTCATGAGAGCCACCTGTATTTTGTATAACAATTGTAGTTTAACATTTTATAAAACAAATGCAGATGTCGGATTCTTTCCCCCACCGCACCCCCACAGGGCTTCATTCTGTCACCCAGACTAGAGAGAGGTGGCACAATCACAGCTCACTGCAGCCTTGATGTCCTGGGCTCAAGTGATCCTCTTGCCTCAGCCTCCCAAGTAGCTAGGACTACAGGCGTGCACCACTGTACCCGACGCAGATTTTGGATTCTGATTGTTGAGATACCATGTTAGTGATTATAATAGTTTCCTATGGCCACTGTAGTAAACTACCACAAATTTAGTGGATTAAAACAATATATCTGTTCTCTCACAGTTCTCAAGGTCAGAAGCCCCAAATCAGTTTTACTGGCTAAAATTAGTTTCCTAGTTCCTTCTAGAACTCCAGGGGAGAATTCTTTCATTGCCTCTTCCATCTTCTGGTGGTTCCCAACATTAAAGAATGCTTGTGGCTGCTTCGCTCCAGTCCCTAGTTCTACCATCACGTTGTTTTTTCTTCTGTGGTATCTACCCTCTGACTCCACCTCATAATGACACGTCTGATTACATCATTGGGCCCACCTGGGTAATCCAGGATACTCTCCCAATCTCAAAATCTTTAATCACATTTGCAAAGTCCCTTTTGCCATAAGAAGTAACATATTCATAGGTCCCAGGGATTAGGATGTAGACATTTTAGGGGCCTTTATTCAGCCTACCACAGTAATCCGCTCAAATTCACATTGTTAATCTCAAGAAGTCATGCTCTGGATTTAATATTTACTCTGATAGTGGTACTTTTTATTTCCTTCCTGTTACCCACTTCTTCATGTCTTCCAATCACACATGCTTCATTTAGGTCTCTGATTGAAAACGTTGAACTTGAGATCATTTTCTGCAGATTACCATTTACTACATCCTCCTTGTATTGATCCATTTATAATTTAAATTCTTAGTATGATAAATATTTTTAAATTTTCTTGTGGTAAGAACCCTTAACATGAGATCTACTCTCAACAGATGTTTAAGTGTGCAATACATTACTGTTGACTATAGATACAGTGTTGTCCAGCGGATCTCTAGAGCCTATTCATTTTGCTTGACTGAAACTTTGTGCCTGTTGATTAGCAACTTTCGATTCCACAAACGTGTCAAATCACGCGATATGTGCCTTTCTGTGACTGGCTTGTTTACCTTAGCATAATGTTTTCAAGGTTCATCTATGTTGTAGCATATTGAAGAATTTCCTTTTTAAAGACTGAATAATATTCCATTATATGTATATATCACATTATTCATCTGTCAATAGACATTTAGGTTGTTCCTATACCTTGGCTATTGTGAATATGTTGTAATGAACATAGGAATGCTAATATCTCTTCAAGATCCTAACTTCGGTTCTTTTGTATAAATGCCCAGAAGTGAGATTGTTGGATCATATGATAGTGCTATATTTAATTTTTTGAGGAACCTCCATACTGTTTTCCATAGTGGCTGCACCATTTTGTATTCCCACCAACAGTGTGCAAGGGTTCCAGTTTGTCCACATCCACACCAATGCTTGTCTTTGTATTTTTGATGTCTGTTGTCAAAAATAATAGTCATGTGAGGTGATACTATATTGTGATTTTTTTTTTTTTTTTTTTTTAAGACAGAGTCTCACTGTGTTGCCTGGGCTAGAGTGCCG
>NW_012141302.1:1435229-1467284 GCF_000956105.1 Propithecus coquereli | reverse complement strand
CTCCTGGGCTCAAGTGATCCTTCTGCTTCAGCCCCCCAAATAGCTGGGACTACAGGCACGCGCCACCACACCTGGCTAATTTTTCTATTTTTTGTAGAGACTGGTGTTTCGCTCTTGCTCAGGCTAGTCTCAAACTCCTGGCCTCAAGCAGTCCTCTTGCCTCAGCCTACCAGAGGTTTAGGATTACAGGTGTGAGCCACTGAGCCTGAAAGCTTGTATATTTTGGAGATTAACTCCTTATCAAGAGTAGGTTTGCAAATATTTTCTCCCATTCTGCAGGTTGTCTTTTCACTGTCGATTGTTTCCTTTCCTATGCAGAGCTTTTTAGTTTGATATTTTTTGTTTTTTTTTCTTTTTGAGATGGGGTCTCGCTATATTTCCCAGGCAGGTCTTGAACTCCTGGTTCAAATGATCTTCCTGTCTCAGCCTCCTGAATATCTGGGATTACAGGCTTGAGTCACTGCACCCTGCAGGGTCTGTCTTTTAAGTCTTTAATCCATTTTGAGTTGACTTTTGTGTATGGTGTAAGATAGGGGTCCAATTTCATGCTTTTGCATATGGATATCCAGTTTTCCCGGCACCTTATATTCAAGAGACTATCATTTCCCCATTGTGTATTGTTGGCACCCTTGTCAAAGATCAGTTAACTGGGTACGCATGGATTTATTTCTGGACGATATGATCCTTTAGTAGATGCATAAAACTTATTCAAGTGACATTGCTTACCAGTTTGTGAAAGACAGAGTAAGAGAGATGGAAGAAAAGGGGGTGGAAGAATCTTTTTTAAGCCTCTTTGTATATCAGAAAACAAAGGGAGAGTTTAAAACTATAGATTTCTGGGCTCCACCTTTGGAAACTGATTTGAGAATGGGAGGGTCTGAATCTGGGTTTTATTATAAAAACTTCCCAGGTGACTCTGATATGCTATCAGTTCTAGAAATCATTGGGAAATTTAGAATATAAGATAAAAGGTACACTTTCTTCAAATCAGTAAACGATAATTGTAGCCAGTGTTTTCCCTGGGGGAGATAAATCTAGCAGTGGCAAAAACATTCACCATGAAGGAAGGTTCCTAAGTGAAAGAGTGATTTTGTCATCATCTCCCTCTGCCATTGTTGTAGGGGTTGCTGGAGGAAACAGAACAAAATGGGGAAAGAGAGTAGCTTTTCAGCTGACCTGCTGCCTCTAACCAGCTTTGTTGCCAGAGTTAGCAGAAATTATTTTGTTTTTTAAATGTGGGAGCTTTCTGAAACATGTTGAACACCACTTGATGGAATCAAAAGCCGTGTTGTAGTGAGACTAATACTGTTTGTGAGGACCTTTAACCAAAGCATTAACATTGAGGGTGACCCTTCTGTATTTTGGTTTGATTTGATTGAGGGAAATCAGGTCAGTTCTAACAGTTCTGTAATGTTTTAATAGCTTACAAAGTGAGGAGGCTGCCATGTCAGAATTTCCAAACCCATCTCCAGTGGATATGGGTGGATATAGAGGAGATTGGTTTTTCTTTTCTTAAGAAGTAAGTTCCATACCAGCTGGTCTGGGGGCTTTAGGGCAGTGGTCCCCAAACTTTTTGGCACTAGGGATTGGTTTCATGAAAGACAATTTTTCCACAGACCGAGAGTGGGGGAGTGGGGTGTTGTGGGTGGAGGGCAGGTGGTGCGGCGCTCAGGTGGTGATAGGCGGCCATTTCCTAACAGGCCACGGACCGGTACTGGGCTATGGCCCAGGGGTTGGGGACCGCAGCTTTAGGGCACTGAAGGATACTAATTTTTTTGCCATCAGGTTTGTACATTCTTGTTTAGCATATTCTAGACTGAAGAGGATATTTATCTGTTTGGGGCAGTCCAAGGTTTGCTTTATTTTGGGACTGAATCTAAAATAAGTGTTGGCAACTTCTTCTTAGCACAACTATTATAAAGGGCTTAGTTGTGCTGCTATTATTTAGCAAATCTCAAGGAGAGAATAAGAAAACATGTTTAAGAGGTAGAAAAGAAACCTTAAAGATCATTGAGTCTCCCTCTCCTTGTCTTCTCGTTTGGCAGATGTAAAAATAAAACAAAACACCAGCAAACCAAGGCCACAGAAATTAAATGACTGTCCAGAATTCCCACAGTTAGATGATTGCAGAGTTGGGGCCTTAAATCCCTGAAAAGCATGGAAGTTAATGTAGAGGAGATACAGCCAGGAGAAAAAGATCATCTCATGGTCCTGAGAAACCAGCATCCCCTCCCTTGTGACTTCTCAATACACCAGTATTATAAAGATGCACCATCAGGTAATCTCAATTTTTAAAACACCAAAGTTAAGCTGCATTTTAGCCAGTGATCCCAACAGTAAAAGATGAGATTCTTTAGTTGGACCCAAAAGTGTTTCTTGAGGCCAGAGCTTAACATTGCAGTCATTGTCTGAGTCTCCGGGAGTAAGTTAGAATTTGGGAGTTGTGTGGAATCTTCTCCTCTGTTTGAGTATTGGTACAGCAGCATATAGTACTCTAACTACTGGGGATGTCTGGGGACTTCCAAAACCCCTGATTTATTTCCAGGGCATATCTTAATGACTACTGTGATTTTGGCTGATTATAAAACAGCCCCTTTTCTGCTTACAATTCTAAATTAAAAATAGACCAGCCATCAACTGGCTAAAATCCCATCTGCCTTTAGCTTTCACTAGCTAATTTACAAGTATGCCAGAAGCTTCACAATGTACCCATTATTCCCCAAGACTTCCTGTACAGTCTAACACTAACCTGATGATGTCTTAAGTTCGACCCAGGTGTGCTTGTTTGAGTCAGAATTCCACATTACAGTTGTTACTACTTGACCCTTGCCTTCTCTTTTTTTGCATCAAGTGATTTGATATGAAATATGAAACTTCAAATCATTACCCTACAAAAATTTAGTCTATGATGATCTAGATCCAGCTGAGTGAATAAATCAAGAAATTGTAAACAATGCAGATGACATATTTCATGAATGGTTTCTCTTAAGAGGAGCCTTTTGGCCAGGTGCGGTGGCTCACACCTGCAATCCCAACACTTTGGGAGGCCAAGACGGGAGGATCACTTGAGGCCAGGAGTTGGAGACAAGCCTGAGCAACATAGCGAGACCCCCATCTCTACAAAAAGTAGGAAAATTAGTCAGGCATGGTGGTGTGTACCTGTAGTCCCAGCTACTCAGGAGGCTAAAGCAGGATTGCTTGAGCCCACTAGCTTGAGGTTGCTGTGAGCAATGATGCCACTGCTCTCTAGTCCAGGCAACAGAGGGAGACCCTGTCTCAAAAAAAAAAAAAAAAGCAGCAGCATTTTCATTTGATAGAAATATATATATTTAGGAATATATTTGCATCTGTCTATATAGGTAAGTAAATGAATCATTTTAAAGACTGCATTTATGATCTTGTGAGCAAATTATAACAGAAAATAAATTTTAGGTAATAGCTATGTAAACAGCACAGCTTTTTGGAAGCTGGAAGTGAGACTACTGGAGAAGAAATAAAATGTGATATATGTGACTTCAAAAAGAAAATATGTTATGAAAATGTGCATCTTTATATGTTTTTAATTTTTCTCAGTAAATTTGGAATATCTTAAAATTTATAGTTTTCAATTCTTCATTTTAAAGTTGCTTTATGAAAATTCTATTCCTATAAAGTTATGAAATTTCACTGAATAACATACGAGGTATATTTTATAATATAATAATGGCTTATATTAATATCTTATCGTGACTAGTTAAAGAGGCTATAAGTCTTGGCAGCAAACTCTATTAAAACATCCCTTTTGTTCATTTACATTAATAAGAAGTTTTTTTCTAAGCTGTATTCACATATGCAGACTTTCCATTCAGCAATCAATGAAGATTTTTCTTTAGTGCTGCATTTGTGTACAGTTGTTCCTTGGTAACTGTGGGCCATTGGTTCCAGGACCCTCTGAGGATACCAGCATTCACAGTTGCTCAAGTCATTATATTAATATAAAATGGTGTAGTACTTGCATATAACCTATGCACATCCTCCTATATACTTTAAGTCATCTCTAGATTGCTTATAATACCTAATACAATATAAATGCTATGCAAATGTTACCAAAAGTTCAGCACTTGTCCCCGAGGCCACATCAAAAGAATGAGGACAAGTTGCTTGAGAAGAAGGAAAGGGAAGTTTATTAATGTGCCCACAAATGAGGAGGATGGCAGACTCTCATCTTAAAGTACCAGCATCCTCCCTATAAGCAGAAATACAGAGCTTTTAAAGGGAATTTTCAACTTGGGGGTTATTGCTGTTTAACCATAGTTGATGGCCCCATTGACCCCATCTCCAGTGAAAACAACTGCATGACCTCTGTGGGGACAATTCCATTGAGCTATCTCCTGTGGTACAAAGAACGAAGGATACTCCCCCACCCTCTGAATGACTGGCCTTGGGCAGGGATGCAGGTTTTAATTCCCAGAAAGAGTTGGGGGGTGTTAAAGAGACGACTGGTAGAACATTTTTACCCTATTTCAGGCCTTTCACTCTGTTACATAAATGGTTGTTATACTGTAATGTTTAGGGAATAATGACAAGGAAAAAAGTCTGCACATGTTCTTTACAGATGGAATCATCCATTTTTTTTTTCTGAGTATTTTTGATCCATGCTTGGTTGAATTCATGGATGCAGCACCCATGGATACAGAGGGCCAATTGTACTGTTATTTTTTTTTTCTTTTTTTTTTTTTTTGTTTTTTCCTTTTTTTTTTTTTTATTTCAGCATATTATGGGGGTACAGATGTTTAGGTTACGTATGTTGCCCTTGTCCCCCCCTCCCCCACTAAGTCCGAGTTTCAAATATGTCCATTCTTCGGGTGGTGCGCATTGCACTCTTTGTTGTACTGTTATTTTGAACATCTGAATATAGTTAAATGTGTTAATGCAACAGGATTTAAAATAACTAATGATAATTTGGGGGAACTGGGAGGAGAGAGATTTTTCAAGCATTGCTTCAGGTAGGGGGAATGTAGTATGGTGCATGGCAAAATGAGCTTGTTAGTTGTGTAGGAATTATGGATGGAATGAAAGGGATTTGCTATTCCTGAATATGATGTCAACCCGTCTCTTAAAAAAAAAAACAGGAGAGGCCTAAGGTGGAAAAACTCAAATTGTTTTTCCTCCTTTCTCATGTCATATTATAATAATTAATAAAGACAACTTTGGTGACCAAATGTGTGGGGATTTCTCCCCACACACTAAGCAAACAATTAATTTTGTAGCAGACATTACCTGGGTATTTTATCTTATTATTATATATTGTTATTTTTTTGAGACAGGGTCTTGCTCTGTCACTTAGGCTAGAGTATAGTGGCATGATCACAGCTCATTGCAGCCTTGAACTCCTGGGCTCACTCGATCCTCCTGCCTCAGCCTCCTGAGTTGCTGTGACTACAGGTGCATGATTAATTTTAAAATTTTTTGTAGAGATGAGGTCTCAAGGTCTGGCTATATTGCCCAGGCTAGTCTATTTTTATCACCAGATAACATAGCTTCATTTGTACTAGGAAAGGAGGATCTAGAGAGACTACAGGAATTCAACCAACTTGAGCAATCAACCTGTTCTGCAGCCTTTGTTTTACAAGGAGGCCCTGTGGCTAAAACTAGCCCCTGACACACCCCTGGCAGCCTCTACCCTGGGAGAAGCTATAGCTTCATTACTATCACATGCTACCTGTGTGCTAGCACATGGAACTAACCACGCATGCATAAGGGAAACTACACCCCTACGGGTGATGACATAGCGTGTTCTTTCTCTCCTACCCCATAGAAACGCCATGCCACTTTCCCTCCGGGAGACATGCTTTGGACAATATTCCCAGGGCTCTCCTCACTTGCTGCAAGTGATTAAAACTCCTACTGATCAAGCCCGGCATTCTCGTTCTCATTCTTGTGAGTTGTTTGTTACTCACTAGGCGAATGAACCTCGATCTTTTGAGTAACAAATCTACTGTTAACCCCAGTTTTGCACAACCCACCTCTATCCGACCCTTAGGAATTTTGAGTACAATGTTTTTGTTTGTTTTTTGTTGTCGTTTTTTGTTTCGAGACAGAGTCTGGCTCTGTTGCCCTGGCTAGAGTGCTGTGGTGTCAGCCTAGCTCACAGCAACCTCAAACTCCTGGGCTCAAGTGATCTTCCTGCCTCAGCCTCCCGAGTAGCTGGGACCATAGGCATGCGCCACCATGCCCAGCTTTTTTCTATATATATATTTTTAGTTGTCCAGATCATTTCTTTCTATTTTTTAGTAGAGACGGGGGTCTCGCTCTTGCTCAGGCTGGTCTCGAACTCTTGACCTTGAGCGATCCACCCGCCTCGGCCTCCCAGAATGCTAGGATTACAGGCGTGAGCCACCGCGCCCGGCCAGTGTTTTCAGAGTGTGCCTTTTTGGCTCACCAAATCCAAGGCATCATTTCCTCCGCCAATCTTCAGATTCCACTGGTTTGCAAGTAAAGATTCAAGGGCTCCCCAGTACCCTAGAGCTCATTATATATAATACTCATGTCGAAATAAAAATCATTCCTCAGGTAGAATCAGAATGGAGCATGAAAAAGGGCCAAGATGGGTGGCTTAGAAATGTAGTGGTGATGGTGAAAGGGAGAGCTTCAGAAGTGAGGTCTCTCTGAACTTCGGCTGCCCTCCTTTCTCCCCTGAGGTGAGGCATGTCCTAGAAACCAGAACTCCTTTCCCCCAAAGCAACCCACAACAAAATGTAGAGAAGTCACTCTCTAACCTACCTCCCCTGAAGGAAGATCATAAGACCCCCTTTCCAGAGGGGTTCTGCCCCGTACTTAGGGGAATGAATGATACACAGGGAGGCCAAGAAGAATCTGAACAGATGAGCCTTGCTAAACTCCTCTCAGTTTGTTACCATCAGATCATACCCTTTTTTGGTCCAATCATGTTGCTCCACAACTATGCCCTTCTTTCATCAGACTTAGCATAAAAGTATAATACATTTTTCCCTGGGTCTTTGGGTCTTCATGTCTGAAGCTCCTGTGTCACTGAAACCAAGCAGGGACCCCTCTGAGGGGCCTACTGGCGCCCCCAAAGCATGGAAATAAAGGAAAATCTTGAGTCTCTTCGGGGACATTGTGACACCTGGCTAGTCTTGACAAGTGAATGGACGACCTCGCGGGAACAATCGCCCTCCAAGCAAGCCAGAGTCATGAGGTGTTTGGGTTCCCTCTGGAAGCTAAAAGGTGACATCCTAACATATGCTCTTGAGTTGTTTTACAGAAACCCCCGCGAGAGGGAAAACGGAGATAAGGGGGAACTGAGGAATTGAACTCTGACCTGCTATTCTTTGTTCCAGTTTCTCCCGAGGGGCCTGTCACACCCATCTTAACCTTCCTTTCTGCTCTGAATCCACCTATGCCCCTCCCCATTTCAGGATACCCCCACCTTTTTGGGCCACACCCACCTGAAAGGTACCCCTGCCTTTAAGATCCCCCGACTTCTAAGACACCCAGGAGTGAGAGTTTTAAGGCCCTGCGAGTAAAGCCCCTTTCTGCTTCCGCAACTCTGGGCTTCAGTATTTGGCTTGGCTGCACCGGGTAAGTGGACCCCAGTTTGGTTTGGTAACAAAACTTTGTTAAATAAATTCATTAAGCTTTTCTCTTGCTAATCTGCCTTTTGTTGCAGAGGTGTCAGCCTTGACACTTGTGCTGGGTGAAGAAAAGGTACTGTCTTTTTCCCCCAACACCACAAACAACGCTATTATGGAAGCTGCATTTTATCAAATATCATTTGCTCAGGGAAGCCTTCTCTGACCTTGAGTATCTTAGGTTCTTCTGTTATACACTCTCTTAGCAAACTTTGCTTCCCTGTAAGAGTATTTCCATCAACTGCAATGGCAAATTTATAATCACTCACTATTTTTCTCCTCTGCTGGCCTGTTGATTCCATAAGGACAAGACTGTGTCTGGCAGAGTAACTATTTGTTCAATAAGCGAATGGACGAGAGAGTGAACTGCATCCTGCCCCAGGGATCCTGTTTCCGGATAAGGCCTTTATCCCTGACAAGAGCCTGAGCATTGAAAACTAAAAAGCATTCTTTTCTCTTTTTTGAGACAGAGTCTCACTGTGTTGCCCGGGCTAGAGTGCCGTGGCGTCAGCCTAGCTCACAGCAACCTCAAACTCCTGGGCTCAAGCGATCCTGCCTCAGCCTCCCGAGTAGCTGGGACTACAGGCATGAGCCACCATGCCCGGCTAATTTTTTCTATATATTTTTAGTTGTCCAGATAATTTCTTTCTATTTTTTTTAGTAGAGACGGGGTCTCACTCTTGCTCAGGCTGGTCTCGAACTCCTGACCTTGAGCGATCCACCCGCCTCGGCCTCCCAGAGTGCTAGGATTACAGGCGTGAGCCACTGCGCCCGGCCAAAATAAAACATTTCTATCATCCCAGAAAGTTCCCTTGTCTGCCTTTACAGTCAGCCAACCCCCACAGGTAGTCACTATTCTGGTTTCCATCACTATAGATTAGTTTTGTCTCTCAAATATGTAGACTTATGTCTCTTACCAAATTTGGGATGTTTTAGCCATTGGTTCGTTGAGTAGTTTTTCAGCCCCATTTTCTTTCTCCAGTCCTTCCACCATAACTCTAATGACATGAATATTAGATCTTTTTTTGTCTTGTTATCTTGTCCAAGGTCCTGAGGGTCTAGGGGGTGTGTATGTGTGAGTGTGTGTGTGTCTATTTTCTCTTTGTTGTTCAGATTGGGTAATTTCTATACTGTTCTATCTTTCAGTTCATAGGTTTCTTTTGTCCCCTCCATTCTGCTATTGAGTTTATCCACAGAGCTTTTTATTTTGGTTATTGTATTTCTGAGTTCTAAAAGTTCTGTTTGGTTCTTCTTTAAATCTTCTATTTCTTTGCTGAGGTTTTCTATTTTTTCATCTGTTTCATAATTGCTTGTTGAAGTGTTTTTTATCATGAGTGCTTTAAAATCTTTTAAAGATAATTCTAACGTCCCTGTCATCTCAGTGTTGGCATACTTTATTGTCTTTATTCATTTAGTTTGACATCTTTCTGGTTCTTGGTATGGTGAATAATTTTCTATTGAAACCTGGGCATTTTCATATCAGGAGACTCTGGACCTTCCTTATACCTTCTGTGTTTGTTGGTTTTTTCTGATACCACTCTGGCTGGGATATGGGACGTACTGTCTAGTTACTGCCAAGTGGAGGTAGAAGACCAGGCTTCCCATTCAACAACCTCTGTTGACAGCTAACGGGGGTGATTCCTTACTACTGCTGGGCGAAGGTGGGAATGCTAGCTCTCTGTGTGGTCTCCATGGACTCTGTGGTAGTGGCAGTAGTGAAGTCTTGACTCTCCACTAAGCCTCCTCTGACATCACCCCAGTTGGGAGAGAGAGGGATGCCTCATTATTCCTGGTGGAGGGGGAAGTGCAAGCGCCCTATGTGGTCTCCACCAACACAGCAGAGAGCTGGAGGACTTGGTACTGTCCAGTGGGAATGAAAGTCCCAGCTCCTTACTCATTTCTCTCTGTCACCACCCTGGCTAAGGTTTTGGGGCCCCTTGTTACAGCCTCTTGAGGGTAGAAATCTAGGCCACCCACTTGGCTTTTGCTGGCGTAGGTGGGGATGGGGCCACAGGTTTTTCTGTGGTGGTTGGTTGGAGTAGAGAGATTATTATCTAAATATTTGCTGTCTTATCAGGCTTTTGTTAGAGCTTTATTTTGTCCACAACATTGGCATTTCTGGGTTGCTGGCTTTTTCAGGTCCAAGTCTGAGATATATGACGCCAAAATATAAACCAAGGAACTCACCGCTGGTGGTCTTATGTTTGTTGTATACACAATGTTCAGGGTTTTTACTTATACTTTATGGGATGAATGTACTCCATCTATATATTTTAGTTGTCCAGCTAATTTCTTTCTATTATTTAGTAGAGACGGGGGTCTCACTCTTGCTTAGGCTGGTCTCGAACTCCTGAGCTCAAACCATCTGCCTGCCTCGGCCTCCCAGAGTGCTAGGATTACAGGCGTGAGCCACTGCGCCTGGCCTCGAAACATTTTTGAAACTCATTTTTGCAATTGTCTCCACAAAAACTTTACAAGCCTTGCCAGAAATGAGGCGCATTATTTTAGAATTTTGCCTAATTTTCCACCTCAAACACCATCTTAGAACTTAATTATCTGTCCAGACCTGGTTCTACAAACTTTTATTCATTCCTGAGGGATGATAAATTGCCAACAAATATTATTTAAATGGATGTGCTACAAGTTCTGATGGTTAGCATTTAGCCAGTTTTTCTACGTATCCACCAGTAAATTTTTATTTAACATGCTTAGTTATAGACCCTCCCCATTGTTAGCAACTATTTCATCTGAGTTCTCACTCAGCATTTAGTCTTTCCATACAGGGTACTGTGGGGCCCTGAGGAGTGAAGAGAAGGAAATCCTCTTCAGCTTCACGGGGAGGGCAATAGCCACAGTCTCCCAGCCCCGAGGGAATGGTAGTGAGGAATCAATAATAGGAAAGGCTAGGAAAATGAGACAGCTGCTCGGCTATTCCAGAATGAAAGAAATGAAAATGCATCTGGTACATTTATATTCAAATATCTAAACACCTGCTCCTGATAAAAGAAATGATTTGGAGATAGCTGTGATTTGGATTGACTGTAGCTCTGTCTCCTGCTTCTATGGGTGTCTGAAGACGCCTAAAAGCCCTAGAATCTCTCCTAGAGGGCGACCCTCCATTCATCTTTCACTGAAGGGAATTGTAGTGACATTGACAGAGCTCTCCTCAGCCCTACAGCGATTTCCCTGGTGATAAGGTGTTAAATGTTGTCCATGAAAGATACTAGGGCGATATTCCATCCAGAGGGATGGGATTAACAAGTGGTTATCGAAAACTAGGATGAAAGTGCCATAGATACTATACCAAGGGAAATGGCTGAACTTCACACCCATGTCTGTGACCTTGATACTTTTCCATTGTAATTTACAGGTATTAAAAATTCACATGCTCGGGCCCCTAAGGAATTACATGGTGTTATGAAAAGAACCGAATGTACAACCGGCAGATAATGATCAGATTAGTCACATTTAACTCCTTAAGCATATAGAGTGCAAGTTTTGTACTTTTTCTTTTTTTAACAAGAGCTACTTATGTATATTTGAAATACTCCAGAACCGCCTGGCCATAATTTTTTCACTATTATAAAAATTTATTACATAACAAAGTTAATTGTTGGAGTAAATACTTGTAAGTTTTGAGACTATGACAGACTGCTAAGTTTATTTTAGTAAAAGGCTTTTTAATAAGAAGAAATAATCCATAGATTAAAAATAGAGAAAGGACTGGGTACAATGGCTCACACCTGTAATCCTAGCACTCTGGGAGGATCCCTTGAGGTCAGGAGTTCGAGACCAGCCTGAGCAAGAGCGAGACTCTGTCTCTACCAAAAATAGAAAAAAAAAGTGATTGATATATTCCTGAGTTTTTCCTTAGTCAAATGCCAATTTCTATCTCTAATGTGTTAAATCTCCTATATATACTGACTGAATGATAGAAGAGTCTTTACCTCTTGTAGACCCTGGCATTGGGAAAAAGTGCAATCCCTGAGTGCAATCCCTGTGTTTCATAACTTCAAAACATTTTGTGACTTCAGAAGTAAAGATTGTTTCTTACCAAAAATCCACCAACTCTTGAATGCACAACTCAGGTTCATCTAAAAGTCAAAACAAAAAACATCTCTGCAAATATTGTATTTTTTCTTTTTTTTTTTTCAGACAGAGTCTCACTCTGTTGCCCAGGCTAGAGCGCGTGGCATCGTCAGCCTAGCTCACAGCAACCTCAAACTCCTGGGCTCAAGTGATCCTCCTGCCTCAGCCTCCCGAGTAGCTGGGACTACAGGCATGCGCCACCATGCCCGGCTAATTTTTTATATATATATTTTTAGTCGTCCAGGTAATTTCTTTCTATTTTTTCAGTAGAGACAGGGTCTCGCTCTTGCTCAGGGTGGTCTCGAACTCCTGAGCTCAAATGACCCACCTGCCTCCCAGAGAGCTAGGATTACTCTGCAAATATTGTTGATAGCTATTTCCACAGAATAAGGCTGAGCACAATAATCTTAAATTCCATAAGTAATGCTTCTGGATGATAGAATTGGAATAACTCCTGTTAATCTGATCGACAATTCATGGAGATCGGCTTACTTTAGTTATACTATATATTTGATAATATGTAATACACATGTTATATGTATAAAACACATTATAAGGGTATTTGTGTTCAATAAAACAATAGCTCAATGACAAATGACATTTTATTATTCAAATGATCTTACAATGTCAACATCAATTGTTAATAAAAATATATAACAGACTGAATTCATCAACGGCAAAGTCAGTTGTAATTCACTTGAAGGTTCCCACTTTTCAAAGCCTTTTGTAGATAAGTGAAAATCCTCTATTTTGTAGAATTTTAATCTTTACCTGTTAAAGATTGGGGCAAGGCAAAGGCATCCCTCTCAGTAGGAGCAAGAGGAGCAGAGATGGGACAAATACATCAGCAGACACATCTCAGGTGCCGTGAGCACTTTTCTACTCCTTCACGACTGAAAATTCTGGGTTTCAACATTCTTCAGGATTTAGCAAGTCAAAATAAAAGCATAATTCAAATCTAAACACAGATTAGAAAACTTCAGTTTCCATTTGAAGTTGATGTTTTCCCTCCTCATAGTATTTTCAATTTAAGGGAAAGAATATTAAATCTTTCTATTAAAATTTTTATATGTTGAGATTTTGGGTTCTTTTCATATTGAATTTTAAGAGATGCTGCTTTGCTTTCTATTTTTCTAGGCTATTAGGAGCAAGAATGTTCAAGCTCAATGAAAAGCAAAGACATACAATAAAGATTTTTTTCAAAGAACATTTTAACATATATGGTGGCTTGCTTTGCATATGCATGCTATAGTTAAAGACAAAATATGGATTAATTCTTATATTCAGGAAATAGATATTTACTTTCACTAATCAGTGTGTGTACGTGTGTGTGTGTGTGTGTGTGTGTGTGTGTGTGTGAAAGAGAGAGAGAGAGAAATTAGTTTTCAGTTTAAGTAATACTAATTTCCTGAGAACTCTCTAATTGGGTAAAATACTGGTATTCAGTCTTCTTACCAGGAATTGTAAGAAAAGCATACTTTGTACATTCATGAGAAACTGAAGTAGATTATTGCTTAATAACCCGATGGAACATCTGCTTAAACGGATGTTTTAGTTGAAAGAAGTGTAAACATGATTCTAAATGTATAAATATATTGGTTATTCTTCCTTGTCTGGGAGGTTGCACCAAAGTTTTTACATAGATTAGAGGAAAAGCTGAGTCTGGAAAAATTCAAAAATATTACATAAATGCAGATAAAGTAATACCATAAAGTCAGCTGGCAATTATTTTAATAATTATTTACAGGGCCTTCCATTGTGTCGCCTTTGTGACTCACATGCAAGTGACCTGAGTCACTCCATCTTCCTGATCAAACTGTCCGTCGTCTAATTCCCGGAGGACACTGTCGCTGCTGCTGAACCCAGAGAAGCTGCTGTACTGTGCTGGCCTCTCCTCCTTTGTCCAACATTCTCTGGAAGGAGAGAAGAGGCCCTCCTCAGGCGGGTGTCTGCTTTCTACAGGTTGTGACGCTGCTGTGTCTAATCCGATGCTCCTGCTGGTGACTTTGTTCCTGTCTTCACCTTTTACATGCTGGCTGGCTTTTCTCTGAAACACAAGAGATTGGCAACCAGGATTTTAAAAGATAGGTGTTTCCTGTCCCTCTGCTCTAGCACATGCTGCTTCTCTACCTCCTGGACCGTTCTTTCCGCACTCTTCAAAATCCTTCTTATCTTCAAGGGCCAGCTTGGAGCCCCCCTCCACATCCCCCGTCTGCCCCTAAGTACAAACAAGCTCCCCTCTCCCTCCTGGCACACGGTTCTCATTGGCAGGTAGGTTGTGTACACGTCTGGGCCCTCAATGACATCTCTGAGCAGAGAAATGTGTTGAAATCATACTCTGGGGGAACAAAACAAGGTAGAATTACAAATGCATTTTTCTTCTTGGTGTTAGTTGGGATCTAAAGGCAGACAAAGTGCTTCAATGGCCATCTTATATCTATGTCAGTTAGGCACGGGCTGCACAGGAGAGTCACGGGTAATTTAGACCGAGTTTATTTTGAACGAGTGCCTGGAATGCCTTCCTGGGTCAAGCGGATACTTCCTTTGTTCTGCTGCAAACTGCTTCTGCCTGACACTGTTAATGCTCAGCAATCTGGTGCAGCTCATTCAGACTATCTGATAAACTGTAGATGTTTTTGCTAATAAATATTTACTGAGGGCAGAGACTGTCGTTGGTGCAATTTGGATAAAGAGGACATGATCTCTGCCAAGAAAATTTAAGTCGAATTAAGATATCTAGCCCGGTGCAGTGGCTCATGCCTGTAATCCCAGCTACTTAGTTGGAAGGCTGAGGGGGGAGGACTGCTTGAGCACAGGAGTTTGAGGCCAGCCTCCGCAACACAGCGAGACCTTGTCTCTTAAAAAAAAAAAAAAAATCTAAGAAAAAATAAGATAAGCTAAGTTAATGAAGGGAAAGTTCAACAAGGGGAATTAGTAGCTCAACATGTGGATGTTCAGACTCCTGATGAGATTTCATTGTAAGGGCTTATTTAATACTGATAACATGACAGATTATATTCATATACTCTTACGCATATAAAACTGAACATGGATTTTTTGTTTGTTTCTCTTCAACAATTTCAAAAGTCCATGAATAAACACAGATTTAAAGGTAAATTTAAAAATCACAGTAATTTCCTAGTTTACAAAAAGCTTATTCACTGAAAATTCATTTATATGTTAGTTGGGAACTAAGATTATATTTTCCTAAAAATATAATCTAAATATAAAAATAGAATGTATAATATAATTTTAGTGAGAGCTAAAATTATACCAAAAATTGTAAAACTCTTAGAAAAAAACACAGAGGTCAGATACCCAGGCTGGTCTTACTAAAGTTTGTTAATCCAAACATTTGTTGAACTGTAGTGTAGAAAATACAAAAGTATCTTACTGGTTTTCATGGCAAAAACACAAAGCAAACAGGTTTATTAAGTTGGATTTTGTGGGCTGCTGTGGAACGTACCGTCTATGATACTGTGAAGGAGGGAGGATCGCTGGAGCCCAGGAATCTGTACAGGAAGAGGCAGCCCTGGAGCGGCGCGTAGGAAGCAGTGTGCTGACGGCTCAGGAGCAGTCAGTGTACTGCCCGCTGCTCTTGGCCAAGTTACTGGAGTCCTTGGACAACTTTAAGGGAAAAAGTCTACAGTGGGTCCTTCCTCAACAAAGGCCCACCTTTGTCGTCGGGCCCAAGTCAGACATGGTTTGGTGGTAGTCACATTTTCCCTTGGTACCCTTGTATTCCTCAAACGCAAATATCAGATCTTTAATCCTTTTCCTGTTTGTTCACAGTCACCAAAGTTATTGAATTTAGCATAACAGGGGAACCTGACAGGTTTACTGTCAGATAAGGTACAGGATTTGAGAATGGCACCTTCTTCCTTGCAGTGGGACGCTGGCCAGCGAGGACATAGTCTTTTGGCTTTAGATGGGGCTGATAAGCGCGGCCAGACTGAGCTCCTTCCTCAAGCCTGGCTAGGGGCTCCCTTTCCCACACGGGTAAGGAACGCGTTCCCTCCTGAATGACCCTCTCAGTGCTCTCAACGTGCACTGAGTCAAAATGGGAAGGCGACAGAGCCCGGGTGCACTTGGCTGCCCGGATCTTTCCTCACCAGCACTAGGACCAAAGGTAAATTTTGCAATAAATTCCTCATTGTATACTGGCTAATAGACAACAGCTCTCACATACTCAGTGAGGATTTCCTTACTAAAAATTTGATACTATTCAGAATAATAAGATATAGTAATTTGCTTTTACATAAGCATTAATAAGTAAACAGCCACCAAATATAAATCTCAAATGTTAGAAGATGACAAATCCTTAACACTGTATCTCTAAGATTTCAGAACACATACTTGTTTCTGTTTTACCATATGGCTGTTCGTTTAATAAATATAACTTCATCAATGACATCATCTCTCCTACCCCACCCTCATCTCACGTGAAATAATAACTTTTCCAACAAACCAAATTAAAATGTTCTTATAACTTAGAGTGTAGGAGTCTAGAGTCCAACTAGTCCTTAGAGATCATCTATTTCAATCCGCTTATTCTACAGAGGTGAGACCCAGTCCTGGCAAGAAGATAGGATTTGTCCAAGGTCATGGAATGGCTGGTTCTGAACAGTACCTGGAGTCTCTTACCTTATTCTTTTCACATTATATTGCTCACACTTGCAAAAATATAAGTAGATTTGTGGTAAAAGATTTGTGTGTTTTTTAAATAATATTTTCCTTCAATTATAAAAATAATACACATTCAGTATAAAACAGCGGTCCCCAACCTTTTTGGCACCAGGGACCAGTTTCATGGAAGACAATTTTTCCGTGGACTGGTGGTGGGGGTGGGGAGGGTGGTTTTGGGATGATTCAAGTGCATTTATTGTGCACTTTATTTCAATTATTATTACATTGTAATATATAATGAAATAATTATACGACTCACCATAATGCAGAATCAGTGGGAGCCCTGAGTTTGTTTTCCTGCAACTAGACGGTCCCATCTGGGGATGATGGGACACAGTGATACCTGAAGTGTGTTGCTTATGTCCAGTCTACTCATTTTGGTTGCTGTCACTGCAGAAAAACCTGCTTCACAAAGACAGGATGTTGGAAATGGAAGCAGGCTTTGCAGTGCTTTTGTGGCAATCTCAGGATATTGCGCTTTGACTTTAATCCAGAACATATGGAGATTTGAAATTGTCTCAAACATACTTTTAAGGCCACCGTCATTTGCAACCTCAAGCAGCTGATCCTCTTCTAGCACAGACAAAGTTGATTCACCTGGCTTATTCACAAATGGGTTGCAGATCCATTCCTTCCCAGTTTGACGGGTTTTCATGGTTGGGAAGTAATGCTCGAACTCTTTTGAAAGCTGAGATAGGTGATTGTGCACCAGCTGGGAGAAAGGAGGCCCTGGCTCAGTCTCTTTCAAAATCTCTGCTAATGTTTGAAACCTGTCAAAAATCCCAGTGTTCACTCTTCGCCCCCATAATTCCAGTTTGGCTTGGAATGCAGCCACTTTATCTGCTGACTTGAACACAGTTGTTGTTCTCCCCTGAAATGACAGACTGAGTTCATTGAGCAGGTTGAATATGTCACACAAGCAAGTTTTGCGACCCATTCTGTGTCACTGAAATGTGCTGCCAGTGGTGAGTGTTTTGCTAAAAGAAATCTCTGGAGTGGCTCTTGTAACTCAAAAACTCTGGCCAGTGATCTACCTTTAGAAAGCCATCGCGCTTCTGTGTGTAAGAGAAGACATGTGCTCTGCGTCCGTCTCCTCACAGAGCTGTGTGAACAGACATGAGTTAAGGCATGTGCTTTAATGTGGTTGATGATTTTAATCACATCCTGCAAAACATTGTTTCGCTGAGGTGACATTTTTCCACTAGCCAGCAATTCTCTATGGATGACACAGTGTGTAGACTCACATTCAGAGGCGACCTTTTTGACCCGAGTAGTGAAACCAGAAAGCCATCCAGTCATGGCAGCCACTCGGTCCGTCCATGCATATACTGACACAAAATGACCAATTCAGTTTTCCTGATATGTGTCATTCAAAGACTTGAACAGTTCTGCAGCTGTGGTGTTGGTTGGCAACAAAAGTGCACATAACATATCCTCATGCACATCCTCTGGAAAAATAAATCCCACAAAAACAAGCATTGTTGCCTTGTTGTCAACATCAGTAGACTTGTTAACCTGGAATGCATACCACTTGTTAACCTGGAGTATACCATGCATACTCATTAATCCTCTCTAACAATTGTGCCTCAATATCCTCTGCTATTTCATCAATTCGTCTAGCTATGGTGCTAGCTGAAAGAGGAACACGTGCCACCACCTTTGGAACTGCAGCCTCTCCTAAAAGCTCACAGCAAATGTCCTTAGCAGGCAGGATCAACTCTTCACCAATGGTAAAGGGCTTCTTAGCTTTAGCAATGCAGTTAGCCACTAAGAATGATGCTATCCGTGCAGACACATTTGATGAAGTGGTGGCCTTCAATAATTGCTTCTGTTCTTAGTGTTCATGTTTTTTTCTTTTGAAAACTCCAAAGACTTGTCTTTTAATGCAGGGTGCTTGGTCTCCATGTGGTGAAGCAGTTTTGAAGGTTTCAAGGCTTCGTTGGATAGCCGGCTGCCGTATATTATACAAAGTGGGCTTGGAGAATGTGAATCACCTGTTGCAATGAACCCTTAATTTAAGTAGGACTCTTGGTATTTTCTTTTAAATGCAGTTTTCATTAAATGCAGTCTCAGAGTCTTCTGCTGTCTCATCATTGGGTCTTTTTGCCTTTTCAAAGAAGCTCTCCAGCAATGTTTGTTTTTCACTCATTTTCTCTGGGGTTAGCTTGTGGGCTCACCAAAACTGTGACTGAGACAAGTGCACAGTGCAGAAAAGAGGCGCAGATGGAAGTGATAAATAAAATTATGGGTGGGCCATGTCAGGACTAAAATAAGTGTTGGATTCTGACTTAAAGTCTGCCACCAGATGCAGCTTATTTGTCACTTGCCACTCACTGACGGTTTTTATATGAGTCTGCAACTTTTTCTTTTTTTAGAGACAGGGTCTTGCTCTGTCGCCCAGGCTGGAGAGCAGTGGTGTGATCATAGCTCATTGTAATCTTGAACTCCCGGACTCAAGTAATCTTCCTGCCTCCGCCTCCTGATTACCTGGGACTATAGGTTCGTGCCACCACACCCAGCTAATTTTCAAGAATTTTTTGTAGAGACAGGGGTCTCACTGTGTTGCCTAAATTGGTCTCAAACTCCTGGCCTCAAATAATCCTCCTGACTTGGCCTCCCAAAACACTGAGATTATAGGCATGAGCCACGGCACCCGGAATGACATAATGTTTTCTTTCTTTCTTTTTTTAATCTCTGCAGCTTTGCCAGGAATAAAACAATGTTTTCTTGATATAGATACAGAAAAAGAATCACTTTAAACAATTTCTGATTCATTTGCAAATTTCTTGTTTTAAATGTCGTGCTTTATTGATGCACAGATTGTCTTATTCAGTGATACTATTTTAGCTGTGGATCCAGTAAGAACAGGGTGACTTGAGGCTTAGCATAGCCCTTCAGCAGAGAGCTGGAAGAATATGAACTTGAGAAGACAACATAAAAGAAAAGTGTTGTCAAAGGTCAAGATAGCCAAGATTGCACAGAGGTATCGCAAGATCAGGCATATTCACTCATGGGCTTAGAAATGTGGGTGAGGAAAATACTTTTCCTCTACCCTCCTGGGTTCAGTAGCTGAGGCCTATGAATTAAACTGAAAAAAGACAAGTTAACAGAAAAAAAGGTTTATGTTATACGCAGGCAGGCTCTTCCCAGAAAAGAAGTGAAAACCCAAGGAGGTGGTTTGGTATAGAAGACCTGGGAGCTTATATATCATTTTAACAAAGGGTGACAAATTGTGACTAGACAAGGGAAAGGGAGATGGGATTCTGGGGAAGTTGTGGGAAGGTAAATATATGGGGTAAATTAATGGAAGATCAGGGGTATTATTTTAGTAAGGTCTGTTTTTGCAGACTCAAGTCAGTGTGAATCGTCTCCGGCGATTAAGAATCTTCTCCTCTTTGTGGTATGGGAGAAGGAGACCTCCTTACAAATAGAAATTTATGTTGCTGTTATAAAGTGAAATTTATGCCCTGTTTTTGGCAAAAAGGTAGACAGCAGAGATTTCCTCCTGTGTCTACTGTTTCTTTCTTTCTTTTTTTTTTTTTTTGAGAAAGAGTCTTAACTCTGTTGCCCCTGCTAAAGTGCAGTGGCGTCATCATAGCTCACAGCAAACTCAAACTCCTGGGCTCAAGTGATCCTCCTGCCTTAGCCTCCCAAGTAGCTGGGACTACAGGTGCGTGCCCCCATGCCTGGTTAATTTTTCTATTTTTTATAGAGATGGGGTCTTACTCTTGCTCAGGCTGGTCTCAAACTTCTGACCTCAAGCAATCCTCCCGCCTCACCCTCCCAGAGTGCTAGGGTTACAGGTGTGAGCCACCGTGCCCAGTCTTGCTGTTTCTTAATTGCCTTCAGCTCAAAATAATCCTCATGCCCAAATGGCAAATTTTGGGGTGGCATAATCTAATCCCCTCCTCTCATGTTGCCTGATTGCTGGTATATTCCCCTCCTTACATGTTGGTTCAGAAGACTGTTTCCACATCAAGTCCACATTTCCTTGTCTGTATTCACCATTTGGAATTACAATGAGAGTTTAAGGATTAAATGCTTCAATATAACATTCAGTTCAGAAAGCATCAATTTTACTCACATCTGGTGTCTGTGCAGCTGAATTCCACATAACCGGCCTCTGAAGGAATACCACCTGCTTGGTAGCCAAATTCCCTTCACTGCAAAGTAAAACAATAGCGTTTAGTACTTGTGCATTAGTAATTCTCTATATTTCACACTTGGCAAGAATGCTCCACATATATCCTTTGTAAAATAATCTGAACAAAAATTAATTATATAATTTTTTATAAGTAACAGCTGGAAAAACAAGAAAAAGCCCCTAAAAATTGAATATGGTCATTACAAAAGAAAACAATTTTAATGTTTAAAATGCTTGCAATTTCACCATGCTACCCATTTTCATCTCTTTGCTTCCCTTGTTGGTCTTTCCCAGCTTGTGTATTTTTGCATATTTATATTTCTGTTTCTGTGCTTTTTACTGAACACCCTTTTCTTTGTTTTTACATCGTAATCATATCTTTAATGATTGCATAATGGCTCAAAGATAAGATACCAAATGTACTAAGCCTTTCCTTTATTATTGGAAAACTAGGTTGTTTCCAGTTTCTTGCTAATTATAAATAATGCTAGTAATAAAAATATGTGTAGTCTTCCTTTTATGAATTATTTCTTTGACATAAGTTCTCAGGAGTGGAATTATTAGGTCAAGGGAATATGATTTAAGCTTCTTAGTATGCATTGTAAAATTTCCCTTATAAAAAGAAGAGACCAATTTGGACTGCCACACGTGAGAAATGTTACATACATTTTCAATTGAGGGACTTCGACCACAGCTAGTTTTATTTTCAGATGCTTCTTTGTAGTCAGCTACTCAGTATTCTCCTTATTTAACCATCATCATGGCAAATTACCCCTTGCCAAAGACTACTTGGGGTTTGTATTTCTCTGAAATGCTTTTCACAGAGTCTCCATGGATTTATGGGGAGGAGTGTCTGTAGCTAATGTTGCTGAGTTACGACTTTTATTATGCAAAAAACCCCAACAAAACCTTACTATTAGCTGCATTTTATGCTGAGCTCTTTTTCTGGAAAATGAATGCAACATTGAAACTCTGGTTCTAGAGATATATGTCAACTGCACACCACTGAAAATGCCAAACTTATTGATATCACTGAATTTTGAGAAATATCAAATCTTTCCCAAAGTGGTAACAGGAGATTGCTTCTTTTTTATTTTTATTTTTAAAAGGCTATTTCTGGTCTAATCTGATTTTAGTTTGGCCTTGTCTTTGATTAGACCAAAAGACTTGGTATAAAATATATGGTAACTTTTGGGAACAACTTAATTCATCATGAGACATCAGTCGGTACAGGGATGGGGTTAGCATGCATACAGAAAAGGCTGGTCATATGTTTGGGAGGCATGGAGTATACTGGAAAAAGCAGTGACTTTGGAAACAAAAAGTTCAAGTCTGAACTCTATCATAATAGAGAACAACTGATGACTTTAGTCAAAGTCCTTAAATTCTCAGACTCAGTTTCCTATCAGGGACCTTGTGAAGGATAAATAAGTCAACGTGCAGGAAGAGCCTCCCGCTGTGTCTGCCTCTAGAAGGGGCACAACAAATGCAATCCCACTTTCTCCAGGAGTCTAGTGAGATGTGGTGTAGAGTTAAGGGGAAGGGAAGTGTCTCAGAATCAAAAATATCTTCCAAAGAGCAAATTCCAGAAAAAGGGTATATGAGAATAGAGATTTCTGGGTAATGTTCGAGGCGTGTGATCCAGGTAGAGAATCACAGGAAAGAGCCAGGCCTAGAACTATCCGCAGATGAGACAGCGATCGGGGCACAGTTATTCACTTGAATAAAAAGCAGGAGCATGTCAGGGTAGGGATTGTGGGTGACCCTGCAGGGAGTTCTTTCCAACTGATTATTAGGATGGGGAAGTCTGAACGCACTAGGATGCGAGGTTTGGCCTAGGGCGGGCCTCTGGAACTTTACTGTGCATCCCAAACACTGAGGTGCTTGTTCGTTTCAGGGTCCACTCCAGATCTGTGGACTCTCCAGTTCACCGTGCTCGCCAGGTGCCCCGGTGCACAGTAAATTCGGGAACCACTGCTGGAAGAGACAGACTTTGAAATGCAGAATTCTTGGGCCCTGGGGATTACCTGGTGATGCTTCCTATTATCAGAAGGCATGCAGTGTTGATGGTCCTTGAATAATAAAACCCATCAGTGCTTCTTCTTTGTATGGAATGTGAAAATGAAAAGGACTCATTCTCTGGAGCATCCTTTTTTTTTTTTTTTTTGAGACAGAGTCTCACTGTGTTGCCTGGGCTAGAGTGCCGTGGCGTCAGCCTAGCTCACAGCAACCTCAAACTCCTGGGCTCAAGCGATCCTCCTGCCTCAGCCTCCCGAGTAGCTGGGACTACAGACATGCGCCACCATGCCCGACTAATTTTTTTTTCTATATATTTTTAGTTGTCCAATTAATCTCTTTCTAATTTTAGTAGAGACAGGGCTCGCTCTTGCTCAGGCTGGTTTCGAACTCCTGAGCTCAATCCACCCGCCTCGGCCTCCCAGAGAGCCAAGATTACAGGCGTGAGCCACCGCGCCCGGCCCTTCTGGAGCATCCTTGATGCCTATTTTTTTTAACACCATATTCTTCTAATGTGACATGTGTCCTTAAATATTTTGGACAATTTTAGCCGGACAGGCTACCTACAGCCACGCTGAGGACACATATATTTTGCCAGCTTTAGTTTTTTAATTCATTCTGATGTACAGTGCCCAATTCTGGGTTGAGAACCATTGCCTGCATGTTCGAAATAGGATTCTCTCTACCAACATTCTGTTTGGTATTTAACGCAACAGGCAGAGGCGCAGTACACCTGCCTGGCAAAGGGGAGGGCAAACCAACCACAGCCACTTCAGTGGAACAGTGGCACAGACAAACCTATCACTCCTGTGGTGTGCAGGGATTCACCGCTGTAAGGACAGAAGCAAGCTAACTTGCCTGCCTGCCTGCCTGCCTTATTTATTTATTTTTAGAGACAGAGTTTTGCTCTGTCACCCAGGCAAGAGTGCAGTGGCCAATCATAGCTCACTGCAGCCTCAAATTCCTGGGCTCAAGCGATCCTCCTGCCTCAGCCTCCCAAGTAGCTGGGACTATATGTGCCACCACACTTGGCTAATTTTTCTATTTTTTGTAGAAACAGGTCTCAAACTCCTGACCTCAAGCAATTCTCCTGTCTTGGCCTGCCAGAATGCTAGGATTACAGGTGTGAGCTACCGTGCCTGGCCTAAAAACACACTTATAAAAAGCTTTTGTTTATGGTTCCAAAATTCATTATACTAAATAGAATTATTAGGTTAATTTGTATTTTCTGATTAATTTTGCTTCATCTTATATATTAATTAAATGCCATGGTTTAACATTTGCAACTCAAAAGTAAATGAGTAAAAACAAATAAAAAAAGTAAATGAGTAAATTCTTGCTTTTAAAAATTGAAATAAAATTTTGTTTTTTAAAGGCAAAATTATAAAATTAAATTTTAGCTTACAATTTTGTAGCTACATGCTTAGCCACAAAGTTCCTTTGCCTTCTGACCCTGATTTGTTTCTCAGGTATTAGTGTGTGTGCATTAAAAACAAAAAACAAAGAGCATTACCACAATTTAGCTTCTCAACCCTCCTCACCCCCAAAATGTTAAAAATTTGAGTTCAGATGAAGAAGACTGATGATAATTGGAAGTATATATTATAGACAAATGGACTATTTTGAGAATGTGGCCTTATCAAAATCCTGCTTACAGCAAGATTACTGTGAGCTTAACGCTTGATGGAATTACAAGACACTGTTTCTACAGAATTTAAATAGGAAATAGAAGAGAACTGCATTAATGTCAATTAATGTTTAATGTCAATTTTAATGTCAATTTTCACCTTGAATTTTTTTTTTCCTACCTCTTGGAATTAGGTGAAATCTTTTTTTTTTTTCTTTGACACTGTCATAAAACAGTATCACCTTGAATTCTTTAAGAGAGAAAGAATTGGATCCATTGATATTATTATATAGTGATAATGACTAAGAAGGGATTCTGGCACGTTTTCAGGGCTGACAACAATAACCCTGGAATAATGCGGTAATATCAGATTACAACATCATGATGTTTCCATGGTAATGCAGCTTTAAACCTGGGTGTGTGACATTGCCTAGGATAATGAAGCAACAACTTCAACCTAGGGACACACTGGAAAAATATCTTTATGTAATCCAATAACAAGATATATTTGAGTGATGAAGGAAATTAGGGGAAAACACCTTATGTATATAAGACATTCAAGTGTGGCTTAGGTGACAGAAGAGTAGGAAAAAATTGAAATTGCTTAAGACACTATTGTTGTATTTAATACAAACACATTTAAGGAAGAAAGTTTTCACTGGCAATAGTTCTGTTTTCAGACATGTGGGCCCCAAAATAAAGATCATGATAGGAATTTGTTTTTCTGAGTGTGAGCATATGTGTAAGGATACATCTTTGTAATATCATTATTTATTTCTGTTGCTTTTATTGTCTTGCAATCCTCAGGGCTGATTTTGTATATAGTGAACTATAGTATTTGCATTTTCTGAATCATCCTGATTCACCATGCACACCATGCACAGCTTCCACATGCTTTTACTGATTAACTTTTTGCTTTTTAAATTTGATTTTTAAAACATTATGGAATAATTATTCCATATTTATATCTAATAAACATATGGAATAAAATGAATCTTTCTTATAAAAATCAAATAATACAAAATATAGAAAGACAAAATAGAAGTCCCCACTCTCTTCTTCCCCACCCATAATACCAAGAGCTAACCACTCACTAGAATTTGCTATGTAGCCTTTCAGAGTTTTGTTAGATATATTCAAAATGTGTTAGCTTTAAAAATTGGGATTATACCCTAATAATGTCTTGCTTTGTAAAAAAAAAAAAAAAAACAAAAAACCTCAATAATTATCACAGAAAAAAATCCTATGATAATACATATATGAATCTACTCATTCTATTTTTATCAGCTTCATACTATTCTATTGTATGAATAGTCCATAACTTATTTAACCAGTTGATAATGATAGACTTTGTTTCCAATTTTTTACCATTACAAACAATAGTTTAATGATCAGCCAAGCAACTAGCCCTTTTGCTATTTTAATTACACATAAAGATAAGCCTTCGGCCAAGCCTGGTGGCTCATGACTGTAGTCCCAGCTACTTGGGAGGCTGAGGTGGGACGATTACTTGAGCCCAGGAATTCGAGACCAGCATGGACAACATAGCTAGATCCCATCTCCAAAAATAAAAAAAGATAAGCCTTCACAAACAGGGTATGAAAGGACCACTTCTGTGATCCCATAATGCGTTGGTGGATACTAGGGGTGCAGGGAAAGTTTGAGTGATGGTGAGGTACTGATGCCTCCCTCCCTACTTCTGCTCCAGAAATAATATACAGCCACTCCTCAGCCCAGTGGGTCTCCCAATCACTGAGTACAGGTCGTGACCTTATGTAGTTCGGCATACAGGACAAGGTGGTCAAGTGTGGCTCCAGGCTCTACCACCCTCCCCCTTCATCGTATACTCGGGGCCTCCTTAGCCCCACCTTTGGGCCCAGTCATATCCTCATTCCCACACCAACCCCGACTGATGCAGGAGCAGCTGAGGGAGCTCCAGCCCCGTGTTCTATGGCTCGGTCTCATCTAGTGCCCCGTCGTTCGTATCACTTTAGGAGATATTTAGACTCCTGACAGCAGAAGCCCTGGGTGAACGGGAGGGAAGGACAAATGAATTTTTCATTGGAGAAAAAGGAACAGGAAATGTTCAGAACTCACACTTTTTGGGAAGGTCTCCTTGTAATGGGCTAAGCGACACCCTAAAACAGGCACCCAAGAGAAAAACGAAAAAGAGAAGAGGGGTCCAAATACACAAGTCGTTCCGAGGAGGGTGGGGTGTAGGATATGTGAATGGCTTGGTGGAGCCGTGGTGAGGGGTAGGAAGGCAGGGAAGAGGAGTTCCTTTCTCTTTCACTACTTCCTGCAAAGTTTCTCAAATGTTTAGTATGTTTTCTGTGCTTGTGAAATCACAGATTCATGGGTCCCACACTCAAAGCTTCTGACTCTGTGCACCTGGGGTGGGCCTCCAGCACCTGTATTTTCACAGGCTGTCCAAGTGACTCACATTGCCTGGTCTAAGACTGAATCTTGAGAATTACTGTTATTTGACAGGTATGTCACAGATTAGAAAAAGTTGGGAAATAATGCTTCAGGGGGTTGTTACTCAATTTGAGAACAGTTACTACAGATCTCCGAGAAGAAAAGCAGGTGAATTGCTTTGCTTACTTCTAACACCCCTTTTTTGTTCTTTCAGCTTGAGTATCTTCACTTTATATCCACCTTAACTCCTTTCCCTACCTGGAGAAGATGTGGCTTTATTATAAAGCCATGTCAATCAAATGTTTTTCAGTTTTGTGGGGACACTGGGATACTGGACAGGGCTAAGTTGCTGAACTGGGAAGGCCAGAGAAGGGAGGAGGGGGGAAAACTAAGGAAGGAGGAGCTGCCTTCGTTAGCCACACCTGACAATCACTCAGAATGTTGAACTTATGGTTGACTCTGCTGAAAGGGAAGGCCCGGGGGTACTGTGCTGTCCTCTGTAGGTAGTCACCGGCCGGGCAGGACAGCCGTGGCAGTCAATCATTTTCTGGATGCCAAAGAGGGCAGAGGAAATATCTCTGGTCCATTTTACACAGAAGACTTAATTAGTTTCTTTCTGTCTCTATAAAAGTAGGACTCAATTTTTCCTTCCCAGGAAAGTTAGTAAAAGGAGAAAAGGAACAGGAAAGGTTAGTACTTGAGAAGCATTGGCATTTTGTTCTAATGTAGGTATTTATTTTAATGGAAACAGCTAGCAAGTCCATGCTCCAGGGGAAAACTAACCCACGACACTGGAGGGGAGGAGGCAGAAGCGATCCTGTATCCTGGCTCAGCTGAGCCCCTGCTACAGTCCTAAACCTGGCTGTGTGCTGGGCGGGGACAGTTTTGTATGTGTGGTGCGGAGGCCTAACAGCCTGTACATCCATAACATGAGGAGGTTGGGTTTGCTAATCTCCAAGGTCCATGAAATCAAATTAGAAGTTCCGTAAATATTTTCTGTAGGCATTAAATAAGCATTCGTTAAATTGAATTATCTAACAAATGAAGTTATATTTTAGAATTAAATGAGACTATGTAAGGAAACTTTTGCATTACCTGTCATGTCTTAATATAGGTGTAGGCAACACGCTTGTCAGGAGCCATCCAAATTCAGCTAGAGTGTGCAGCAGAGGGCCATAGTCCGTTTTGATTTCACAGCCCTGCATGAATAAGAGTAAGAGCTCATAGTCTAATCGCAGACAACCAGCTACACAATTACAATAACGGGAGATGGGGAATTCACTTTCCATTAAGTACAATTTCCACTGGGCTGCAGCCTTCTTGGGCTTTGTTTTTTGGTACTGCAACTTTTAAACCACCAAGCCAACTTAGAAACATTGGGAGTAGAGAGAGGTTTACATCTGGTTCTCCAAAGTTTGGGCCTTCCTTTGGTTTTGTTAGGGCAGTGGTTCTCAAACTTTAATGTATGGGTGGCTGGGAATCTGCATTTTAAAAAGAGCTCCAAGTAGGTTCCAGAGCACACTTTTAGAAACACTGGTCTAGGGATTGGGAAGTGTGGACAAGAGTGGGAAGTGAGGAGGGGTTAGTGAAGGGGAGAGGAGCTTCAATGCGGGAGCCTTTTCACTGCTTTTTATTCATTTGGAATTGATTCTTGGAGCTTTATCTCTTCCCTCAAATCCTTTTTCCCCCTCAATGGGATTTCTAGTTTCTTTGAAAATGGGCTATGTCTCTCTAACCTTTGTAAGGCCAGAAAGGCAAAAGTGTTCCTAAAAGGGGCTGTCAGTGAGGGCCCCATACACCCAACAGGATACACCCGAATTCAGTGTGTACACCTCGAGGG
The DNA here is from genome assembly GCF_000956105.1 of Propithecus coquereli. Classification (NCBI taxonomy): domain Eukaryota; kingdom Metazoa; phylum Chordata; class Mammalia; order Primates; family Indriidae; genus Propithecus; species Propithecus coquereli. The sequence continues at coordinate 1,438,833 of NW_012141302.1, read as the reverse complement.
CAGTCCATTCGGTGCCATCTGAATTCACAGCGCACAACCTCAGCAGCAATGTCATCTCTGATTATGGAGGACAATGCTGTGCGCACGTGCTTGGGCTGGCGAAAGAGAGAACACTTTTTGGATATTTTTGCTTTCTAAAGTCAATTCATAAGGTTAAAGTCAGTCACGTTGGTTGCTTGGAGATAAAACACTAGTTGAGTGACTGAATTTTTTTTCACTTTCAACCAGTTGTCATGGAATTGTGTGAAGAGGATCTCAGTGCCAGGGGACTTGGTTTAGGGTTAGAATGCCAAATAGTTGGGAACCTACTGCTATTTATGTATAGATAATTATTTTGCTGCCTTACAAAAAAGTTTAATATTGGGTAAAGCAAATTTACTTTTCACAAATTTGGAAGAAGTTTGTTCCTGCCTTTGTGATGAAATTGCAAACAATGAACAAATATGTATTTAAGGATACTGCAGGTGCCAGGCAATGAAGATCTTTAACATAAAATGAAATACAAAAATAAAGTTAAGTTGTCAGAAAACTGCAAATCACCTCAATAACGGTCCATTGTTCTACTACAATGGCATCATTTCCTTTCCTACTAGAACCTGGAACTCCAGAACCTTCTTCTTCATAGATAAAAAATCCTTCCAAAGACTTAGGCAAATGGTCGCCTGTGAGGAAAAGGATACAATTAACAAGAGTTGTAAATACTAAGTGTCTCTTAAGATTATCTAAATCCTTAAATAACCCTTATAGAAAGCTGAAAGAAAAACATATCAATAAAAAAACATTTGTTTTCGCTCAATCGATAACATCCTCCTCCTCACTGAAAGTTTTCTTTTCTCTCCAAAGATCAAGACAGTTTTATACTTTACTGAATTAAAATCAAACCATACACGTGAAAACTACAATAGCAAAAACAAGATATGACAATGTGATATAGTGAGAAGCGAGTGGAAAATCAACCTAAAAAGCATCTGGAAATGATCTTCACCTTGAAATCAAATTTTGGTTTCTGATCTATGTATTGTAAGCACATCAATTATACCATTAAGAGAGATAAAAAATGTTAATCCTTGAAATTAAAGGTATGATATTAAAATTAATGTGAGGTAAGATTACTTCAAAAATCTAAACACAGAACAATTCGTTACCTCAATGATGCATTAAAAAAACCACACACACACACACACACACACACACACACATACACACACACACACAGAGTGACAGGAAGACCCCAAACAGAAGTCATTGTCAAAAGAATTCCTGCTGGGAAGGAAGTTTTAAGGGAGGGCCACTCTGACTTTTTCTTGAGTAGTTGACAATAACCAGCTGGCCTAAACTAAACTGATTCTATGGAAGTTCTTTTGTCTCCTATTCTGCAATAGGAGACACTTTTCCCATGGTTATGTGCTGATTAAATATTTTGGTTTTTATGCAGCACAATGTCACATTGAAGTTTCCTGGTTGACAGTTCTCTAAATAATATAGGCCTACAAAGTTTTCAAATGCTCTTTTAAGCTTAAAGATAAAAAAAGACAAAAGTAATTTTCAGTTTTAATTTTTATCAACAGGCTATAAACTTTAAGAGAAAATCATTATCATTATGTTTTTCGACATCACTCATAGTTAGGGCAGAACACCATGAAGAATTTACATTGTTCAGAGTGGTTCCCAAGTATCCAGTAAAGTTTAATTTATTAACTGGAATTGGTTTTCTATTACAGTACATATTTCACTTCCCTTAAATATCTTATCCACTGTCCCACCAAAGTGATCGGTGGAATCAAGTCTGTTTCTGATGGAAAGTTTAGGGAATCATTAGACCATCTTTCAAATCATATATGTCCCAAGTCCTTTTTTAGAATGGGGGTATAAGTTTTAAAAATAATTTTATACTGTGATAATTACACAGTTAATTACAATGTGCCTTTTATTTACTTTGGGGTTATATAATGTGAAAACCATGGGCTTTGTGGCTTTGTTTTCTTGCTCTCGATATTGGGATGTACTAGTACAATCATACTCATTTACTGTGCTTTGCTTTATTGTGCTTATTTTTTTTTTTTTTTTACAAATTGAAGGTTTGTGGCAACCCTGAGTTGAGCAAGTCTATCAGCGACATTTTTGCCAACAGCATGTGCTCACTTGGTGGCTCTGTGTCACATTTTGGTAATTCTCACAATATTTTAAACTTTTTCATTATTATCGTATCTATTATGGTGATCTGAGATCAGTGATCTTTAATGATACTATTGTAATTGTTTCGGGGTGCCACGAACCATGCCAATATAAGATGGTGAATTTAATTGATAAATGCTGTGGGTGTTCTGACTGCTCCACTGGCCAGCCCTTCTCCTGTCTCTCTCCTCTCCTCAGGCCTCCCTATTCCTTGAGACATAACAATATTGCAATTAGGCCAATTAATGACCTTACAATAGCCTCTAAGTGTTCAAGTGAAAGGAAGAGTCACACTTCTCTCACTTTAGATCAAAAACTAGAAAAGATTTTTAAGTTTAGTAAGGAAGGCATGTTGAAAGCTGACATAGGCTAAAAGCTAGGCCTCTCGTGCCAAAGAGTTAGTTAGCCAAGTTGTGAATGCAAAAGAAAAGTTCTGGAAGGAAATTAAAAGTGCTACTCCAGTGAACGTAAGAATGGTAAAAAAGTGAAACTGCCTTATTGCTGATATGGAGAAAGTTGTAGTGATCTGGAGAGAAGATCAAACCAGCTATAACATTTCTTTAAACCAAAGGCTAATCCAGAGCAAGGCCCTAACTTTCTTCAATTCTATGAAGGCTGTGAGAGTCAAGGAAGCTGCAGAAGAAAAGTTTGAAGCTGGCAGAGGTTGATTCGTGAGGTTTAAGGAAAGAAATCTCCATAACATAAAATAATATAAAAATTCTCCATAATATAAAAAATCTCCATAATATAAAAATGCAAAGTGATGGAGCAAGTGCTGATGGAGAAGCAGCAGCAAGTTATCCAGAAGATCTAGCTAAGATCATTAATGGTGGCTACACTAAATAACAGATTTTTAATGTAGACAAAATAGCCTTTTATTGGAAGAAGATGCCATCTAGGACTTTCATAGCTAGAGAGGAGAAATCAATGCCTAGCTTCAAAGGACAGGCTGACTCTCTTGTTAGGGGCTAATGCAGCTGGTGACTTTACGTTGCAGCCAATGTTCATTTACCATCCTGAAAATTCTAGGGTCCTTAAGAATTATGCTAAATCTACTCTACCTGTGCTCTAAAAATGAAACAGCAAAGCCTGATGACAGCACATCCGTTTACAGCACGGTGCACTGAATGTTTTAAGCCCACTGTTGTGACCTACTGCTCAGAAAAAAGATTCCTTTCAAAATATTACTGCTCATTGATAATGCACCTAGTCACCCAAGAACTCTGATGAAGATATAGAAGGATACAGGAGATTAGTTTTCATGCCTGATAGCACAACATCCACATGGATCAAGGAGTGATTTCGACTTTCAAGTCTTATTATTAAAAAAAAATACACGGCCGGGCGCGGTGGCTCACGCCTGTAATCCTAGCTCTCTGGGAGGCCGAGGCGGGCGGATTGTTTGAGCTCAGGAGTTCGAGACCAGCCT
>NW_012141302.1:1429370-1434614 GCF_000956105.1 Propithecus coquereli | reverse complement strand
GAACTCCTGGGCTCAAGTGATCCTCCTGCCTCAGCCTCCCGAGTAGCTGGGACTACAGGCATGCGCCACCATGCCCAGCTAGTTTTTTCTATGTATTTTTAGTTGTCCAATTAATTTCTTTCTATTTTTGGTAGAGACGGGGTCTCGCTCTTGCTAAGGCTGGTTTCGAACTCGTGAGCTCAAACAATCCGCCTGCCTTGGCCTCCCAGAGAGCTGGGATTACAGGCGTGAGCCACCACGCCCGGCCAAGAAAGTGGTTTTATAAGATGGAAATTATTCCTGGTGAAGATGCTGTGAACATTGTTGAAATGATAACAAAGGATTTAGACTATTATATTAACTTAGTTGATAAAGCAGTGGCAGGGTTTGAGAGGATTGACTCCAATTTTGAAAGAAGTTCATTCTACTGTGGATAAAAACCTACCAAACAGCATCACTTACTACAGAGAAATCTGTGGTGAAAGGAACAGTCAATTGATGTGGCAAGCTTCATTGTTGCCTTATTTTAAGAAATTGCCACAGCCACTCCAGCCTTCAGCAACCGCCACTCTGATCAGTTAGCAGCCATCCACATTGAGGCAAGACCAGCAAAAAGATTACAACTCACTGAAGGCTCAGATGATTGTTAGCATTTTTTAGCAATAAAGTATTTTAAAATTAAACAATGTACATTTTTTGGACATAATGCTATTACACACCTACTACACCAGTGGTCCCTAACCTTTTTGGCATCAGGGACCAGTTTCATGGAAGACAATTTTTTCATGGACGGGGATGAGGGGGTGGGGAGAGGTGGAGGATGGTTTCGGGATGACTCAAGCTCATTACATTCACTGTGCAGTCAAACCTCTCTGCTAATGATAATCTGTATTTGCAGCTGCTCCCGAGTGCTGGCATCACCAACTCAGCTCTACCTCAGATCATCAGGCATTAGATTCTCATAAGGAGCGTGCAACCTAGATCCCTTGCATGCACACTTTGCAGTAGGGTTTGTGTTCCTATGAGAATCTAATGCCACTGCTGATCTGACAGGAGGCGGAGCTCAGGCGGTGATGCGAGTGATGGGGAGCGGCTGTAAATACAGATGAAGCTTTGCTTGCTTGCTGGCTGCTCACCTCCTGCTGTGTGGTCTGGTTCCTAACAGGCCATTGACTGGTACCAGTCTGCAGCCCAGGGCCTGGGGACCGCAGATTTAACCTATGTGAAGTTCAAGAATAAGCAAAACTAATCTATGGTGATGGAAGTCAGAATAACGCTTATCTCCGGTTTGGAGGATATTGATTGGGATAGGTCATGAGGAGGCCTTTGGGGATGCTGGAAATGTTCTATATATTTAAACATTCGTGTTCCTTTCAGCTGTACACATAAGATTAATGCACTTTATGTATGTTATATTTTAGTTAAAAACAAAAGTCTTTCTTTCTCACTTTAGAGCTCCCTAGGGTCCCTGGCTGGATTTCTTGGGGCCCATACCAGGCCACAGAGCCACTGAAGTCTGACACTTCCACAGGAGGGGGTTCTTGTATTTCTTGAGACTTTTCTCCCCAACAGAAGTGGCAGCTAGGGAGGGTGGCAGGGAAGGCCTCTTTGGGAATTGACCATTTGATTGTTCAGTTTGTTAAATCTTCCAGGTAATGGGATGAAGTAATAATTATGAACAATTACTTAATAACTGCCCCCCATCTGAGTCACCTCTTAACATTACATAACCCAGAGTTTTCCAACCAATGTGCCTTGGCCCACTGGTGTGCTAACAGGTCACAGGTGTGCCAAGGTACAGGGTGTCCCCTCCTGCCCAGAGCAGCTTTACCCACTTATACCCGTGTGCCCAACAATAGTATCATTTTCTACGTGTGGGCGACATGAAAAAGTTACCAAGCACTGGCCTGACCCACTCCTTCTCAAAAACTTTTCTTAGCCAAATACCACCAATAGCAAAGGGAAGTGCATTTGTAGCCTTGAAGGACACAAACTGTCTCCAGGTACAGTTTGAAATGATTCATGGCAAGCATAAATTTCTTTAAACTCTAATGTTCTATCTTAAAAATCCATGCACACTTTGGATTCTTTTCAAAGATATTCATCTTATGGAAAAAAGTAATGTTCTTTTCCACCTCCCAGCCACTCAATCTTAAAGTAATACTGACATTCTAGGAAGAGGTTTGTTTTGCACCTTTGTGAACTTGTGCACTGCCTGGCACAAGGCTGCATAACCCAGGGATACTTGAACCCTGTTTTGGAAGCACATGTTTGAAGCATTCCTAGGGAATGGTTTACCTGTCCAGACATGTGATCTTATACATTCATCTTAACTGGATATGACATTGAGATTCCTTTAAATTTTAGGAGAGGTAATACCCCATTTTAGTATTTTTGGTTCACATGTCATTTGTGGCATCAAACTGCCCAGAGGTGGGCCCAGGACCATCTCTGAGTAGAAGGCAGGCAAGTGTGCTAACTAACTCTGCGTCTCCCTCACACACATTCTGTCTCCAGAGCGAATCTCGGCCTGTCCGCTTCTCTCCATCTCCACCACCGTCTCTCCAGGCACCATTGCGACAGCCTCTCAGCAGCCTCCCCACTTCCACACTTGCCCTCTGTGATCCAGTTCCCAAAATGATGCCAAAGAGGCTCTTTTAAAAATGTAAAAATCAGATCATGACTCCCTCCTTACATGTTCCATGAATGAACTGGAATAAATATCCTGGCAAGATGGTTAAAAGCACACATTCCACCTCGGTGGCTCCGCCAACTTTCTAGTTGTGTGAATGTGGGCACATTATTTAATATCTCCATGCCTCAGTTTCCTCAGATGTAAAAGGGGAATAATCATAGCTGCCTCACAGGTTGCTGTGGGGATTAAATGAGTTTACAAATGTTAAGTGCTTAGAACAACGCTGGCATATATTAAGTACCAAACGCGTGTTAGCTCTTGTGGTTGCATTACTGACAGCGTAAGACCCTGCATGGACTGGCGGTTGCTTACCTCTCGCGCCTTGTCTGGAGCCACTGTCTCTCGTCTACCCTGCTCCAGCAACACAGACCTCGCAGTCCCTCGTTCCTGCCCTCCAGTCTTGTACATCCGGAGGGCTTTCTCCTGCCCAGCGTGGCCTGCCTCCGGCTCTCGCAAGCCTGCTCTGTTCCAGCCTTCTAGTCTCGCTGTGATTGTTACCCTCCCAGACAGGACCTCCTCACCGCCCTTTTAAGTTGGTTTTCCCCTTGCACTCTCACCGCAATGTCCTGTTGGGTAATGGCGCGATATTTTTCTGAATTTTGAGATTAGATACGTAAGTTTTGACACTTTCACTGCCTGATTGCCTGATGCCACCTGACTGGCTCCCTGTGAGTGGCGGTGGGGGGGGTGGGGGGGGTGTCCATTTTGCTCATATCGTAAACGCAGTGCCTGGCACAGAGCCTGGCATGTACGTAGATGTGAAATAAATGAATATGTGTTTCAATGTAACTACTCCATCCTCCTCCTCATTGTGAGACTCTCCTTCTTCAAGTCCACACAAGCGTTTTTATAGGGGTGAAGAGATTAAAAGGAATATTAAGTGAAATCTGAAAAGAATTCATAAAATATCAATATGTAGCCTTAAGATGTGTATACTAAGGTGGGGAAAGAGTATGCTCTGAGGACGGTGGGGCATTTGTAGTCTAGCGAAGTGTAGGAACCTCAGGGGTGTGTGTATGTGCGTGTGTGCGTGTGCGTGTGTGCGTGTGTGTGCGTCTGTGTGCGTGCGTGCGCGTATGCGTGTGCGTGTGTGTGTGTTTGTGTCCCAGGGGGCTTTTCACAGCAGAAAAAGGTGTGGAGAGTGCGTATGGAAGGACTGGGAAGAGGAATTTCACAGATCCCCCCTCCCACTTCGTTTCTGGAAGAAGGTATTTTATTCAATGTGATTTTTGAGGTAATATATTTAAATTTCTGAGTACTGTTTGGTTTTGTACATCCATTCCTTGTGGTGGGCTGACTTCTGACAATATTTTGGAAGAGGACAGAAGCAAGACAAAAATAAAATACGCATTGTCTCCCCCCCTTCCACCACATGCTTTAGATGTCAGGCATGAAACATCCTGTAACAAAGTGGCCAATTCAGCCTTGCTTCCTGAATTGCTTCTCACAGTGACACAGACATTCGTCACAATTTCCCCTCTGCAGCTTCCCTGTGTACTCCCAAGAAAGTCCCAAACGACACACCAATTGCCAGACCCCACACACTGACGCAGCTTGTTACGGGCTTGGCATAGGCTGAAATGCAAAATGTATAATGAGACATTCCAGAGTGGCTGAAAGCGAGAGATTCCCCACTACCACCCAGGAGCTGCTGGGAGGGGAAGAGTCTCCCTAGGGCTTTCTAAATAGCTTCTGAGGCATTAAGAACAAAAGCCCCACAGTCTCCAGCTGGCAACTGCCATGGCTAATTTTATTTTTATCAGCAAAGCCCAAGGCAAGGATGCCTGAGAGAGACTGTGAAAAGAGTATTTTTCACTTTTTCCTCTGGCAGTTAGTCACAAACCAGAATTTGAAATGGCTCCAACTTGCACGCTTTGGAAGGAAGAGAAAGAAAGGAGACAGAGAGAGAGAAAGAGAGAGAGAGAGAAACAGAGAAAGAGAGAGAGAGAGAGAGAAACCACGAAGCATAAACTAACTTCCAAATAAATGATCAGCACTAAAAGTACTGTAACTGCACATAACAACTGGCAGGAAAGAGAAGTCACCGCAGTACATGAACTCCGACTGTGGGCTAGGCAGTAGTGCGGGAGTCATTTTACAGTATGTTATACTTATTAAATTCTCACAACAATAAAATAGGAGTATTTTTATTTCCCTTTTAGGAGACTGGGGCTCAGTGAGCTCAACTAACTTCTCACAATCACACAGCTAATAAGTAGAAGACAGGATTTAAACCCTGGTCTATCTGATTATAAAGACTATGCTCTTCCTGTTAAACCTTGCTGTTAACCATAAAAGACCAAGTTGGAAGAAGTTTCCAAAACCAAAAAATACTAAGAAATATTTACTGAGCACCTGCCATGTGCCAAGCACTATGCAAGGTGCTGTATTTCTGGGTGCTCCAATGGGCCTGATCCCTAATATTGTTGCTAGTTAAAAGGACCTACTAGAACATGACTCCTCATAATTTTAAGTATTCATCCAAAGTCTTCAGTTGCATTAGTTAAGGTATTACTAGGCTGATTTAACAACAGCAAGGTGTATCGAAATCTTATCTCATTTGCTCTTTC
>NW_012141302.1:1423997-1426925 GCF_000956105.1 Propithecus coquereli | reverse complement strand
AATGTGCACTCCTCCGGTGCCAACACTGATCAAACATCAGTTAACATCAGCTAACTTAAAATGGAGTCTATTCTGTGCCAGGTACTGGACTAAGCACTTTGTAGACATTTCCTGTTTACTTCTCCAAACAACCCAAAGAGCGAGTCCCTACTATCAATCCCTTTCTATAAAGAAATTGAGACATGTGACTCCAGAGACATGCTGTTAACTCTAAGGTATAATATATGTAGTCTTTGATTTTCTCTGATAGAAAAAAATCATGCATTTTTAAATGCGTGCCCATAAAGGTATCAGAAAATTTTGAACAATCCAAAATACATGCATCAAATACTTACAATTTCTTGGGAAGACCTGCTAGTTGGCACAGAAGAATAAAACTATTGTTCAAAGTTATTCTAGGTTGCAGTTATTCTAGGCTACTATTGTTATATCACAATGTGCCATTTTCATATTCTAGTTGATGATCAAAGAAAGCCAATTAATTTCAAAGGTGAAAACCATTCATGAAACGGGAAAGGCCAAAACTAAAATTCTCACACATTGTTTATAAAGACAAATTTTAAGTCAGAACAGCTTTTTTTAGAGACTCGATTTTTTGGTACACATGTACAGCCTCCATTTTACAAAGGAGTTTTTGATGACTAAATGGGAAACCAATCTTCAACGCAAAGTTTCATTATGTGGATGGCATTGTATGACTTGCCAGGGACAACTGTCTGGAAAATCTGCTCTGCCTGACTTCTGGTTGTAATAATTTTAAAAAACCATGACAAGTTTATATTAGATCATTTAGTCTTTATAGTCTTTAGAAATTTACATTGCCAAATATTTCTACAAAAACTTTAAAACTTGTTTTGCTGCATTTAAACTAGTAATATATTCTCTTTCTACTCATCTTGTCAATACCTTCTCCCTTTCTTGATTTAGGGGACCTGGGGCTGCCATTTTGTTCCATTTGATACTGTCCACTTTCATGATGAAGTTCTTCCTCAATTCCACTTTCAGATGATTGTCCACTTAATGTTCCTTCATTCCAACTTTTACAGTTTTCATCTGAACTGTGTCTCACATGTAGCATTGATTCTATGTCTCCATCATGGCTGGTTCCATTGCAGAATTTAGACGGTGAATAATGCTGTGATATGAATCCAACAAATTTCATTCCTCTTTTAGCAGCAACATTAATCTGAGATTTAAAAAGAGATGACAGAACAAAATGTAAACTCCATTTACACTCATTACCTTATCAATTAACCTTTAGGCTCATTGAGGAGATCCCTTAGAAGATGTAGTAAACTGACTAGTAACTAAAGACTCATTCATAAACTAATTAACCTCTAAAATAGCACTGCTCCTAAGACTATATTACACTGTCATCATGACCTTCAAACAGAAATAATAAACTTTGGAAATTATGAAAATAGGAATCATATTTTGTATGACAGTAAGGTATATATTTTATATATTTTTTATGATAGCCTTTTATCTGAAAGGCTACGATTTGGGAAGAACTAATAATTCTAAAGCGTGATTTTTGAAGACCATATAATGATGGTCTCTCCAGTTGGAGCAAAATTAAAAACTATTCCAAGAAATCCCTAAAAATACAATTACTAAATACATCTTCATTAATAAAGAAGATATTTATTAATTTAAGCAAAAAACACCCAGCTTTGTTTGTTTGATGTTAATAAAAGGCTAGTTCTCGACAAATGTGTACGTATAAAGCATACCACAACTCTTATGATGCTTTCTGATTGGCTTATATCTTTATGCTATTGTCTCCTATCTGGAGCAAATACATGAGTAGATTCAATCCTATCAGTTAAAGAATAGGATTCTGAAACATAGTACATAATACCAGTAAAATAATTTGAGACCTTAAGAGTAGTTATTTTCATGTTCAGCACTTTTCCCCTTGACACATCTTTAAGATTTAGCTTTTTCTTAAATGCATACAGAAAAAAAAAAAAAAAAAAAAACCTAAGGCATTTTCCTCTCTGCTTTTGCTTCATTTCTTTGTTCTCTTTCTCCTGCGTTGAACTGGCAATTCCTTTGAGGGCAGGGACCGTGTCTTGTTCATCTTTGTATTGCAGTGTTTTATACTTACAGATGCTCCATACGTACTCATTAAATAAGTTAAAATGAAGAAATAGCAATGTCTTTTATGTGGTCACTGTATTAAACATTTAAATTGAATGTTTTCAATGTTACCTGGGAGGAAAAGAAAGAGTTATGATGGAGGTTGCAAGTGCAAACATCCACAGTTAGAATGAAATGGAATGGAAAAAGGCCACAAAGAACTGGGGCAAAATCGGAGAGCAAGGCCCAAAACGGGCAACTGCAACTCAGCCGCAGCCTATGGCGGGGAGAATTCAAAGAAGGGGAGAGGGTGTGGGTGTGTGGAGCAAGGACAAAAGACTATGGCTGATGCAATATCATTTCTGCCTACAAATTAGCATATTGAGATTATAACAATGTATGAAGCCTTAAAAATAGCTACAAATTTTCCTTTATATCAGGTGTCCTAGGAGATAAGAGGGAGGGGTAAGGAGGCATGGCATTCTGCAGGCAGAAATGAGTGAATTTATTGTCAATGCTTTCTCTAGGTCTTATTAGTTGATCTGAGAACAAATGCAGAAAGGTTTTTCTATTACTAGAAAATTTCATCTGGAAAGATCTGGTGACAAATATAGTATTAATGTCCTTTCCATTTTTTAAGTTGGAGGATTGGTACTTTTTAAATGTTATTTTCATTGGGAAATCCTGAGAAACACTTGTAAATCTAATTTTAAAATTAGAGTGAACATTGGCCTAATGTTAAAACTTGCTTTAAGGGCCGAGTGCCGTGGCTCACCGATTGCAATTCCAGCACTTTGGGCTCTGGGAGGCTGAGGCAGGAGGATTGCTTGAGGCCAGAAGTTTGAG
>NW_012141302.1:1422740-1423947 GCF_000956105.1 Propithecus coquereli | reverse complement strand
ACAAAAGAATCAATTAAAGACAAGCCTTGCTTATAATAAAATGTGGTTAACTCAAGCCAGTCAGCATCAAGTGTGCTGATGACGGATCCTTTTCTTGTTACTTTCATTGACAGGATGCCTTCCTGATAGGTCCAGCAGGTTGAATCATCATCAAAAGCATTGAAGACTATATACAATTTGTTATCTGAGGATAGGCATTGAGAAGGAGAAAAAAAGGGGAAAATTATAATTCTATTGATCAAAGATTCTTAAAATCTTTTTTTATTAATCAAGATATTTCAGGCTTACAAATGAGTATAGAGAATTAATGAAAGTACCCACCACTCAGCTTAACCAAATGTCAACATTATGCGATATTTGTTTCAGACTACTCTTTCAAAGAAATGAGAAATGAATATAGTTGAGGCTACTCTGTAGTATTCCCTAATTCCATTCTCCAGAAATAACTACTATAATGAATTTGGTGTTTGTCATTCTCATGAAAGCTTTTATTCTTTTAATATACATTTATATACCCATAAATGACATGTAACCATTTTACATATCATTTAGGTAACAGTTTAAAAACTTTATTTAAATGGTATCATACTGTATATATCAATATATAAATTGATTTTTTGTTCAACATTGTGCCTTTAAAATGTAAATAACCATACAGATCTCATTCACTTACTTTAACTGCTACATAGTATTCGAGTTTACTATTCTCCTTTTGATGGACATATATGTTATTTCCAATTTGTTGTTATTAGAAACATTTTTCATGTCTCCTTAGACACATATGAGTGACTCTAGAATACATACGTAAGACATGGAAATGCTGGGCCATAGCTTCTGCTTTACCAGAAACTGGCAAATTCTTAACCTGGGGTCTATGGACCCACACCCGTGGTTGTATTTTAGGAAGTTTAACATCACCTGTGTTACAGACAGAAGCATTTGGATTCTATGGATTTCACCAGATACTCCAAGGGTTCTTTTGTGCACTACCACTAGCCCCCTTCCACCTCTCCCAATTAAGAACCACTGCCATAGAATAGTTATTGAGAAGTATATAATTTAAAAGTATTTAGAGAGCAGAATCTAAAGATTGATAATTCAATTGAGCAGTACATTGGATTTTGAACTTAAGGACTAGAAATAGACACTTGATTTGATTCAAGTTAGGGTGGGAACCAGCATAGAGTTTAAAGGTAGCAGTGGGTGG
>NW_012141302.1:1417439-1419775 GCF_000956105.1 Propithecus coquereli | reverse complement strand
AAGAAATTTTTGTTCCACTTAACCAGAAAGCAGATTGCCAGAAACCTCAAAAATCTAGTACAAATAACCCCTCACCTTACAAAAAAAAAGTTATCAAAAAGCCCATCCACTTTTTCCTTAAGAAAGGCATGGAGCCACCTACTCTCAATCCTCTCAACCAACTGCTTGTTGAACTGGGGTCGTGTTTTCCTAACTTCAGTCATTTGAGTACATTTTCACACTTTGGGTTATATCTAAATACCACCTGTACTTCCACATCCTTACGTTTTTCTTTTAATTTTCCTTTTAAGCAAAATAAATTTATTTCTAAAAGAATTTATTAAAACCAGAATCCTTTACCATAAATAGAAAGCTATCATACAAATAAATACAATGAAAAGAAAAACTTATTGAATTCTAGCTAGATACCGTTATTTGCCAAATCTTGGAGGCACAGGTCTACTCTTTTTTTGTTGAAAAGGCAAATTAGCCATTGGAGAGGTGTTGAAGATATATTAACTCTAAACTTATTGGAAGGCTTAAAAGGAATTGAAAAGAGTACACCACTTTCTGTCTATAAGATCCAACATTATTTAATTCTGTGTCTGTGTCTACAACCTAAGAGCATCACATGTCCAACGCCAAGTCATTTGGTGGAAGCTTGGAGACCCACTGGATTAGAAGTAGCAAGGACACAATGATAATAGCAAAAGAGACGACATTAGAGGGAATAAAATGAATTACAAAAGTAGATAAAGAACTATAAAAACATTACATTACAGTCTGAGGCCACTTAAAGGGCTTTACATATGTCGTTAGTCCAAATTGATAATGATAATGAATTCATCCGCCCTTCATTCTATTATCTCAGAACATGGTTTTCTAAGGAAGAGTTACGTAACACGTTAAAATAATCACCAAGAAGACAGCTATAATAGAATGACATTGATGCTTAAGGAAGTTTCTGTTCAGGTAGAGAATGTATTTCTGAGGAACATCTCGTCTCTGGTGATGTCAGAGAAATTTTGTCAATCAACTAAATTTTGCTTTTCTGGACTTATCCACATTCTTTGCAGTCTCAATAAAGTAAGGGTATTGTCTTACGTCTTGACACAAAAGAAATGTTAATGCAAGAAACACACACACACACACACACACACAGTAGTTTCAGAAGAAATTACGAACTGAGAAATCCAGAAAAGTTATAAAGGGAGAAAAATATACTATACATCAATACAAATACACATATTTTAACATAAGCTTACATAAAGATCATATTTGTTTTGAATCCACTGCTTTACATTAATTATTCAACTGTTTCAAGTGTGCATGTTCTATTATCTGGAGGTCTGTGTCTTTTGATAAATACTTAGCACCCAGTATAGAGGTAACAATTATTATGGTAAATACAAGTACTTGTTAAAAGACCAACTGAAGGAAAATTTGGATGTAACATTAACACATTCAGCTCCGGGGTGCTCATGGAGCACTGATTTAGGAAATAGACTCTAGGATCAGACTGCCTGGATCCAAATCCCAGCTCTGCTATTTACTAGCCTGGGAAGGTAATTCATTCCATATGCCTTAGTTTCCTCATCTGCAAAATGAGAATAATAATAGAATCTACCTTATATGGTTAGGATGATTAAATAAATTAATATTTGTTCCTAGAAATTATCTGGTATCTAGTAAATGCTGTAACAACTGTTGGTTGCTTTGTTAAGTAAGGCCCTTCTCTGTGGAAAGAGAGGCAGCACACTATTCCAAGAGCATTAGGCTCTGGAAGCCTAGTTATGCCATTTACTAGGTATGTGATCTGGAACAAGTTACTTTGCCTCTCTGAAACAGGGATAGCAACTGCAAAACGTGAGCCCAGGACTTGGCACAAAGTAAACACTCAAATAAACATCAGCAAGTTGTCCATTTGGTGATGGTCCAGCTCCGAGAAGATCATTTCAAATTAAGTTGTCCTTAGAGATAAGTCATTGTTGGTTTAAAAAATCTGCAGGAAGAAGATCATTGTGGGGATACGGATATATTCCAAAAACATGGCCTGGCTTCCAAACTGCAGAACTCTATATTAGAGGTCCCTAACTCTTAGACCAGGAGTCCCTAGTTCATGCTCCAGATCAGGGGTCTCTAACTCACATTGATTTATTACATTGAGTTCCTGACTCAAATGCCCATAGGTACCTGGCTGATAAACCAAAGAAGGGAGCTATGCTGGAGGAGACTGAGGGACCTGGAGAACACTCAAAGCCTCATCCAAAGAGTGCCCCAGCCCCGGGCCCAGTGCTGCCATGTGGGAATGTGGGCCCAGGTCATTGGATCTTCTAACTTTTTTTTTTTTTGAGACA
>NW_012141302.1:1414884-1417389 GCF_000956105.1 Propithecus coquereli | reverse complement strand
GGCACTGACATAAACACTTGAGTAAGGTAATTGAAAAAGTAAAAGTATACAGAAGTTCTTCTTAATAAGTAAAAATTCTAAATGTAGAGGAATTTTAAATCCAAAATTGACATTCAACTGAACCATCCCTTGAAGGAGGACAAACCTGGAGAAACTATAGGATAGCACGACTTGTACAGACTTAAAATAGTAAAAGAGTATGTTATTTGGGAAAATATTCTTAACGTTTCAGGGGTATTAATTTAAATATCAACTTTGTTTTATGCAACAATATTCTCATTTTATGGAAAACAATCAAGAATTGACCTGCAATTTGATTACCTCTTAAGTAACAAAACATAGGAAATTAATTCCAGGTAGGGGCATAGGTGACTGTTGGCCTTTTATGAGTGTGGTGAGTGGTGTCCAGCAAAGGACTGCTGCTGATTGTCTGAACAGGAAGGAGGTTAAGAAGCAGACGAGGAAGAAGGGTCAGAGGAAATCCCCTCCTCCCCTTACATTGACATCCACGTGATGGAACAGAAATCCACCAACAGCGGCTATTCATGCCAACTTCTCAAACTAAAATAAAGCACTCAACAGAAAAGCTATATAAGCCAGGATGAATCCACTTCCTCCAATTTTCATCCTCTTTTGGATTTAAACTTATATTTTACTTACAATATATGTTCTTCATCATTATGAATAGGAATGAAAACAAAGAGAATGATCCTGGACTTTGAAGAAACAGCTGGGCTTCCTTGTAAACAGCCCTGCTTGGTTGTGTGGCAATTCTGTGATTCGTTTGCTTTTATTCTTTAGTATTTTGACTACCAACTCTGATTTCTAAGCAAACAAACTGAAAAGCTACAAAATAAAATGGAACAAACTCTTAAGACTAAGTAATTAAACATAACCTAAACTTATTGTTAGAACTATAATGTAATCTTACAAAATTTTAAAGAAAATTGTAGTCTTTTAATGGATCTCACATTGCTTACCGCAGAAAGTGGAAATGCTTATTAGCATGATACAAAAGAATCTTCATAGTTTGGGCCCTGCCTGTTGATTCAGTCTTCAGTCTTGTCAGCTTTTAACTTGTATGTCACACTTTAGCAAACTTGGGGTTTCTGAACCTGCCACTCTGTTTCATGTCACCAGGCTATTATTTCCTTCTCTGTTCCCCCAGACTGAGTTAATCATTCCTTCCCTTGTGCTGCACATACTTCTACTAGTGCCCTTATCAGATATTATAGTTATCTGTTTATATGTCTGTCTTGGCTGTTAGACTGAGAATTCCCTAAGGGCAAGGAACCTCCCTTATTCATGTCTATGCCTAGCATGTTCCTTGGGTCACTTATGTTAAATTGGAAATACTGCTCATTAGGGAATTAAGGGGTGAAATTATTGCATAAAAGAGGGAAAGCAATCAAGGTTAGCTAGTAGAAATAAAACAAAGTTAAGTTAGTAAGTTCAGGAACAACTGTGCAGGTTATCCAGGCCTTGTACAAGAGAGACGAAATAAGGAAAAAACACAGGCAGTGATGTGGAACCGTTTTTTAATTCTTTTGATCATAACAGTGAGGGTGGTCAAGAACATAGTGACAATCTAAACAAATAGAGTTAAAGGTCATGTTCACTTCAGAAGCTTCTACCATAAGGCTCCACCTTATGTTCCTTATGTCTTAAGTCTTACATTGGAGTCATGGTGACACCCCTGCTCTCTAGTCTGGGCAACAACAGGTTTTTGAGACCCTGTCTCAAAAAACAAAAGACAACAACAACAACGAAATCCAAAAACACAAAGCGTGAGAGAAATATGATTTAATATATGTTCATTTATGGAGGAGAGGGAAACCCGGGGGACTTTAGCTGACCACAAACTAACATAAGCTAACAGTTAATCTAATGTAATCACTGGCCATCTGAAAGAAAACTGCCTCCATAGGTAGGAGGCTCACTGAATTCTGTGCTGAGCAGACCATCATTGGTGTATTCCTTGCTTTAGTATCCATCACTAGATAAATAATAATAATTAGAATATACTAGTACATTCATCTAATTATCTTGCTTAATATATGCCTCCCCCACCAGAATGAAAGCTCTATGAAGGAAGGGGGATACTCACTGCCATATCTCTATACCTTAGAATATTGCCTAGCACATAGATGTTCAATTGCTATCTGTTGAATGAGTAAGTGAATTGTGCTCAATTTAGTGGCCAAATTAGAGACAGACAATAACAAACTGGAGTCCATTCAAAAGAAAGTGCTCAGGATACTGAGGGGTCTGGAAATCCTGCCAGATGTCTTCAACTCTATGCAAAATAATACATGAGGAACAGGACACTATCTGGATATATCTGAAGGGCTGTCACACAGAAGGGGCCAGCAGGTGTGACACTGACTAAGTAATGGAAGAGTCAGTTATACAGAGGAATATTCACCCAAACTGCAGGTTGGCAGGACAGAGTTCGGCTCTGACATGACCATTTAAAAAATATCTATCTGTATGGTAAACAAAAAC
>NW_012141302.1:1412674-1414462 GCF_000956105.1 Propithecus coquereli | reverse complement strand
GCTTGAGCCTGGGAGTCTGAGGTTGCTGTGGCTAGGCTGATGCCACGGCACTCTAGCCTGGGCAACACAGTGAGACTCTGTCTCAAAAAAAAAAAAAAAAATTTAATGTGTTAAGGCTGGACTTGGTGGCTCACTCCTGTAATCCTAGCACTTTGGGAAGCCAAGGTGGGAGAATCGCTTGAGGCTGGGAGTTTGAGACCAGCTTGAGTAAGAGCGAGACCTCGTCTCTATAAAAAATAGAAAAGTTAGCTGGGCATAGTGGCATGTGCCTGTAGTCCTAGCTACGTGGGAGCTGAGGCAGGAAGATCACTCAAGTCCAGGAGTTTGAGGTTGCAGTGAGCTGTGATGACACTACTGCACTCTAGCCCAGGTGACAGAGTAAGACCTTGTCTCAAACAAACAAAAAAACCAAAAAAATCCCCCAAAACCCACACACAAATTTAATGTGCTAATATAAGACATTGGTCTAGTTATTTTCATCCTTCCCTTGGAAAGAGCAACAGTATTTTACCATGGAAACTATAAATTTACAATCTAGGTTGGCAAAAATGATTGCACTACTGTTTGGAAAAGTAGCAATTAAAATAAAAAAACCCACAATGGTTGGCTTTTAAATCCTATTTTGGGGAAAAAGCTGACAAGAGATCTATCCAATATGGAAAACTTGGTGTAGTAGGTCTTTCTGCTGTTAAAAGTTTTAGAATGTAGAGAAAATTTCTGTTGCCACTATTAATCAAACAATATAGGACAGTGAAAGTGGACCTCATGGGTCTGGTCAGCACTTTCAGCCTAGTGACAGTACCTGTAGGTAACTGCTACTCTTTCATCTGCTGAAGTTGCTACAGGAGCTTCCAGGTGCCTCTTGAGTCTATTTTGCTTTCCCTTTGTTACTGACATCCTCACCTAGTACCTATTTGTCTGCAAGAAGCTAAGATCAATTAGGAGTTTTAAGGAAGGAGGTGTAAATTTTTGTACTTCAATCCAGGTTAAACTGCTGGAAAATGTGCCTTGAACTAAAACCCTCAATTATTCTTTATTCTCCATCACTTTGTTGAAAATTTCTTTTCTTTTAGACAAAGAAAACTGTCATTCACAACTCCCTTTTAGTATGACTGTTCTCTTGAGCACCATGCTTACCTTAATTTCAAGCGTGACAGCACCACCCTATATAGGTAACTTGCAGGGAGGTGTTTTCGCTGCACCACAGGTTGTATAACAGGATGAATAGCTCCAACGATATATCCTTTCAGATAATAGTCCTCTACTTTTGTTACTATATCCAGAATTGAATTTATCTTGATGACTTCTGGGTTTGATGAAGCTGAAATATCAAAAGAAAAGAGAGATTTGCACATTCATAAGATTGAATTATACATTATTTCTATCTTTGCGTGATGATACTAATTGAAAAAAAATCTCCATATGACTTAATCTCTAATAAAGTTATATTAACATGCATTATATGTATTTTTAAACTCATTTCAGAGAAAAGGAAAAATGATCTTACAAACTGGTAGATATATAACATTACCAATATGTCTTAAAGCAGAAATACAATGTCTTATATGTTTTTTCAATTGTCAGCTTTATTTTTTAGGATTTGATTCAAGTGACTATTGTTTCCACTAATAGATATTGAAGGCATATATAAGAGAAGCAATAATCTGAAGAGCCAATCATTTTTATGACTCCGAATGAGATGAGATGAATAATTTCTTAAAAATAAAATTTATACCAATCCAAAAATTAAATACAGGAGAACTGGCATTTGTTAAGCAGGAATTATCA
>NW_012141302.1:1410228-1412624 GCF_000956105.1 Propithecus coquereli | reverse complement strand
TAATAAATACATTTATATTCTTTCTTTCTTTTTTTTTTTGCCCTTTCTCTCCCCCTCTTCCCTCCCCTTTCAATTATTTTCTTGGAATAGATTCCTAAAGAGGAGATTACTAGGTCATAAAATGAAACTGGATTTACGATTCTTCTTACCAAATAGATATTCAGGAACACTGTACTAATTTGTTTCAATGCCAGTTACAATATGAATGTTAACTTCTCTTAAAGTTTTGCCAATACTGGATTTAATTATTTTGATTTAATTTCTCAGTTTAATTATGGTGAAGTATTAATTCTCAGTTTTTATTTACATTATGTAGCCTCTTCAGCAAAAAAAACCCAAAAACCATTTATTAGGTTAAAGCTGTTGCCAACTGTCTCCTGTTGATAATTATTTATATTTCCTTTTGTGTTTGCTGTCCGTGGACTCTGTCCATTTAAGACTGGACATCGCTTTCATGTATTTGTAGTCCTCTTCTACACTGTATATTCTGAAAATGAATCTGTTGCAGATTTCCCCTTGATGTTTTTTTAAACTCAGTTTTCCTAATACTTGTTATATTTATATACTCAAACTCCTCAATCTATTCATAATTGAATATGTTTACTCTTCCATTTTCATTTGGATTTTTTATACTTTAAAAAAATTACCTCTTTATCTCATCTGAAATGTGTGGAATCTATTTTCTACAGAACAATTACCCACTTTCCCAACAGCATTCATTAAGTAATGATTGTTCCTTCATTTTATTTCATCAGGTTTGTTATTAAACCTCATAGATATGTTTAAATTTACTTCTGGGCATCTCCATTCTGTTCCATTGGCCTGTATTTCTATTTTTAACCTTGAATAATTTGGTACCAGTGCTTCAATGTGTTTTAAATTCTGGCAGAAAAAGTCACCTATCATTTCCCTGTTCTTTTTACAGTAAAAAAGGAAATTGATGAGGAAATACCAAATGTTTCTCAATATCCCACGAAAAAATGCATACATTTAGTACCTTTTCTATCAGTTCTTTTGCTATGTCATTCGTTTGTGTCTCATCAATTAGAGGGCATTCCTCAATCAGAAGCCTTGGGCGTCTTTGTCCACTGGGTGCTGCTGAATGTTTCGGGCTGTAACAGAGAGAATATATTCATGGTTGGAAGCCAATTGCTGATTTTCAGCTAATATGCTCATGTGAAAATGAATGAGCAACTCACAAATAAGGTCAAAGCAATCATTTTTTTTGTTATTTCAAGCCTGATGGCTATCTTTTTATATAAAAATATATGAAACACACAGTAACTTCTATTAACTTAAATTTCCTAAATTTAAACTTTTATTAACTTAATTTCTAATTTAAAAAGAAAGAAAAGCTTCATGTCTGTTGTTTTAATGAAAACTATGAGAAATAGTTTTAGATCATTGTTATAGCAATAAACACAAGTAAAAATCCTATTTAAATGCACATAAATATTCTTCTTTTTACTTTTTCTTCTTTTCCGATCTTTTTCCTTGCTTATTCTTAGCCTTGTCAGGGCACCGCTAAGTCTATTTGAAGTAATTCTAAAAGCAGAAAAGATAATTTACACATGGTTGATAAGATTTGTATTAATAATTAGGACATAAGCATTGCTACTGTGCAAAAATGTCATATTTGTTTAGTAATGCTTGAACTAGTAAGTATCTGATGAAGCTTCCTATTCTAGTGAAAGCTGAAGCTTGTATATACCCTGCCAAATATGTAGCAGACAGTGTCCCTTAAAAACACACATGGAATTGTTTAAGGCCCTTTCTTTTTTTTCAATTTTCCTATTTTCTCAGTTTTCCTCTTATTTCATTTTTCCTTCTCTGCTTAGCTCTTTCATAGTTAAAGTGATTATTGTTGATCCATCACTATAAAGAGAAAACACAATTTTTACCTTAGTCTTTGAGATGGTTTTGATATATAGTCATGTGCTGCATAATAATGTTTTCATCAAAGATGGATCACATATATGATGGTGGTCCCATAACATTATAATACTGTATTTTTACTGCACCTTTTCTATGTTTAGGTATGTTTAAATGAATGAGTACTTACCATTGTGTTACTATTGCCTACAGTATTCAGTACAGCCAACACACTGTACAGGTTTGTAGCCTAGGAGCAATAGGCTATACAATATAGCCTAGATGTGTAGTAGGCTACACTATCTAGATTTGTGTAAATAGGCTCTATGATGTTCAGACAATGATAAAAATCACCTAAGGATGCATTCTCTGACTGTATCCCCACCATTAAGTAATGTATGATTATAGTTGAAGAGTTGTATAAAAAATTTAATGTGTTGGCCGGGCGCGGTGGCTCACGCCTGTAATCCTAGCTCTCTGGGAGGCCGAGGCGGGCGGATTGTTTGAGCTCAGGAGTTCGAAAC
>NW_012141302.1:1408600-1410178 GCF_000956105.1 Propithecus coquereli | reverse complement strand
GCCTACAAATTAGCATATTGAGATTATAACAATGTATGAAGCCTTAAAAATAGCTACAAATTTTCCTTTATATCAGGTGTCCTAGGAGATAAGAGGGAGGGGTAAGGAGGCATGGCATTCTGCAGGCAGAAATGAGTGAATTTATTGTCAATGCTTTCTCTAGGTCTTATTAGTTGATCTGAGAACAAATGCAGAAAGGTTTTTCTATTACTAGAAAATTTCATCTGGAAAGATCTGGTGACAAATATAGTATTAATGTCCTTTCCATTTTTTAAGTTGGAGGATTGGTACTTTTTAAATGTTATTTTCATTGGGAAATCCTGAGAAACACTTGTAAATCTAATTTTAAAATTAGAGTGAACATTGGCCTAATGTTAAAACTTGCTTTAAGGGCCGAGTGCCGTGGCTCACCGATTGCAATTCCAGCACTTTGGGCTCTGGGAGGCTGAGGCAGGAGGATTGCTTGAGGCCAGAAGTTTGAGACCAGCTTGGGCAACATACTGAGACCTTGTCTTGACAAAAAAAATGTTTAAAAAAAAATCAGCGGGTCGTGGTGGTACACACCTGTAGTCCCAGTTATTTAGGAGGCTCAGGTGGGAGGAGTGCTCGAGCCCAGGAATTCAAGGTTACAGTGAGCTATGATCGCGCCACTGCGATCCAGCCTGGGTGACAGAGCAAGCCTGTTTCTAAAAAAAAAATAAAGTTGCGATTTGAAATTTAGCTGTTCAACAACCAACTCTTTATAC
Organism: Propithecus coquereli; assembly: GCF_000956105.1. Taxonomy (NCBI): domain Eukaryota; kingdom Metazoa; phylum Chordata; class Mammalia; order Primates; family Indriidae; genus Propithecus; species Propithecus coquereli. The sequence goes on along the minus strand of NW_012141302.1, from coordinate 1,409,432 downwards.
AAGGCAGCTGTTCAAAAATAATATTTGGCATTCATCTATTGCTCTTGTTCAAACCCAGAGCAGTGTTCAAATATTTCATGTTATGTTTCCTGAAGCTTTTCTCTTCATGAAATAACCCCATTACCCTAATTACTGAAATAACAGTACTTTCCTGTTTAAATAGATCTTTAACTGTGTCCAGGAAGTCAAATGCAAAACAAGGCTCTGATGGTGATCCGCTAAGACTAAATTAGTAGCTACATTTTTGTTTTCAAAAGACACTTTCTGGAATGGATTTAGTCTCAGAAAAAAAAACTTAAATTTCCCAGAATGGCAGTAGTAAACAGTACGCGTACTTTGTTTATAAAAATCTAATCTCAAAGACTGCTCCTAAAAACCTTCACTGAATGGGGACTGTATAGCTAAATGGGAAATATCATTAGCAGCTATAACTAGCTACATAAACCACAGATAATCTTACACACATGGTTATTTAAAGCTTGGAAACAACCATAGAAACAAGTGAACAAGTTTCACAGTTTCTCACCTAAAAGGAAACACCTTAGATTTTGGCTGTATGCATTTAAATAAAAGCTAAAACATTATAAATATGTCAATGCAACAATAACAAAACCTTTTCACCACAGAATTTCATCAATTTAGAATATTTATGAATGTACAATTTTTTCTTCGTTTTAATCAATATACATACAGTGTTCAACCTTTAAGTTTCAATCAAGTTATACCACGTAGACTTTTCTTTTTTTTTTTTTTTTTGAGACAGAGTCTTGCTTTGTTGCCCCGGCTAGAGTGCAGTGGCGTGATTATGGCTCACTGCAATCTCAAACTCCTG
>NW_012141302.1:1404473-1405746 GCF_000956105.1 Propithecus coquereli | reverse complement strand
ACAGCAACCTCAAACTCCTGGGCTCAAGCGATCCTTCTGCCTCAGCCTCCCGAGTAGCTGGGACTACAGGCATGCGCCACCATGCCTGGCTAGTTTTTTCTATATATTTTCAGTTGTCTGATTAATTTCTTTCTATTTTTAGTAGAGACGGGGTCTCGCTCTTGCTCAGGCTGATCTCGAACTTCTGAGCTCAAACAATCCGCCCGCCTCGGCCTCCCAGAGTGCTAGGATTACAGGCGTGAGCCACCGCGCCCGGCCTGGATCTTCTAATTTTTAAGAAACTCCCCACAACCAGATTCTTACGCAGTATCTCCCAGATTTAAAAAGCAACACTCAAGTAAAACCTGTCTTAAGGCTGAATACAGTCCATGTCTCACTGGTTTGTAACTTCTGCTCTGAGTCACCCCAGGGAGTCTGTAGACCAGAGTCTGCCCAGGTCTGGGTCAGGCCACCTAGATCATCTTAGACCATGTTCAGAACATTTTAGGATGCAGAAAAGTGATCCAATTCTTTCTCATTAGCAGGGGTGGGAAAATGAGGATGATAGAAGTTGTCCTCCTATTGAGACACTGCTGTAAGTAACAGACACCGGGACTTGCTGTAAGCATGCCATCATTCAAGGAAAGTAAGCCCTGGAGCAAAAAGAGGAACAACAAATGTGGGAATTTTGTTGAGAACTTCCTTTCAAGTAATTCCCCCAATTCTTAATAATGTTAAATTTAAACTGTGCTGAAATGAGACTGGAAGGCTGTTAAGAACTTGTTATGTATTCAAACCTGATACACATAACTTAGAGATGTGAAGAAGGGGAGAGTTCTGCACGTAGAGTGAAGAATTTTCATCAGTGCTCACAGAGTGAATACTTATTTCTCCACCATAGGTTCAGTGTTTCAGGTCCAGTATTTGATTTGATATTCTTATACTGGGGCAGTGATATCAGAGGCTCTGTTACTTTTTCAACACTGGAAATTAATGGGGAGGTGGTGGTTGTTTTGGCTAGAATTTGAACAGCACAGGAGGTCAGCGGCAGCTGCAAGCCGCCTTAGCTCCCCGACCACCAGCAGTTTTTTCTCCCTTCTTTGGGGGAAGGAACAAATGGTGTTGTTTACAGCTTTAATGGGTGTGGTTGGTTGCTGTTAAACTGATGCTACATAATTTGTGGAAAGCTTTATTATACCTTAGAAGGCTATTGTGAGGAACTCATGAAAGAAAACATTTTGCAATTACTTTGAAAATTGTGCAAAGTGGATCTTATTATTAAAATCAAAACATG
>NW_012141302.1:1401809-1403276 GCF_000956105.1 Propithecus coquereli | reverse complement strand
AATCTTTTTTTGGTCGTGGGGGATGGGGATAGAAAGGTAACATACAAAAGGAAAAAGCACAAAATAGACTTAAAACTACCAACACTAGGGTGACCATCATCAGTCAAAAACTAGAAGATGGCCAGTCTCTGGTAGAAGACTCCACCCTTTCCAATCATAACCCCTCCTTCCCCTTTGTACTACCTTGATTTTTGTGATAATCACTTCCTTGCTCTTATTTGCACTTTACTACTCAAGAACGCAGCCCTAAACACTATAGTTCAGTTTGCTGCTTTTTCGAGCTACATAAAGGGTATCATGTGGTGTGTACTTTTGTGTCTGTCTTCACTGAACATTAAGCTATAAGATTCACCTTGGGTAGCTCCACCACTTTCACTGCAGTATGGTAGGGGTGGCAAACTATGGCCTGGGGCCTGTTTTGTCACATACATTTTAACATGCGTATTTCTGATTACTAATGAGGTTGCATGTAGTTTCATAAGTCTATTGGCCACTTGGATTTTCTATTTTGTGAACAGTCTGTCCAAGTTCCTTGTCCATTTTTCTGTTGGGTTCTCTTTTCCTTATTGATTTGTAGTTGTATTTTACATATTCTGGATTCAAGCCTTGGCCTAGGTCCCATTCATTCTTTTTTTTTTTTTTTTGAGACAGCGTCTTTTGCTGTCACCCTGGCTAGGGTGCAGTGGCATCATTACAGTTGCACCACAGTTGCTCACTGCAACTTCAAACTCCTGGGCTCAAACCATCCTCCTTCCTCAGTCTCCTGAGTAGCTGGGACTACAGGCACGTGCCACCACGACGAGCTAATTTTTCCATTTTTTTCTAGAAAAGAGTCTCGCTCTTCCTCAGGCTGGTCTCCGACTCCTGAGCTTAAGCAATCCTCCTGTCTGGGCTCCCCAGAGTGCTAGGATTACAGGCGTGAACCACTATGCCAGCCCCATTCATTCTTTAGATCTCAGATGAGGAGACACTTCTTCTAAGGTGCCTTTCTGGATCACACCAGCCAGGTTGAGGTGCTTTTCCTTCTGCTTCTATAACCCCCAGTGTGTAGTGAACAAATTGTACCTGCATGTTTACTTATCAGTTTCCCTCACTAGGATGCTCAGTAGAATCCTCCCACAGTGCTAGGATTATGGGCGTGAGCCACCACGCCTAGCCTGATTTTTTAATGTATTCTCTGCAGTACTGCATCCTCATTCTTCTTGAAAGTTCTCTAGCATTTAAAATTATTCACTTCTGGGCTAGGCAAGGTGACTCATGCCTGTAATCGTTGCACTCTGGGAGGCCAAGGCGGGAGGATCACTTGAGGTCTGGAGTTGGAGACCAGCCTGAGCAAGAGCGAGACTCTGTCTCTACCAAAAATAGAAAAATTTAGCTGGGTGTGGTGTGGGGCTGTGGCCCCAGCTACTTGGGAGGCTGAGGCAGGAGAATCACTTGAACCCAGGAGTTTGAGGTTGCTGTGAGCTA
>NW_012141302.1:1396467-1400751 GCF_000956105.1 Propithecus coquereli | reverse complement strand
AAAAAAAAAAAAAACACTTCTTTGCACCTATCAACTACTCATTCAAAAGCCATTTTTTCTTTTTAGAGAAAAGGTGAATTATGGTATATTCACATCATGAAAGTAAGGAGCAGTTAGAAGAATAAGGCACATCTGTAAGAAGTGATATAAAAGGATTTTGCAAAGTATGTATAAAAAGGTACAGAGCAATATTTGTACTGTTATCCCATTTGTGGACATATTAGAGAGGAAGCTGGTGCATAAGTCTATATTATGGTCTAAAACAGAATTACCAAATTAAAACACCTTTGGAAGTAAACTGGAAGCTTAAGGGCAGGTAAAAGAGCCTGAGAAGAGATGACATGGCCTCACTTTAAAGTATTAAATTCCAGAAAATTTTAAGAGGAATCTCATGTTAAATCTCTATGGGTGTGGAGGAGACCCTGACTGGGAAGGAATCTGGGAATCTGCAAGGCCAAAAGGCCTTTACAACTATTAATCCTACATAGAATTGAGCATTAACTCTCTAAGTGAGCCAGAACCTTCCCATACTCCATTTATTTCCAGTCTTATTTTCTGCTTCTCCCCTACAAAACCTTCTTTAGCTCACTGCTTTGTGCATTAGCCCCCGCAGATGCCTCAACCTCTTAATCTTTTTCTGTTCATCTAAGTCCTACTTTTTCTTCAAGGGTCAATTAAAATCCTAACTCAAGTTCCAACTGATCCTACTCAAAATTGATTTCTGACACTTCCTGTGGCACACCATTTCCTCTACGTGTACCTTATGTTGTAATTTTTCATTCACTCATTCAACAAAACATATTGACCATGGCGCATAAGCCCAATACTGTGCTAGGCACAGGGCATACAAAGACGGATTAGATATAGTTCCTGACCTTGAAGAGTTTAATGATCTTGTTCATTTTGACCAAGTAGAATATAAGATATTTCAGGGCAGAAACTGTCTTATTCCTCTTTATATTTCTAGTACTAATCAGCATCTTGTACTGAATACATACATACTATATATCTACTGCTGTTAATGGTGATAATGAAGGACAAAAAGTGTTTCTTCTAACAATAGTGAAGCAATCTAGAGGCTAGCAAAGTTTTACTCAATATGTAATTCTGCTAGAAATTCAAATAAGGAAGCTACCATCTATCCTTCTGTTGGGTTTTTAGTGTTGTAGAAAGTCTTTTTACTCATAAAGCTATAAATGCTCTAAAAATTCCTAAGGCTATTATTATTCAGATTGTTTTCTGGGATTGAACAAGGAGGTAAACTAACCCTTTTGGATCATTTGCAGAGTTAATTTAACTTTTCATTAAGAAATTCTATAATAACCACTCATACATATATCATACACTCTCATAACCATGCATATACATAGACAGTCTGTAAGAAATCTCCAGACAATTTCAAATTTTCACTGATAAGCAAGAGTCAAAAGCTGCAAGTTGGACTCTTGTGTTTAAAAAAAGCTATTAATGAGTTGTCACTTTATCATAATTTGGTGAAAGAAATCATTACTATATAATAACCCAGAAAAACATACCACAAAAATTGTACTGAAACCTCACTAGTGCAGTTGATAGACTTGTAACAAGGCTCCAGAAAAATTCAACTTACATGGATGAGACTTTAAGTTTCTTGAAAGAAAGAGTTATGTTTTTTTTTTTTTGGAATCCCAGATTATTTTTTATTTCAGTATATTATGGGGGTACAAATGTCTAGGTTATGTATATTTCCCTTGCCCCCATCCCCAAGAGTTATATTTTTTATTTCTTTTACAGTCCCGAAGATACCCAGCACAGCAGTATACACAGGAACTACTACAAAAACATTTGTCAAGTTGTAGTTGAACCCTTGAAGTGAACATATAAGTAACCAATAGTTAATTACTATATACTAGAGGGGAAATGAAGGAATTATTTTAATGACCTCAACAGGTTGATGAAAAGTTTCCTGCAAAAGCTGGGTTTAAAGGAGAAAAGATACCCAGTCTGACCCCAGCTGTGGAGACAAAGGGTGTTCTCACAGGAGGGATAATAACAGTTAACTTTTATCAATATATCAAGTGCTTACTAAGTGCCTTTTTTTAAGAGACAAGGTCTCACCCTGTCACTGAGGCTGGAGGGCAGTGGCACGATCATAGCTCACTGTAACCTTGAACTCCTGGGATCAAGCATTCTTTCTGCCTCAGCTTCTCAAGAAGCTGGGACTACAGGCAAGTGCCACCATGCCGAGCTATTTTTTTTTTCACTTTTTGTAGTAGATGGTGTCTTGCTGTGTTGCCCAGGCTGGTCTCGAACTCCTGGCCTCAACTGATCCTCCTGCCTTGGCCTTCCAAAGTGTTGGGATTACAGACATGAGCCACTGCACCTAACCGCAAGTAGATCATCTTGTATTATCTCCTTTGATCCTTAAAACAACTCTATGATGTAAGCACCATTAGAATCCCCATTTTACAGGCGAGGAAACTGAAATATAGCAATGCTTACAAATTTGCCACATTTGGTGAAACAGCCTAGATTCAGGACCCAGGAACTATGACTCCAGAGACTTGCATGCCTAAAGGCTATGCTATCATTTCTCCTATGGAGATGTAAATAATGACTCAAAGGCCAAAATGAAAAAAAAGTGTGGGGAACATGGTGGGGGGAGAAGGAGAAAGTGGAGAAGGGAGGTATAAGTTGTTCTGTGTTCTGGGTGGAGCTTTGAAAGTGAAGGCAGAGAGTAGAAGGTGATAAGTGAGTTCATTCATAATAAAGGGGATAAATTTGAGACATTCTACATTGAGATAAAAATAACATTTCATTTTCCTCAAGTAAGTATACCACCATGGAAACTTTGTGTGACCTTACTTGAAAGGTAGTTGTAAAATTGTACAACTGGGGGATGAGGAGAGAGAGAGAGAGAGAGAGAGATGGAATTGAATGGAAAATAAAAAGTTGTTCAAGATAATTATAACCACCATAACACAGGGCAGGGCAGTAGGAATTTTCAAAGGGTCTCCTGCTCCCACGCCCATTGGAATTTTACTCTCTGTCCCGTGGCCTCTATTTGGAAAAAACTGAGGAAAACAATGTAAGAGACAGGCTCACGATGAGCCATGAGCACACACAGCTGTCACTAGGCCATTTTGTTTCCGCAAAGGTTGCTCATTCCATGGTGACCTCTGAGAGGCAGGAGGTGTGACTCTTCAATACTCCTTCCAGCAATCCCAGGACAGAATTTGCAGTGCCAGACAGAAGGCTGGCATGTTTTAAACTACCCTCGATTCACCCCTATGTACACTGGAGTGGCAGGTGGAGGTCAGAGACAACAGAAGAAGAGCAGGGAATCTATATCTGGAAAGTGGTTTGTGGAACTGGGCTAATGTTGAGAGTCCTGTCTTCTGAAGCAATGGCAAAGGCAAAGACAAAGAAAAAACTAAAACAAAAGCATGTGGAAGAACTGGAGTGCAATGGGGCACCAGGAGGCCAGGCGCCTGTACCAAACAGGAACCAGGTGCGACTTTAAAAGATGTGCCTGTTTTATGTGCTGACATTTGCACACTATGCCCACACTTATGCTCTATTACCTCCTCCAAGCACCTAGAGTGGAAGGTAGAAATTATATTGCTTTTACAGAAAGAAGGACTTCAGATAATAACAAGACCAAAATGACTTTTGAATAAAGCCGTAGATCTTTCTGATTTAAGGATGACTACATTTATACAAATTCGTTCGAGACATTAACATTATTGGAAGGAAACAAATCAGAACAACTTTTCAAGTTACTTTAAGCCCTGTGATCGTATGACAGATTGTGTAGCAAATATTAAAGTATAGATCAACATGGCTCTGATCTAAATTTTATGAATAGACATGGTTTCAAGATTAAGGAGAATATGTGTGTATGTCCTATGGATTTAAAGAAAGTAGTCCTAAAAAATAATTGACAAGGAAAATCAATGGAGTGAATATAGCACCACACCACAAATATTTTCTTAAATGATTTTTGAAATAGTATAGAAAAAATTCACGTGCTTGGTTACTTCTCCGATTATCACCATTATCGTAACCCATTTTTAGCTTTCATAATTAAAAAGAAGATTAAGAATACTAATATTTTTTTGCCTTTGCCTTAGATAAAAATAGGAATGTGAACATATTAAAAGTATATGTACAGATTTTGTGTATGTCCCTGGAATAGACTTTGTTTGCTGGCCAGCTTAATTTTTGACAAAGAAAAATGGGCTGTTCTTGCTTCTTGCACAAAGATGCACTGTTTCGAGAGCAAAACCAAAAAAAAAAAAAAAA
>NW_012141302.1:1395618-1396417 GCF_000956105.1 Propithecus coquereli | reverse complement strand
GATGACACCACTGTACTCTAGCTGGGAGACAGAGCAAGACCCTGTCTCAAAAAATAAAATAAAATAAAATAATTCACTTTTTGCTTTTTGAAACCCCTGCCTTCCTTGTGTTCTCTCTACTACACAGTCCTGATTGCTTTCAGTCCCTGTCATTTTTATTGAGTTGTCCTTACTATGGCTATACCCAAGAACTCAGCCCAAGATACTTGTGCTCTGCCCCTATTCCCTTTCTTAAAGACTTTATCTCTTTCAATTCCCCGTTGAAATCACTACCTCCAGCTGTGCATCTATAACTGTCTCTATAAGATGTGCCACTGCCACTTTAAATGCAACATGCCTGTAATGGGATTGCTCTTTAACCATACACCGACTCCCTTTGGGATGCCCCTCCTTCTGTAAAAGGCATCGTTATTTCCACAGTCACTCAGGCTCAGAACTGGGAAGTCATCCTGGATGCCTCATTCTTTCCGTCCCTTCATATTCAGCCAGTCACAAGCTAAGTAAGTTCCTCCTCTGTAACATCTATTATATCTACCCCTTGCATCCTATCCTTGTTGCTGCCCATCACCTGCAGGTCCTTGTCATCATTAGCCTTGACCACTACAAGCAGTCTTCTAACTTTGCTCCTTGCCTCCCTCTCTCCTCATTGCAATCCCACACTACTCTTCTTAAAACACTTCTTTGTGGCTGGGCGCCCTGGCTCACGCCTGTAATCCTAGCACTCTGGGAGGCCAAGGTGGGAGGACCGCTCAAGTTCAGGAGTTCGAGACCATCCTGAGCAAGAGTGAGACCCTGTCTC
>NW_012141302.1:1383857-1385323 GCF_000956105.1 Propithecus coquereli | reverse complement strand
ATATAACTTTGTAGTAATAAGAAATTAAAATACTAATATCTGGATAATTTTAACAGCAAGGCACTCTAAATTTCATTTTTAGTACTCCATAATTAAAGATGTCATTCTTTTTAAGGCTGTTTTGTCTGTGCAGTTGTACAGTACTCTAAAGTTTCTAAAAGAAATGAGGCAAAGTGTTTGTGAAGTCGAGCCACCTCCATTCCTTCCACAGAGCTGCCATCTGGGCTTGTTTATTTGTGTTTCCAACTTTCTGGAACAGAGAGTTTCGCTGTTAGGGACAGAGCACCAAGCAAAGGAAGTGTCTTACAGAAGGCTACCTTTTTTTTTTTTTTTTAATTTTCAAAACTTCTATTTTGGTCAAAAATATCAAATGACTAGCACAATTACAAAATTTAACACAGTTGGAAACCTCAGAATTGTCTTAGCAAACAATCTTCCACAATATGATGCAAGTAATATTTCCTACCTACTACTTTCTTGTGCTTTTCAAATCTTTTTCAAAACACAAATTGTCATTAAGGCTATAGCTATTTGTCCTGGAAATCAAGCATTTTTCATATATCTTTCTACACATAGATACTTGATTTAAAAATGAAAGAACTATTTCCCAGCAGTTTCCCTAATTTTAGAAAGTACATATGAGCCATGTTACCAACAAAATGAAGCAAACAAAACAAAAATCTTTTAAAATATAATTAAGAAACAAAGCATTACTGCTAGATTGATTATATAATCTAATTATGAAGAACAGTTTCAAAATTCACAAGCCAACACTTTGAAAAATTAATAGTCTCTTATCTTTGAAACATTTAACAAATAAAATAGAAGCAAAAAGTACCTTGTAGTGTAAAATCCAGCAATACATATTCGTAAGCAAATTCTGTCTTTGTTTCCACTTGCGGTCTCTTCAGGGTAGAAAATATTTTTCCAGGGCTGCTATCATCAGGGTCTTCTAGCTTTCTAAGTCCGCACCCCATGGCAAAATCTGTAAGGAATTAAATTGCAGGAAAGGGGAGGGAGAGCAGCAAATTCTGTTGTTTAAGCTGCAAAAAGAAAGTTACAGACGTAACTGCTTTGATTTTGTTTTCAGCTAAATCAGAGATACCCAGAAAGAAAACATTGGGGTCCAAAGAAAGGAGGAGAAGACTTTTTCTATCCATTTTTCTGTAAAGTCATTGAACCCATGATTAAGCTCCAGCTCCAGGAGGCTGGGCTTGATCTTAGAGAAACATGCAAGCTGCTACAACTTAGCGGAGAATTTCCATGCCACGTCAATTTACAGCCAGCCCCCTACCAGAGTTCTGTCGCTCAGGGCACCAACAGTGCTTTGTCTACCCAGTTGGCTGGATGATAAAAGAGGTGTCCAAAAACGGAAATAAAAAGGCAAAAGTGCAACTCGGATGTAACTATCTGCAAGTACAAGACAGATTCAGACACAGTGGCATACAATTCTTTTTCTGTTTTCT
>NW_012141302.1:1369810-1371177 GCF_000956105.1 Propithecus coquereli | reverse complement strand
CTTACAAATAAATAAAGAAAAAGACAAGCCAATAGAAAAAAGACACAAAATATAAACAGATATCTCACAGGCAAAGAAACACATACAGTTTATACACATATGAAGAGATGCTCAACTTCACTTGTATTTGAAGAAATGCAAATCAAGACTGTAGTGAGATAATATTTTAAAAAATTGTGGTAAAATATACATAATACTGCATAAAATTTGTCTTTTGGTGCATTTTGTTTTATTTTATTTATTTATTTTTAAGATAGGGTCTCGCTCTGTTGCTGGGGCAGGAGTACAGTGGCGCCATCGCAGCTCACTGCAACCTCAAACTCTTAGGCTCAAGCGATCCTCTGCCCTCAGCCTTCCTGGGTAGCTGGAGCTATAGGCACATGCCACCAAAACCAGCTAATTTTTAAAAATTTTTTGTAGAGACGGGGTCTTGCTATGTTGCTCAAGCTGGTTTTGGTGGCATCAAGCGATCCTCCCACTGTGGCCTCCTAAAATGCTAGGATTGCAGGCATAAGCCACCAAGCTTGGCCCATTTGGGGTATTTCAAAGTGTACAATCCAGTGGCATTAAGTACACTCACAATGTTGTACAATGATCACCACTATCTATAATAGCTCCAGAACTTTTTTATCACCCCAAGAGGAAACTCCATACCCATTTAAGCATTCACTCTTCATTCTAACTTTCCCTCAGCCCCTGCTTTCTGTCTCTATGCATTTTTCTATTCTGGATATTTCATATAATGGAATCATGCAATATGTGGCCTTTTGTGTCCGGCTTATTTCACTTAGCATAACGTTTTAAAAGTTCATCTATGTGTTAACATATCAGTACTTTGTTTCTTTTTCTGGCTGAATAATATTCCACTGTCTAGACAGATCACATTTGTTCATCCAATCATCAGATGATGGAAATTTGGGTTGTCTCCCCCTTTTGGCTACCGTGAATAGTGCTACTATATACATTTATGAGATAACATTTTATGCCCAGTTGACTGGCAAAAATTAAGAAAACAGACAATACCAAGTATTGGAAAGACCTCTTTAAGGTTATGTTGCTGATGTGAGTATAAATTATTTTGGAAAATAACTTGGCATTATCTTGTGAAATTGAATGTTCACATCCTCTATGATCCAGCAATTTCACTCCTAGGTATACACCCAAGAGACACTTTAGCATATAGGAACCAGGAGAGTGTTAATAGCAGTATTGTTCCTAAGAGCAAATACTTGAATCACCCAAATGTGTACCAGCAGATGTTTCTTTCAAGGAGTTCTTCTTTTTGGGCTGGGCGTGGTGGCTCATGCCTGTAATCCCAGCACTCTGGGAGGCCGAAGTGGGTGGATCCTTTGAGCTCAGGAGTTTGA
>NW_012141302.1:1363510-1369760 GCF_000956105.1 Propithecus coquereli | reverse complement strand
ATAATTAGTTTTCCCAACATCCTTAAATAGGATGTTGGGAACACTCTGCTACTAAAAAGCTTATGACAGTAACTAATACGATACTTCTATAGGCTTCAAGGTACCCTTAAATTTAAAAAAAAAACAACAAAACACTGACAACTTGATTCATTCAGTCTTATAAATTGCCATTTACCTAAGGTCAAGAATAATTTATAATGGACCAATTGTAATGAGTGTTTATTTACTGTATTTTACCATTTATAGGTCAGGTAGCATGGCTGTGCACTCATCAAAATTGTGAGCCCTGGAAGCAGACTGCCTGGGTTCAAATCCTGCTTCTAAGGCCTACCAGAGATGTGAACTTGGGCAAGTTACTTGATCTCTTCAAGTCTCAATTTCCTCCTCTGTAAAATGGAGTTAATAATAGTACTTACTTCATAGGCTTGTTATGAAGTCTGAATGAGATAATCTTATCTCCTATCTTAATACTACGCCTGGCTAATAGCACAAAATACATTTGTTGAAGTGTATACGTTACAAAATAGGGTTGGGAGTAGGAATTGGAAGGAAGTGATTCTGCCACCACTCCCATTATTTACGAAATAAATACTGATCGCATTTGAGATTCTAGAGAACACAAGCCTGAAAAAAGTTTTCGATCACATTGAAGAATTCTCATTAAAACTCAAAAGGGGCATGGATTATTTAGTTTGTAGATGACTATTACCGTTTGTCTTTTCCTACTGCCTACTTGTCTTTAAGTGTTTTACTTCTCAAGAAGTGTTTTTAACAGAGGAAAATTCCATAGTCCCTCATGCTCAAGGATGAGCATAGTTGCTGGTAACCAATTTCTGGGTAAATCTGGCTAAAAGAGACAGCAGACTCTGACCCAGTATGACTCATTTGACTTTTCTTTTTTTTCTTTTTTTTGTTTTTTTGAGACGGGGTCTCATTCTGTCGCCTGGGCTAGAGTGCAGTGGCATCATCATAGCTCACTGCAACCTCAAACTCCTGGGCTCGTGATCCTCCTGCCCCAGCCTCCCGAGTAGCTGGGACTACAAGTACATGCCACCCTGCCCAGGTTATTTTTCTTATTTTTTGTAGAGATTGGTCTCGCTCTTGCTCAGGCTGGTCTTGAACTCCCAGCCTCAAGTGATCCTTCTCCCAGGCCTCCCAAAGTGCTAGGATTACAGGTGTGTGCCACCATGCCTCACTTCATTTGACTGTTGACAATGCTCTCACATGTCGTTTTTCATGTCCTCTTTTGTATGGTGGCCTGTGAGGTCCTGTATGGCAGAAATGGAATCTTTGAAGGTCATCAGTATCTACTGCAGTGCCTGGAAGATTATTTATTGAGTACCCTTTATATTTATTAAATGCCTGCTATATTCCAGCCACTGAACTAGATGCTGGTATACAAGATGATTAAACATGGCCTCTGCCCTAAAGAAATTTATGGTTTAAGGGGGAAGACAGACTTATAAACAGACAATTTCAATATAATTTTGTAGCTGCTGAGATAGAAGTATGCACAGGATGCTATAGAAACCCAAGAAAAGGCCTCTAACTTAACTGGAGGATATCTGAGCTATCTTCAAGGATGAATACGTGTAAAAATAAAGAAAGGTGGGAGCGCGTGCCAGGAGGAGGGAAAAGCATGAACAAAGTCATGGAATCACGAAGTAGTACGGCATGTTGAAGGAACATGAAGCAGTTGACAATTACTAGAACATAAAATGTGAAAAAAGACTAAGTTGTGAGGGAGGCAAGGGCTAAGCTGTAATGCGCTTTGTATGCCATACAAAGGGAATTTGGACTTTATTTTGTAGGAAACAAAGGGCAGTCAAATATTCAAATAGAATAATCAAGTGAGGAGTCTGAAGCAGGTAAGGAAGATCAGTTTGCATTTTAGATTGGTCACTGTGGCTGCTTTGAGGAAGATGGTTTTAATTGGAGCAAGAAAGGAAGAAGACCAGTCAGGAGGGTAATGCAATAGTTCAGGTTGAGAGCTGATGACTGAATGAATGAATCAATGTGGTGCATCACTAGGTCCTTAAAGAATTTCTTTTACCTTTAGTAAAAGAAACCACAGCTCCTTAAGTTCACAGCTGAGCAATCATTTAGGCAATTGTTTTCTCCAAAATTCTAAGAACATAAACTTCTATTTGACCCTTAATGATATTTCAAAAACATTTTCATGTATCGGTATGGCACACATTCCTGATATTTTAACAATTATATGGGATTTCACAAGTCTTAATACAATGCTTAAGAAGTAACATTTTGGATCTTTCAATTGTGTTCGCAGCCGCCGCCGCGCCGCCGTCGCTCTCAAACGCCAGCGCCGCCTCTCGCTCGCTGAGCTCCAGCGGAAGGAGAAGGGGGGTAAGTAAGGAGGTCTGTATCCCACGGCTCGTACGAAGCAGACTGCCCGCAAATCGACCGGTGGTAAAGCACCCAGGAAGCAACTGGCTACAAAAGCCGCTCGCAAGAGTGCGCCCTCTACCGGAGGGGTGAAGAAACCTCATCGCTACAGGCCTGGTACGGTGGCACTCCGTGAAATGAGACGTTATCAGAAGTCCACTGAACTTCTGATTCGCAAACTTCCTTTCCAGCGTATGGTGCGAGAAATTGCTCAGGACTTCAAAACAGATCTGCGCTTCCAGAGCGCAGCTATTGGTGCTTTGCAGGAGGCAAGTGAGGCCTATCTGGTTGGCCTTTTTGAAGACACCAATCTGTGTGCTATCCATGCCAAACGTGTAACAATTATTGCAAAAGACATCCAGCTAGTACGCCGCATACGTGGAGAACGTGCTTAAGAATCCACTATGATGGGAAAACATTTCATTCTCAAAAAAAAAAAAAATTCTCTTCTTCCTGTTATTGGTAGTTCTGAACGTTAGATATTTTTTTTTTTTCCATGGGGTCAAAAGGTATCTAAGGATATGATTTCGAGTGGAAAAATAGGGGTCAGAAATCAGGTATTGGCAGTTTTTCCATTTTCATTTGTGTGTGAATTTTTAATATAAATGCGGGGATGTGAAGCATTAATGCAAGTCAAATGTTTCAGTGAACAAGTTTCAGCAGTTCAACTTTATAACAATTATAAATAAACCTGTTAAATTTTTCTGGACAATGCCAGCATTGGATTTTTTTTAAACAAGTAAATTTCTTATTGACGGCAACTAAATGGTGTTTGTAGCATTTTTATCATACAGTAGATTCCATCCATTCACTATACTTTTCTAACTGAGTTGTCCTACATGCAAGTACATGTTTTTAATGTTGTCTGTCTTCTGTGCTGTAAGTTTGCTATTAAAATACATTAAACTATAAAAAAAAAAGAAGTAACATTTTGGTTATTTTCAAATTTTTATGTGAAGATTTTTATAAAGATTACTTTTTTCCCCACTTTGGATTATTTGATTCTATTTCATAAATGGTCAAATAGTTTACATATGAAGAAATTGGAAAGTAATAAGCAGAGAAAATGCATTCTAAGGACTAAATAATTCATTTATATTACTTACATAAATATGTGGTGTCCATAAAACTGTTTAAGGTATTAACCTTATATATTTTAAGCTTTTGTTGGCTATCATATATTTTGCCCCATAACTCTTCAATGACTGTACATTTTAATACACTTTCATTAAAAAATTTTTCCACCTCTCCTTTTTGTCCTTAACAAATCACATTTCTTGAATAGTATATTTCCACTTTTGGAACAAACACTGTTTTGTTTTTTTCTTAGTTTTAAAAAAATTAATAAACTTTATATTTTAAATTGAGCATAAAGTAGAGAATTCCCACATACCCTGTTTCCATCCATGCACAGCCTCCCTCTCTAGAGTGGTACATTTGTTAAAACTGATGAATCTACATTGACTCATTATTATTATCCAAAGTCCATAGTTTACATTAGGATTCACTCTTAGTGTTGTACATTCTATGGGTTTTGACAAATGTATAATGACATGTATCTATCATTATAGTGTCATGCAGAGCTGTTTTACTGTCCCCAAATCCTCTGTGGTCCATCTATTCATCCCTCCCTTACTTCTTTAACTCTGATGCGTCTGGCAATTGTAATACAAAGGGTAAGCTATGGATCTAAGTCAGTTCTCTTTCCAGCCTGATATCCAACTGTCACAACCACATTTGTTTTCATAGAGAATCTTTTATCAATGATGTTTCCCTAGGCTTGTCATTCATTAAATAAGCTTTTGGAATGTCTTCTAATATTGGTCACTTTTTCTACATTGAGTTATATCTGTTTGCAGCCAATGGCAGATTTCAGGACAGCTTTCAGTTCTGTATTATAAATGGGGTTTCCCGAGTACAGGTTTATATGTGGCTAGATATAATGGAGATGTATTATCAACTCTTGTCTATGGTATAGTACGGGCTCACTTAGTCCTTGAATGAACAAATGAACCTTACGAAAGTGTTCTCCATAATTGGTAGCAAAGCATTCTGATAGTTACTAGGCAAGTTTGGATCACCTGAGTTTATCGAAGACTTAAAACTTTTAAGAGTTAATCATGTATTATCCAACCCATTCCCTATAGAGAAAAGTTTTGAATAATAACTTAAATCCAATCTATTTTACGTGGCCCTTCTCAAAGAGGCAAATTCAACAATAATTCAAGTATTTATAGAGTGTCTACTATATATGTAAGGCACTACAGACACAAAGATGAAAAAGCTACATTTTATAATTTCCAGAATTTGCGAGCTAGCAAACCAACATTGAGTTTTAATTACTTAATGTACTGTTAGTTTCATAATGCAGTCAAATTTCCCAAGAAGTTAATGACTTCTTAAAAGCATTACTTATTGAAAAAGCCATTCTCTAATGATTAGAAATGCTACACTCATCACGTACTTAATAGATTAAGATTTGTATTTCAACTTTTTATTTCACACTATAGTCTTGCCTCACAGCATCACACACTTAAAAATTTTTATGGCTTTATAATTTTTCAATGTCCAGCAGTTACAATATTCTTCTTTTCTAAAAAAAGTTAACTATTCTTAACTATTTATTCTTCTAGAGCAGTAGTTCTCAAACCGTGTATGGCAGAGCACTCTGGTTTCAAAGAAGTGCCAGCTTTGAAGAGGAGGGGCTTTGATCATGAAGGAAGGCCAAGCAGTCAGGGCTCTGGGCTCCCTTTCACCCTTTATTCAAACAGAATAGCTTAGCTTTTATCAGTTCCATACAACAATAACAAACAATTAAAAACCCCTAACTTTCAGAAAATGACACCATTTGCATTATAAAGCAACTATGCAAAGTTTCTAGGAATAAATCTATCAAAATATTAAGCCAGACTTACATGTAGAAAATCATAAAACCTTCCTGGACCACATTAAAGGAGATTTAAGTAAATGGAGAGTCAGTTTTAGGAACACTTAACATCGTAAATATGTCAATCTCCCCTAGCCCTTGATAGCTATCATTGAGGTATAGATTTAACGCCATAATGAGCTAAACTCAACAGGTCTTTTGCATGGAACTTGTCAAGTTGATTTTAATATTTATGTGAAGATAAAAGGGCCAACAATGGCTAAGATTCTTGTAAAGAAGAATAAGGAAAACAGATTAGTTTTCTATATATTAAGATTTAGTATAAAGCTACAGTAATTACAATAGTGTTTTTAGCAAGGCATAAACAAATTAACCAATGCAATAGATAAAGCCTAGAATTTAATATACGATGAAGGTGGCTTGCAGATCAGTGGAGAAATGGTTATCCATATGGGGAAAAAATTGGATCCATACCTCATATCATACACAAAAATATCAAGTCTACATAAAGAACTCATACATCAAAAGCAAAAATTTTATACTTTCACATGAAAATATGGATAAATATTTATTCTTAGAGTACAAAAGGCAAAAACAATCATAAATTAAATTCTGAAAAATTCTACTATAATTAAGAACTTAATTAAGATTCCTTAATATGAAAAGACAAGGTATAAATTGGTAGATGATATTTGCAAAACATCAACTAATAAAGGAACAGTATCATGAATATATAAAGTACTCTTACAAATAAATAAAGAAAAAGACAAGCCAATAGAAAAAGACACAAAATATAAACAGATATCTCACAGGCAAAGAAACACATACAGTTTATACACATATGAAGAGATGCTCAACTTCACTTGTATTTGAAGAAATGCAAATCAAGACTGTAGTGAGATAATATTTTAAAAAATTGTGGTAAAATATACATAATACTGCATAAAATTTGTCTTT
>NW_012141302.1:1353785-1361250 GCF_000956105.1 Propithecus coquereli | reverse complement strand
CTATTTAAATGAAAAAAAAAAAGCCAGTCTTAGACTAAAGATGAGAGTGTGTTACGAACCAGGGATTAGTATTAATCCAATTGTGGGCTCCCGATGTCTCCCCCCAAAAATCTAGGGTTCCATTACAAAAACAAACTTGAAAAACACCGTTCTAGAAAAACTTCAAGACCATTTTAAAAGAAAATTACTTTTGAGAAATAAATTTGAAAATTCTTATTTGCAGTAACATATTGCATTCCATCTCCCTGGATCTCAATAATCTTTGGCAAGGATTTGGTAGATCACAAATCTACTTTTTTGTTGATTCAACAAAAATTGTTTAAAGATTTCCCCTGCTTTTTCAGTTCTGATCCTTCTCTCAAGTACTCTTGGTAACTTTCTTCTTTTCTCTCTCCTTCCTTTCCAGATTTATTTAGGCTCTAAGATAAAATTTCTATGACATTTCAGACGTTGACTAGGCATTTGTATAAGCCACATTCTGTCCTGCAAAGCGCCAGCCACTGATCGGGTTTTGAGAAACGCCTGAATATAAAATTCTTGCCCACAAGCAGCTCGGCCCAGAGAGGGAAACGGATCCATAAATATAAGATTAGAACTCAAAGCAGGAAACACAGGACGTTACTCATACAAAGGTAAATACTGGTCGCTTTTCATAACCTCCCGTAAGCCTCCCTTTTCATAACCTTCCCTAAATCCAGCTCCCCTCGCTCTTTTTCGGGCGAGACGCGGTCCGCGGGGCTGAGCTCGCGGAGGGAGGAGGCGCGGGCGGAGCGGCAGAGGGCCGGCGCTCGGGCCGGATTTCATTGGCTTTCCGGCCGGAAGCTGCGGCACGGCCATGCTGCGCATGCGCCCCTCACACGTGCTGCCAGAATCCCGCCCCCATCGCTTGGGCCCGGCCAGCACCATGCTGCGAATTCCTGTCTTCCGGCTGCTAGGACGCACGGGGGTCAGTAGGGTTTCTCTCCTGGAGGGATGTGGCTCACGCCACTACAGTTCGGGCTCTCTCGGTGCCCGCGACGATGTTTGCGACGCGCGTGCCTACTTCACTACACCCATTTTCTACGTGAACGCGGCGCCGCACATCGGGCACCTGTACTCGGCGCTACTGGCGGACGCCTTGTACCGCCACCGTCGCCTACGAGTTCCCAGCGTCGCCGCCACGCGATTCTCCACTGGTACCGACGAGCATGGCCTGAAGATTCAGCAGGCGGCAGCTACTGCGGGCCTGACTCCGACCGAGCTCTGTGACCGAGTCTCTGCCCAGTTCCAGCAGCTTTTCCAGGAGGCTGGTATCTCTTCCACTGACTTCATCCGCACCACGGAGGCCCGGCACCGGGTGGCTGTGCAGCACTTCTGGGGGGTGCTGAAGGCCCGGGGTCTGCTGTACAAAGGGCTCTATGAAGGTTGGTATTGCGCCTCCGACGAGTGCTTCCTGCCTGAGGCTAAGGTCACCTGGCAGCCGGGCCCATCAGGGGATTCGTGCCCTGTATCTCTCGAGAGCGGACATCCAGTCTCCTGGACCAAGGAAGAAAACTATATTTTCAGGCTTTCCCAGTTTCGGGAGCCACTCCAGCGGTGGCTGCGGGGCAACCCTCAGGCGATCACCCCCGAGCCGTTCCATCACGCAGTCCTTCAGTGGCTAGAGGATGAGCTGCCTGACCTGTCCGTGTCTCGCAGGAGTAGCCACTTGCACTGGGGCATTCCGGTGCCCGGGGACGATTCGCAGACCATCTACGTATGGCTGGATGCCTTGGTCAACTACCTCACTGTAATTGGCTACCCAAATGCCGAGTTCAAATTTTGGTGGCCAACCACCTCTCATATCATAGGTAAGGACATTCTCAAATTCCATGCCATCTATTGGCCTGCCTTCCTCTTAGGGGCCGGCCTGAGCCCGCCACACCGCATCTATGTCCACTCCCACTGGACGGTGTGTGGCCAAAAGATGTCTAAGAGCCTGGGCAACGTGGTGGATCCTAGGACTTGCCTTGATCGCTATACTGTGGATGGTTTCCGCTACTTTCTTCTTCGGCAGGGTGTCCCCAACTGGGACTGTGACTACTATGATGAAAAGGTGGTTAAATTGTTGGACTCTGAGCTGGCAGATGCCTTGGGAGGTCTTTTGAACCGATGCACTGCCAACAGGATAAACCCTTCTGGCACCTACCCATCCTTCTGCACTACCTGCTTCCCCAGTGAGCCAGGGTTGCTGGAGCCACCAGTTCGTGCCCAGGCAGAGGACTATGCTCTGGTGAGCGCAGTGGCCACTTTGCCCAAGCAAGTAGCAGACCACTATGATAACTTTCAGATATATAAAGCTCTAGAGGCAGTGTCCAGCTGTGTCCGGCAAACTAATGGTTTTGTCCAAAGGCATGCACCATGGAAGTTGAACTGGGAGAGCCCAGTGGATGCTCCCTGGCTGGGTACTGTGCTTCATGTGGCCTTCGAATGTTTGCGAGTCTTCGGAACTTTGCTGCAGCCTGTCACCCCAAGCCTAGCTGATAAGCTACTGTCTAGGCTGGGGGTCTCTGCCACAGAGAGGGGCCTTGGAGAGCTCTGTTTCTTGCCTCGATTCTATGGACATCCATGCCCTTTTGAAGGGAGGAGGCTGGGACCTGAAACTGGGCTTCTGTTTCCAAGATTGGACCAGTCCAGGGCTTGGCTGGTGAAAGCCCACAGGACCTAGAAACCCAGTTCTTAATTGGCTTATGGTTAAAAAGCAAATGTTATTTTCTTATTTTTCATTTTCAGGAAAGTTATACTAATGTTTTCTAAAGTGTTGCATCAGATGAGCACATAGGCTGTGCTCCTGTGAAAAGAGGTTTGTAGCCTTTCAGGTTCCTGTTCCCCTTTTCTTCATTTATCTGTGCCCATTAACCACTGTCCTTTGTGCACTGTATGTCTAAGATGTCTCCAGGGAAAGATGGGTAAGAGACAATGTTGCCAATGTATCTCTTCTCATTGTACCTCCTTCCAAACCAGTTATGTATTTTTGTCCAAACTACCTCTCATGGCTTGTTTTTCATTGGCCTGGCCTCTGCTTCTCGGGCTAATTAGTGCAGTGATTCCTTTTATTGGGAGTGAGGGTTGGAGGCCTCCTACCTCAGCTTTTACGGGGTAGCCCTACTTTGTTATGTATGTTGGGCCTCCTGTTAAAAAGAGATTCTTTAATTAAACCTTTAAAAACCAGTGTCATAGACCAGATGATTTTTTGCCTATGTTCATCCCTATTCTTTAAATTCCTACAACTAGGACTCCCTACTTAGTTAATAGTCTTTTAACAGTTGTGTTTTGTAACATTTTGTTTCAACCAGCAGATGGCTCTAGTCTTACACATTGAATTATTAAAGATTGAGATTTCAGAATATTGAGAATAAATTAGCTTTCTGCTTTCTAATTTTTCAGATCTTTAAATTCTTACTGCTTTTCTTAAGGGATAACCGACTGCAACCACTGCTGTTTTAACAGAAAGCAATTAAAAAAACTCAGAATCCTCAGTTTTTTTCCAGACTATTAAAAAATGACACTATTAATGTTTAGTAGCAAATAATCAAATGTATCAGGTTGTTTATATGATAAACTATAAAGCTCTCTTAAGGTACTTGGTATGTTAAAAATTTTAAACTTTAATAACATTAGGTTACAGGTATGATTAAAACTAATTCAAAGGGACAATATTTTCTTTATATTTCTTAATAGTCTTAATTTTGTTATCCACATACATAATTTACCTCATGATTTCTTTTGGTTAGTTAGGATCTCTAATACAATATAGAAATTGTGAAATAGTTATTATAAATGTTAATGTATTTATTTTCAAGTAGTTTTAACTGATTTTTTTCTCTTTTAACTTAGGTTATTAAAAGTTTAAAAGTTTGCAAGTACCTTATTCAGATTTGTTCTGTTGCATTTGTCGAAGGTGATGGTGAAGGGAGGAAATGCTCCGAGAATCTCAAACCGGATTTAGGAATCTCTCTAAGGCTCCATAAGAAAACGTCATAGACAAGATGTTACCAATTTATACCATGACTACAACATAGTAAGCCAGCTTTATATCTCATGGGTGATTGGACAGCTAGGCCAAAGTTTAACATGAGAACTTGCCTTGGAATATTCATTCTAAGTATGGTAGCAAGTAGAAAGGGCTCGCTGCAGAGTAAACTATTGTGCTGGTAGTTCCACTAGATTTATTCTAGGTGCCACTATTCACCTCCAGTTTCTGTTTATTAATCAGTGAAGTGAGAATTGCTGGTTGGAAACACTGCTTGGAAAAGAATGCTTGAAGGCATTCTAAAGGTGGAAGGACTGTTTGTACGTATGTTCCTTCAGACCCTCTTTATTCATAATTCTGGGCTTTCCATAAGACATATTCAGGTCATCTGCTGGGATTACTAGGGTAGACTATTGGCATAAGATGTGGGCTAGATAGAGCAGAGAGTGGTGAAAGATGGCATGTGTTTACATCGATGAAGGAAAACAGATTTGGAAAACCAGTGGATTGAAAACCTATCTTTGAAGTGCCCTTAATAGCAATGTTACAGTTCTACAGTATCTTCCCCCCTTGAATGGTCTTTTCTATGGCTTAGTGCTGGTCAATACAATGGACCTTCGCTTGCTAGAAGTTGTTAACGGAGTTCTTTTTGTGCAGCTTGTCATTTGTGCAGGCACGTAAGTGGCCACCTGGATATTTGTGGTACTGGAGGGCACAAGAAAATAGGTGAACCAGATAGGGCATAATTATTACAGAAGATAGGATATTTTGAGTGGAGGTAAGTTTAATTTGACTTCTGTGATATGGAAGGTGAACCACTTGGATTCTCTGTAGGAGGCACCCCAGGTAAAGCAGATGTCCTTTGGGTACTCAGTTGATGTGTTCGAGTTGATCCAGCAGTTTAAGAATGGCAAGTGGAGGGTAGATGAAATTTAAAACTGGAGGGCATACACTTCCAGAGGGGGCATCCTAACCACTTCTGTGAGAAGATGATGAACTTGTAGAATCCTCCCATTCCAGAACTATAGATACTGTATCTGGCATCTTGTGGATCCCTTGACTAGAAAATAAGTTTCTTCTAGTACTACCCTTGAAGTTCTCAAATATTCATTTTTATATATTTCTGGAAGCAGTATTGCAGGAAGTGGTAAAGAGTACTGCCTAGATCAGGTGTTCATGGGATGTCACATTAGGAAGGTAATAACAAGATGTCAGCTCAGTAGACTACAATCCTATATGTGAAGTCATGTAAGAAGTAGTGGGAAATGTATATTTTAAGTGGCACCATTGTATATTAGAGGGCTATTCCACAAAGGAATTCATAAATTAGATACCTCAGAAGTCAGAAGACCTGTGGCTATAGGTAGGAGCATGAAAAAAATACAATCTTTGATTTCACTGAAACCTCACAGTTATTCTGCATGTAGACCTCATTTTTCTTCAGGACCTGTGGACTCTGTAGGGGCTGTGAAGAGCCTAATAAATTGAATATGAAGTTGATGCCAAAGTACTTAAGAAAGGTGTAGGCTGGAATATGGGGCCAGGGGCACAGGTTCTTTTTTTTTCAAGGTTGTACTTGTGACTGGGACATAGCTCTTTAGATCTGAGAAGTTCCAAAACTTAGTGAAGCCAGTAGTTTGTCAGGTTATGAGCCTTCAACAAGGATGACTTATAATCATGAAGTAGCAGCAGGTGACAGTACCAAGCATTCAGCAAGTTCTGCCTTGGGTGTATGGTAGGGATGGTTTCCTGGATCTCTGACTGCCCTACCAAGTAAGTAGAGTATGTAGTGGCATTGTTGGCCACGATTAGTGTAACCTTGAGTTATGGGGAGGGCTAGGTCTCCTGGCTAAGAATTGGTCCTTAAGGATGTTATATGATCAAGTCTGTAATTGCCTTTTAGAGGCAATACCCCACTATCCATAGTTCTACCAGATAACAGAACAACTCTTCTCATTGGTGAGGTCTGGGGTGCTGTAAACCTTGGTGGGTCCTTGGCTTGTCTTTTGCCAGAGAGTCAGTATCAGCAGACCTAAAAGGGTGTGGACACATTGACAGCCATGTATCTATTTTTGCAGCAAAGGTTTACTAATTCATAGAGCTTGTGGGGAGCTTGGGTACAGGGGTAACCAAGAGCACAAGTTCTGGAAGCCCTGGAATCCCTTACAAAACTAACACAGTATAAAATATGTCATTTTAGCACAATACAACTGGCCCTGTCCCTGCCTTTTGCAGGAGATCTGCATAGGATTCTTTTTATCCAGATCTCCTTATGAAGGGGAACATACCAAAATTTAGAGGTTAATATTACTAGAAGGGCCAGAACAGTGACAACCAGGTTAATGAAGGTTACTCAGTGGGGATTTTAGCCTTGCAAGAAGAGTGTCTTATTCTTTTTGGAGAGAGAGGATAGAGAAGTCCAGTTTAAGCTGCCTTCCTGTATCACCAATAATTACTTGGAGCAGAGGGGAAGGGACTAACCAATTTAGAGGTGAAATTGGCTGCTTCTCCTTAGTAGGTAGTCTTGGGTTACCTAGAGTAGATCCTCTGAATTAAGGTATCCACCTAACAGTAATAGTTGACCATTTAAAATACTCTGCTTATGATTGCATCACATGAGTCAGTGTCTATATTTTGATGAGGAGGAAGGGAACTGAGAGGGACTGTACACCAAGAGGATCTTCCTATGGTCCTGATAACTAGAAATATCCCCTCTGCTGTGCCTCTTGCTACTGGGAGGTTCAGTCATACCTGGGTCTTCACCAAAGTAAGCAAGGGACATGTAGTATAGAAGTTTCATCCTTGGCCATGAACTGAATTTCACCCCCTTTTAGTTTATGGCACAATTTACTCACCATGGATTTTAAAGTCCACAGCTCCTCATTTAAGAACAGGATGGTGTGAGATGTCAGGATGTTTCAGGAAACCAAGTGTGCCATTTGCAAGAAGAAAATTATAGCTCCAAGGAGAGATGAGCCCTGCCCTTGAATCATTAAGCATTTCTGGATGAAACATCTACAGAGGACCTGAAAGACTCACTGGGTAAGCTGGAGGGAGAGCTCTAGGAATAACTGGAAATGGAGATGCCACCTTTCTCCACATAAGGTGCGGGAAAAATGTACTAATCTCCCTATGCTAACCACTCTTAAGGCCATGCCATGTGCATGTACCTCTCGTTAATTGAGAATCACTGGTTTATGAGATTTAACATGAAGATGAACTTTCAAAAACTAGATTATGATTGTTATGGATTGGAATAAATGTATTCTCTTAATTCGATATATTCTACAAAAATATGGCTGATTATGCATTCTTTTTCCTGATTAAAATATTTAAAAAATGGTAATAACTTTTACTCTTGAATGAATTAAACAGCTTCAGTCGTTTGGCTTCCTTTGAACCAGTCTAGCTTTTTATTGGTTAAAAAGCTATAGATATTAAAAATATAAAGTTAATAAGCATGTTATACATTTT
>NW_012141302.1:1339663-1341501 GCF_000956105.1 Propithecus coquereli | reverse complement strand
TGTATATTAAACAGGAAGTATTTAAAGAAAAGTTAGTGTAGCCATTTTTTTATTTTAGAAAGTTCTAGTTGGTGTGGCAATTTTTAATTGTAAAAATCTTCTCTAATTCTGTAAGAGCAGGTAATCATAGCTTCTTTGTATTAAAAAGATGAAATATGAGTAAATTTTATTCAGTTAAGGTTAATGTTTTAAAAGCCTAGAAACCTCACAGACTAAGACCTGAGTGAAAGATAAGGACTATTGACAGTGTCACTGTGTTAAAGGAAAATATGTATCAAATCTTGACATGCTAAATGCAGTGAATGCTTATACTTGCCAAGATGTCGTAAGAACCCTTACACTCATGTATGAATGACAAAAGAGGGCCAGAAATAGATATGGATCTAGTCATTAAGTATATTTAAGAATAGTGTCAACTTTGGCCAGAATAATTGGTATAAAGTAAACAGTGATAATATGACAGATTTCTTGATATATAGATTAAATTTTATAGATACTAGTATCTGCCAAAATTTCTAAGACAAACCTAGAGTTTGAAATGTTTTATCAAAAACATTTAAAGGAGATAAAATATACACAAATCTAAATACAGTAAAAACAAAATAATGTGGAAACTAGAATCTACTTTACATATCTCCCTAACAAGATAGTGTTTTTTTTCAACTATACCATATTACAACAAATGGCCTGTTGCTTCATATATTCTGTATATGCCATGGCTATGTCTATAAATATGAAAAATCTGGAATAAAACTGAAAAATCCTACCACCAAAGATGTTTTTAAGTGGTTATGTATGAGATTTCATGTTGATAAGATAGACAGATGATGACCAACTTTTTCAAACTGATAAAGTTGAATATCTTGATAAAAGGTATTCGTTGTCTTATAGATATGACTTTTGTTCTATTTGTTATGGATTGTAAGTCTACGTTACTTTAGTGTGTGAATTAATAAAGGAAACCATGATTTTATCCTGTACCTCCAATGTTCTTCTGGCTATTAAGATTTCTTTAATTCCCTTAAAAAAGCAAAAACATTTAAACTTAAACACATCCAAACCCTCTTGTTACTAGACCACGTATGAGGCTAGTTGTTTTCTATTATTGGACAAAATAGTTATCCAAGATTCTATTTAACAGAATCAGTAGAGGAAGGTGGAGTAAGAATTGAATCCTCTGCTCTGAAATCTTTTCTAGGATGAAAGTGTGGACTTCGAGAATATCGAGGTTTCAAACCTATAGATGAAGGTTGAGAAAAGCTTCTTCTCACAGAATGTAACCTTGGTTCCTATTAAGAGATTTAAAGAAAATTAGGGTTTTAATGCATTTTAAATGGCTCTATTTTATAATTACTTAAGGGAAAGATTTAAAAAATAAGATTAACTGGGCCTGGATTCTGTGGAGAAAAGGTGTGCTTTATGAAGTTCCTTCCCACTAGAAAGAGTAGGTTACCTTATAAACTTACTGCTGGACAGGGAGGCATCCTATAAAAAAAGACGCATTTCGAGGGAGCTAAGAAAAGCCATATCTAACCATATTTCTAAATTATTAGGTTATGCTTCCTTTGTGTCATCTATGAATTTTGGTAAAACTTTGTTTAAAAAGATTTATGTACTTATGATATATAAAATTAGAGTCATATCCTACAGGTGACAAAGCAACTATCCAGAGAAAATTATTAATATACTACTCAATGTTAATATTTTATCCTGTTAAGTAAAACATCCAAATGAATAGACTCTGTGTTCCAACAAATGATTTTTATTTGATCCACTGTTGAATATAAGGATACTGGAGATATTGCTTTGCTCAAGACACTGAGAATAGGAAATTTCAG
>NW_012141302.1:1338652-1339613 GCF_000956105.1 Propithecus coquereli | reverse complement strand
CAAGTAGGAAGTTTTTTCTTATTTAAATGTTGTTTACATGAAAATCAGCCTCTTGAAGGTAGTTAATTCATAACGAATTTTACATAAAACACTTTTGGATGTAACTGATGTCATAAAATTAGTTTTCTTGCCTAAGGAGACTATATAGCACTTCATTCTTTTTTCATAATCTATGGAGACTATCTAAAAGTGGAGCTGTCAGCTTTGGGGCATAAAAGCCAACATAAATGTATAACTGTGTAGCTAAGTGTAAAAACTAGGAAATGAATGTGATCTAAGCAGAAAAACAGATGAAAAATAGTGAAATCTTACTGCTTAACATTTAAAGTAGTGAGGAAGGGGACTAGCCAAGTTAAACCAAGTTATCAAAATCCATCATTGGTAACTTTGTTAAGGTAGATGTTTAAATACTCAATATGTGAAAGTAGGTAAGTCTGCACTCAAGATTTTAAACAAATTCCCTAAAGACAGACTCATAGCTAGGGCATAGGCATAAGAATCTACTTGGTAAACATAGGATTGTTGCTGAGCTTATTTTCATTTTTCTTCTGGTACCAACAACATTAGGATATTAAATGTGTTATTTTAATTGAAAGCTATTCTCACAAACAGTTGAAATAACCTTAAAATAATGCTAAGGTTAACTTTACTAGTCTATATTTGGGTACCTATTTAGGACAGGAAAAATTTACATGCATTAGTATCTTTTAAAAATATTTTGCATAATAGGTAATACTAATAAGGATTTTAGGAAATTTCTTTTACATGTTGCTAAAAATATGTTATATAAGTGGATATTGTGTAGCTTGCTTTGGTACCAAAGTTAGACATGTTAAAAGCAAAGGTCTTGAATATGATTAGCAAGAAAACACATTGTATTGAAGTCATCAGAAATTGTTAATTAATACTTTAAAATTATTATCATTTAGATATTTTCTCCAAAACACCAAAGGGAAAAAGG
>NW_012141302.1:1333552-1335837 GCF_000956105.1 Propithecus coquereli | reverse complement strand
ACTGCTGGACAGGGAGGCATCCTATAAAAAAAGACGCATTTCGAGGGAGCTAAGAAAAGCCATATCTAACCATATTTCTAAATTATTAGGTTATGCTTCCTTTGTGTCATCTATGAATTTTGGTAAAACTTTGTTTAAAAAGATTTATGTACTTATGATATATAAAATTAGAGTCATATCCTACAGGTGACAAAGCAACTATCCAGAGAAAATTATTAATATACTACTCAATGTTAATATTTTATCCTGTTAAGTAAAACATCCAAATGAATAGACTCTGTGTTCCAACAAATGATTTTTATTTGATCCACTGTTGAATATAAGGATACTGGAGATATTGCTTTGCTCAAGACACTGAGAATATTTCAGCTAAGGAAATTTCAGCTAAGGCATCTATTAATATAATAACTAAATGCCTACGTCAGAGCATCAAGGTGTAACCAAATCCTTTTACCTAAAAATCTCATCATTTGCTCTGCCTACTTTAAATGATTTGAGTTTGAATATTGTGATTCAAGAAGAATGTAAGCATCAAGGAGGTGGGGTTTATCTAATAAAGCTGAATAAAACTTTTGAAGTCGTACTTAGGCCAAATCAACTGCCCAGCCTGCATCGGACAACAGAAATTTAATACTGAGTTTTTAGTAGCTCTTCCAAAAACTTAACTAGCAACTTATATATGGTTAAGGGAAATGAACTGAAGTTTCTAAAATAAAAGGCAAAATTTCTCTAGAGAGGTATGTTTGATTACAAACAGTTGTAATTTCCGTGATTTGACCTACCAAGACTCTGAGCATTGTCTATCAACAGTGAAACAATTTGCCACTGCTAGAAAAGGTGACTATCAGGAGTAAGTCATAAAAACAATGGATAATTTTTTATGGCATATGAGACTTGGGTTCTTCTAGGGTTCAAAATGTTTTAAATTGTGCAATTAAGCAGACGGTTTATTTATATCACTTCAAGCCACAAGTTGAAGTTACAAAATAGCCTTCCAACCAGAAATGAAACACATTTATGAAGCATTGTAATAATAAATTAAAGATAGTTATCAAAATCAGTAGTGTGAGAAAATTCACTCCAATGACATCAGGCTACATTCAGCCTTAGGCACTGTTACAATTTTTGAGTTAAGGAGACTTCAGTGGACAATTATGATAACGACCCATTTATCTTAGAACCATATCAAATTTTATCAGTATAAAAAGTGGCACTAGTCTGGTACCTGTCACTAGGATATAAGAAACAAAATTAAACTAGAATAACTCTTCCCACAAATAGCAAATACTACATAGGGTCTATACAAAGACTGATAAATGCTTACATTGTAGCTATTAGCAAGAATAATGAAAAGGAAGAAAGAAGAAAAACATTTGTTTTTGTTGGTGGGCTTTCTGCTTTCGAAAGCACTAGAAATGTGCCATGTTTCCAAAATATAAAGAGTAGATGGCACAGCCGATAGCTATCTTTGTTATCAAAGGTACCAAAGTTTTTCTGGGATACCTTGGAAGCCCTTTCTTCTCTCTTTTGTTCCTACTTATATTTCCAAGAATATTGACCTGCACAATACTTTTAAAGAACACTTTCAATGAACAATCTTTTAAATAATTTTTTACTCTAAAAAAATTAAATTCCAGGGTAACTGTACTATTTTGGTTAGGAAACTGGTTCATACTTAGGTTACTTGATAAAAGCACGATTAAACAGTTTGATGTTTATCACAATTTGTTTTTTTCATAACTGAAATACTTTCTGATTCAGATTCCCAGATGCTTAAGAGATTAGAGATTTAATTTGAGTTAGGTTTAATTTTAGTGATTCAATGAAAGATGGTCAATGACTCTTGGATGGGACAAAAATTATTTCTGAGAAATACTGTGTTCTTTAAGGATCTTCCTTCTTGCTTCACTTCTCCCCTTCCCCTGCACAGAAATCACTTGCCTCCTTATAGGTGACCATTTATTATAATAGCAATTAAAAGTTCTGAGTTCTACCACTTAACAGTAAATGTGATTTTGGGCAACTGTCTTAATCTTATTCTAAGCCTCATTTCTTTTATTAAAAACTGCCTGAGGCCGGGCGCGGTGGCTCATGCCTGTAATCCTAGCTCAAACAATCCGAGCGGACTGTTTGAGCTCAGGAGTTCGAAACCAGCCTGAGCAAGAGCGAGCCGTCTCTACTAAAAATAGAAAGAAATTAATTGGACAATTAAAAATATATAGAAGAAACTAGCTGGGCATGGTGGCGCATGCCTGTAGTCCCAGCTACTCGGGAGGCTGAGGCAG
>NW_012141302.1:1329872-1333502 GCF_000956105.1 Propithecus coquereli | reverse complement strand
AGCCGGGCATGGTGGCGCATGCCTGTAGTCCCAGCTACTCGGGAGGCTGAGGCAGGAGGATCGCTTGAGCCCAGGAGTTTGAGGTTGCTGTGAGCTAAGACGACGCCACGGCAGTCTAGCTCGGGCAACACAGTGAGACTCTGTCTCAAAAAAAACAAAACAAAAAAAAACCTGCCTGATTATCTCACAAAAATATTGAGTGGATAAAATGAGATAATACATGTGAAATGCTTGTAAATTTTAAGTTGCTATATAAATATAAGGTATTACTCTTGCCTTGAAATAATATAGTAGGCAAAGTTGGTATTTTAAGCATGATTTTATAGCACATCATCAACACAAAGTTAATACAATTTTTACAAGGAATATCATCATGGACTTTGAACAACTGTCAAAGATTTAACCAAAGCTTTTCTGTAGAACAGTTAACACAGGTTAAATTACCAAGATTTTAAGACTAATTAATATCTTAAGACTATTGCTGTTATAGATTCTGTTTTTTCATGTACAAAATAAGGGATAATAGGATCTCTGGGATTCATGTGAGTCCTTAAGTTATATGATTTTTATGATTTCATGTTTATAACATAGGGAAACAGGCTTATATCTAAACACAATCCAATCTGTTTATATAGCTGTATCAATGGCTAAACTGGAAACCATAAAAGCTTCAAGGGTTAAAGTAATAGAAAAGTCTAGACCTAGCACTTATGGCTTAATACCTTTTTAGACTACATTTTTCGATTCCAGTTTAATGTTACATTTATTTTATAATATATTAATAGGGTTAGTTACATTTCAAT
The DNA here is from genome assembly GCF_000956105.1 of Propithecus coquereli. Lineage (NCBI taxonomy): Eukaryota > Metazoa > Chordata > Mammalia > Primates > Indriidae > Propithecus > Propithecus coquereli. The sequence continues at coordinate 1,332,699 of NW_012141302.1, read as the reverse complement.
TTCCCTGGGACAGTCTAGGTTTATGCTTATTGTAGTATTAGAATTTTAGTTTTGAAAAATAGTTTTTGAATAGATGATTTTATAGGCTTATTAATATGGCAAACTTTGTTGGTCAATAAACACATTTCAAAAATTATATAATTTTAATTATTTTTGGTGCCCCCTTTCACTCTCAGTAGCTGTATTTGGATGATAAACAGATGATTACCCATATAACAAGAAGTTGGAGCAGAGATCTGCAAAATCAAGAACTGTTTGATTACCTACCGCAAGGAACAGAAGTGACAGCAGAATTTGATATGACTGATAAAACATCAGAGGACCTTATCTATAGGTAAATAGGCTTGATTTCTATAAAGATAATAATCAAATCAAATCTGCTACTCATGAATGAAGGTGGGAGTGAGATTCAAGAGAAAATATGTGCTGGAGAACAAGGACTCCTAATTCTGAGTCCATATAATGATCTTTCAGAGAAGGGTAAGCTAGTAATCACATTGAGACTTGGCAAGTCTCTAAGAATGTGATTATTTCTGAAAAAAGATGGAATTATGTTATTATACATAACCCTATTCAGACAGATTGTAATTACAAGTCTGTCTTACTATAATAGAACAAACTGTATTAACAATAGAGAAAAGATTCTTTAGAAACTGTATGACCTGAGATTAAATCATGTTAGTAAAAACTATTGTTGGTTACCTTTACACTAGGAGTGTATGAAGTTGTTTGGCTTGAAGGATGTTTGATAAAGAAAGACCAACTGGATGATTTATATATGAAGAAATGACCATTAGAATGAATTTTGGATATTTCTCCAAATAATTCACCATTTAGAAGAAAATCAGGGAAGCTGAATTCTCTGTAATGGGTATGCAAACTTTAAACAAAGATGACAGTGATTTAGAAAGTAATTTTCAAGCAGCAAGTGAATAAATTAAATGAGTGTATAGTGTTAGGTTTACATCCCAAACCAAAGTTTGAATCTTTAAAATAAGTTTTTAACTTCCAAAAATCCTGTCAAAAAACCAAACACATCATCCTTTCTTCAGTTTTCCAGCCTTTTTTCATATCATGGCATACCCAGACAATGATAATATTCACATGGCACACTGGGGCTAACAAAGGAGCCTGTATTTCCTGGAGGTGACATAAGATTTCCTGAATTCACCATTGCTATTTTTAATATAGTTACTAAGGTAATGAAGTCATTTATTTCCTGGGGAATGGGGGGAAGAACTTAAATAAATAATGCTTTAAAGACCACCAATACAGACAGAAATATATCTGTTCCAGTTCTATAGAAAAGCATCAGTGAACATTTGATGCAGGAAGAGCTAAATCTTAACATGGAATTCAGAATTTTATATTTCTCACAAATCAGATGTTGGTCAGTTTCCCCCAACTAGAAATAGGTCCACAGAATTTGACCTGTTAATCACATGTGGGGATTTATCAGTTGCTTGCTTGATACCTTCCACAAAGGGATGGAATGATACCTGTTACACAAAGCTACAAAAACTCACTTGTTAAAAAATTAGAACCTGTCTCCAGTCTCAGATTTCCAGGCCAGATACCTAGAATTAGTATCACACTGCTTGTTAGTAAGTAATGATGCAATGATGTATGTTCTAATTAATATATATTTTCTGTGTTATCCTGTTTTTTATATATATACACATACATTTAGATGTGTATGTATATGTAATTATATAAAAGAAAGGTCTAATTACCAAGACATTTCTATAAAAGGATTTTACTCATAGATTATCACAAAGCCTCAAGTTTCAGATGATCCACATTATATTCAATTAGATTTAAAAAAACAGAATGAATGATGATACAGGTAACTGTATCCTAAAGAGCATCTGAAATTAGAAACATTTTTATTTCAAATGCTTCATGAGTGAAAATAAAATTACTATTACTGTAAATACCGTAAGTCCCATCTGATGGAGAAGATACTTAACTGAGACAACTCACAGATCATGACAGACGCAGCCTTCACAAATCTGCTAAAGTGTAGTACAAAATGTGAGTATTTCATTATTATCTAGGATTGTACCTACAAAATCCTTTAAGGAAAGAGGATAGCTTTTCTGAAATAAAGAATAGATATACGTGTTGCTTAATTTTCCCCTTTTTACGTCTCTCAACAACTCAGAGATGGTAACAAGCTATTTACTGAATTCGAAGTTTCTGCAGTGTATGTAATTGCCAATTTATTTGACAGGCAGCTGGGTAATGAATTAATGATGGCATTTTGCCCTGCACTGAGACTAAACAGAAATGACATTCAATGCCCTGGTCTCAAGCTACTCAGTTTTGTGGCCACAAAGGGGTAACTTCATGTTCAAGCAAAAGCTATCCTGGTTCTCTCTTTTTTCACACTCCAAAATGCTTACTCTGTTAATTATTAGGAACCATTGTGAAAAAGCTGGAGCTTTAAGAGTTTCAAGGGGTTCAGAAATGGAAGCAGGAAAGAAGAAAACCAAGAACAACATTCTTAAGTGTGAAGTAGCTACATAAAGCTGGATTCCTTAACACAAAACCTTTTTCCCCATATTGCTTGAATTGTTTTGTGTTATATTATACTATTGGAAATTCTATCAAACTGGATTAAGTCTTTTGGGTTAACAGGCATTCTCTTTAATCCTATTCTTATGGAAGTAGTGGCTGGGACAGATACTTTTATCTCTCCTGCTTTTATTTTCCAAATCTAGAATTCCAGTTAGTATTATTCCATTATATATTTAGCATAATATAGATTTTTTTTGTGTGTGGAAATATCCTTTGGATTTAAAAACCATTATTTAGTAATATTTTG
>NW_012141302.1:1326886-1328332 GCF_000956105.1 Propithecus coquereli | reverse complement strand
AAAAAAAAAAAAAGTCTTAACTATTTGGCCTGTTACTATGTATTTTCACTTAACTATAATCAGGCTTGGCATTACATCAACTTACGCTATTTTAAAGCACCATGTCTAAAAAGAATGATAAAACTAGAAATCCTTACTTGGTTAGTTCACTTGTTTGAAATTTATGCCTGCTATTTTATATCTGTGGATCCTAACAGGTCAAAAAATAGGTAACATCAAGATAACCACGAAACTATTATGGAAAACGTCACATGGAAAGGACAAATTAAAAAATGACAATATGAAATAAAAAAAGTCTCTTGAATAGCACTTGATTTCTGAGAGGAAGCAGCAGAATGCAAAAAGTATTAGTGAATTTATGCAATATTTAAAAGCAAAGAGACAGAAACACATAGCAGGTCCAACAAGTGGCAGCTGTTGTAGCTGCTAATCAGAGAGTGGTATTCAACACAAAAGGACAAAAGCAGATGCCATATTTTTAGGAATTTATCCACAGGGATTAAAACACTGAATAGAGTTGAAAGAAACAGCACCAATTATGAATATTACTTATATTCATCTTTTGGGTAAAATTTTGCCCTTTGCCCCTTTTAAGCCTACAGAGATTTCAGAATAAATTTTAGTCAAAGTAAATGTCTAGTGTTACAGATCTTTTAGAATTTGTCTAGCAGGTTTTCTGATCCTCACTGGATGACCCTAAAAAAAGTATAGGTCTAAGGGCCAGTGATTTATTATATAATAACAGTAGAGCAAGATGAAGCATCATATTGATGTTGGATTGGATGCAACTGAAGTCCTTTAATTCTGTATTTTAATACTATTCAAGCACAATTTCTAGGAAAGAATTTTTGTGTGTGACCCCAATTCATTATTTTGTAGTTAAGTATAGCATAAATCCAGTCCTACAAATGGGAATTATCATGTATAATTTGTTTGAAAATATTGTACTGCTCTTCTTGGTAGAAATTTATAAAGCAATCTGTTAAAAACTAAATCATACCTCTTTCCAAGCCATCCTTCTGAAATCTGCTGACAGAAGAAGTCTTAATTTTCCAAGATCCTTTATCTTTTGACATGTTACCATCTTTCTATTTATGATTGTATTAGAGATTTTGGAAAACAGGTTGCAAAGTTATTGCCTTGTGATTTTGGTACATGTACTAGTATCTGTATTAGCCATTTTACTTACAGAGTGGATTTCAGGTAATTTCTTCAGACTGGCCTTTCAAAATGGGTCCTAAGTGAGTAAAACCTTACTTTCCAAAATTATCTATTGAGGGTATATTACAAAATAGAAAAAAATAAAATGGGCTTCACTTAGTACGAATAAGGAGAATTTTCATCTTCTCAGTCTGTCTGTTTTTAAAAGTAACATGTTTGGGCTCTCCATGAAGAAGGTTGGATGATATCCTTCCTCCATATATTCAGATTGTCAATAAATTACGA
>NW_012141302.1:1320777-1322936 GCF_000956105.1 Propithecus coquereli | reverse complement strand
AACTTGCCTGTAATACTGAATTTTTTTTTTTTTTGAGATAGAGTCTCACTTTGTCATCCTGGGTAGAGTGCAGTGGTGTCATTGTAGCTCACTGCAACCTCAAACTCCTGGGCTCAAGCGATCCTCCTGCCTCAGACTCCCAAGTAGCTGGGATTATAGCCACGCTCCATGACGCCTGTCTGGCTTATTTTTCTATTTTTAGTAGAGATGGGGTCTCGCTCTTGCTTAGGCTGCTCTCGAATTCCTGAGCTCAACCAATCCTCCCACCTTGGCTTCCCAGAGTACTGGGATTACAGGCATGAGCCACTAAGCCCGGCCTCTGAAATGTTTTTAGTAGTTCAAAAGACATTACTTTTTAACAATGAAAGTGTTAATTTTATAGAAAGCTACATTTGTTAGAATGTTTGTTGTGGAACTCTGTGTTTGTTTCTTTAATGTGGTAAACTGCATTTGCCATATCTGGTTGATCTTATTCCTTATCAACTTGTTGCCTACGGCATTGCTTATCAAGTTTGAGTAATCTCAACCAGTATGGAAGAATTAAAATGCTCTCTTAGAATTAGGAAAATGTAGCTAAAGATTATTCCCCCTTGTAAAAATGTATAAGTAAAATTAAGTGACTTTAACACAGAGGTTCTTAACTATTTTTGTGTATGTGTGCCATTGACTCCTTTGTACTCAATAAGTAACTTACTGAGGCCCTAATTATTCTCAGAATAATATTTTTAATTACATAAAATTAAATATGTAAGATTGTAAGGGAAACAAATCATATTGTAATGCACTTCTATCCAGACTCCTTGAAGGGGTAGTGTATCTTTGGACCAGATTAACTTTAAAATTAACTGCAGAATCTTGGTATCTATTTTCCTTGAACTTCAGTATCTCTTTTCCTTGAATTTTAATCTTCCTTGAAGATTAAATGTAAATTATTGGAACAATGATTATTATATAATACCATAAGAATCAGTATATCACTCTTTTTGCTGCAAAGGTATTCAGGACAGCATATGGGCCTCATCCTTCATGCTAGCATCATTAACATTTCAAGTACAAAAAGTGATATAACATTCAACTTGGCTATCTTAAAGCAATCTTAGATTTGATTTCAACATCTCAGGAGTATCAAAGGCAACAAGATGAAGGTGTACATATTTTCTTAAGATCAGCAACTAAATTCTGAACTGCTTTAAAAATTTTATTTCCTAATTCTTTTAGAGAATTTGGTTGAGCCAGGCTATACTACTGCTTAAAATGTTAAAGAAGATAAAAAGAAAAGTATGGTGATATGCATTGTCATTTATGTGGAAAACAAACAAACAAGCGACTTTCAACAATGTATTCTATTCCCTTTCTAGAAGACAGAAATATAAAGAAAAGATTGTCATAACTAAAATAGCTGTGATAGACTAATGGGAAACAATTATTGACTTTCTGCTCAATTTTGCTGTCAGTCTGCTACTGCTTTAAAAGATAAAGTCTGTTTTTTTTAAATTATTAAGGTACCCAGGTTAAAGCCCAGAAACTTTAACATATTGCTTTCTTATGTTTAGTATCATAATTAGTTGCAGACATATATATCCCATATTGAAAAGAAAACATTGAAATAGTGTCAATAATTGTTGACACTCATATCCCCTGGTATAACACACTGGTAAGGGCATATCACTTCTGTGATATTCATGCCCTAAATGCACTACCTCTATCAAATCAAGAGAAAACATTAGCCAAACTGAAATTGAGGAACATTCTACAAAATAACTAACCAGGACTCTTTATCAAGGTTATGAAAGATAGGCAAAGACTGTGTCAATGTCACAGATTGGTGTAGAATAAAGAGATGACAAATAAATGTAATGTAGAATCTTATATTAGCTCCTAGGATAGAAAAAGAACATTAGTGGAAAAACTGGTGAAGTTTGGATGGGGTCTATAGTTTACTTAATACTGCTGTACCAATGTTAATTTCTTGGTTTTGCTAATTGTTTTATATGAAAGTTGTTAAAGTTAGAAGAAATTGGGTGAAAGGATACAGGAACTCTCTGTATTATTTTCTGCAACTTTCTGTAAGTCTAAAATTTAAAAATAAAATGTTAGAAAAAGTTAAAAGGACCAGGATATTTGGCAGGGGTCAGAGGGTGGGGAGAGTATAATTGCCA
>NW_012141302.1:1318083-1320507 GCF_000956105.1 Propithecus coquereli | reverse complement strand
TCTATTAGAATTAGAAATGATTCTTATCCCAAATATTAAAATAAATATCAAAGAATGAGACATAACATCTAATACTCTGAGAAGAAAAAATATAACACAAACAGAAAATGAAAGACACCTCACTATTCCCAATGTGGTTATTATTTATGGAATGGATAAAACATGTTGTAGAAAAGGTCACTACAGTTAGATTAACACATAAAAATCGCAACATGCCACATCTATCTAAATAATTTTGTAGAACAGCTGAAAAAGCAAATTTCATCAAATTTAGACAGCTTATAGTGGAATAAATAAGTATGGTGAGGTATTAACTAACCCTAAGTTTCACAACAGGCAGCTTCTAGCCGGTTCGTTGAAGCTGGATCTCAGCCACACAAGGATCATTGGACAAGAAATCAGTTGAGTTGGACTAGAGCTGCCCAAGTGTCTTAATAATGAATGCTCCACACTGTCTGTTAAGAGAGAATATAGATAATGTTAGAGTAGATGAGTGTAGACCATCAATCAACACTTACTAAATACTTGCAGAATTTGTGATACTAATTACATTAGAGTGTTAAGAAGTGAGAGGCTAGCAATCAGGAGGGGGCCCAAAACTCAGGAAAGACTTGGGCTCCCTGCTCTCTGAGAGCTTACAGTCTGTATTCAACAATCTTTAGTGTCACAGTATGAATGTTTAGTATATAAAATAAGGAACAGGTCAGCACAGATTACGAGTTACAACATTTCCTTCTATTAGATGCATCTTAAAAACTTATTTTTAAAAGAGGAGTAGTGTTTGGCAGGAGGTTATTTAGAAAGTTGTCCAAAACCCAAAAAGTACCCTTCAAGTTGGCATAGTCTCGACAGGAATATAGGTACATCTATGCTGTATAATCCAGAATAAGTCCATATACCTATGTCATCCTGAGGTTTTTTATTTTTTATTTTTTTTTGGTTAAGAATAGTTTGGGTCAAAGAAACAATCTAGTTGCTACTACCTTTTTGGCCCTTTGGGCCTAGGCCAGCTCCTAATTTAGGGGACCAAGCTGTCCTTAGACATAGTTTTAATTTTGGCAAGGCTCAAAATTTTCCTTATCTGTTCCACTATCTCTAGAGCAATGCTGTCCAAGAGAACTTTCTACGGTGATGGAAATGTTCTATATCTATACTGTCAAATACAGTGGCCATTAGTCACATGTGGCTGTTTAACACTTGAAAATGTGGCTAGTTGCAAGTGAGGAACTGAATTTTTAATTTCATTTAATTTCAATTAGTTTAAAATTGAAATTAGATAGCCTCCTATGGCTAGTAGGTACCATACTGGAGACAGCATGGCTCTAGGGGTTCAAACTTAACTGGTTTACTAAAACCAAACTCTAAAGTCTAGCCTGGATTTCCATGTTCCATTTAATACTGTCCAGTACCACTTAATATTGTTGACTGCTGTATTCTCAGTGTCTAGAATACTGGCAAGCACAAGGTAGGTGCTCAATAAGTATTTGTAGAATTACTAAAATCTATTTTAATAATATATAGCCATTCATGTCTAATCATCTACTCATAGCTTATTGGCTGTAACTCAGTATACTCTGGTCCTCTCAGGAGAAATGAAGTGAAATCAAACTTCTCAAACCATCCCAAACACTTCATCGATATTTCGAGCTGTCTATGCTGCATTGGTTCCACAACGGAACTCACATTAGAAAATAACACGAATTTTTGACTTGTCCATGGTTTCACAAAAATTGTTCTAAAAAAAAATTGAAAGATAATCACAAAAAAAAGAAAGATAATCACAAGCCAAAACGTGCATTTGAAAGACTGAGGATGTACCTTCACAATAAAAATAAAACAAGAATTGTCAAAGTGAAATGTCAGAGATAACAACTATCAAACTTAGTACTTAAAGAAATTGGACATTTCATAATAATTAAGTCTTGAGGGTTGAGCCCTCATGAATGAGATTAGTGCCCTTATTAGAAGAGACAGGAAAGAGCTTGCTTCTGTTCTCTCTTTCTGCTTTACGAGAGTACAATGAGAAGACAGGCATCAGCAAACTGGGAAGTCAGTCCTCACCAGATACCAGATCTGCCAGCACCTGGTTCTTGGACTTGCCAGCCTCCCAGTCTCCAAAACTGGGAGAAAAAAATGGTTGTTGAATAAGCCACTCAGTCTATGGTATAGCTGTTACAGCAGCCTGAACAAAGACAACTTTATATTGTGGAAATAATTTATTACCAGACTTAAATACACTGGATTCACCTTGATTAAATGAAAGACACAATCAGAAATTACAAGTTTAATAGAAACCTTGATGGAAGCTAAGAAGCTACAATACTAGTGCTTTTGAGACTACAAAGAACAGGATAAACTAGATCTATGTTTAGATATATAAGGTATTTGTGCACTTGTTACGATGTTTAAGTTTAATCTATACTT
>NW_012141302.1:1311163-1315278 GCF_000956105.1 Propithecus coquereli | reverse complement strand
ACATTTCTGTTAACTTATCCTTGAATGGAGATCTATCCATGAAAATTTTAATAGAGTAGATTAGTTTCATAAGCCCTTGACTCTCCTTACTGTTCTGTCTTCTCTCTTAAATTTACAACAAGAAGGATGCTTGATACACACAGAACCTATATAATTTCCAGTGTCTAACTAGGTGAGCTTTTTTTGCTCCTGCTATCTCGTTCTCTGGCTGTCAGTAAGAAATTTATTCTAGAGAATCTTATAAGGTTGTCTACTGTTTGACTATATACAGCACATCAAAATCTATACCATCCTGGTATTCTCAGAGCTGCAAAGCATGGTCTTTTCCTGTCTCTGCATTCTAGAATACAATGCTTTATATTTGTCCTCCTTAGGTCTTACTGAATACAAGGAAATTTTAGTTTCTAAACTGATTTAGAAGAAGTATTCATGGGCCAGGTGCAGTGGCTCATGCCTGTAATCACAATAATTTAGGAGGCCGAGGAGGGAGAATCACTTGAGACCAGGAGTTTGAGACCAGCCTGGGCAACACAGAGAGACCCTGTCTCTACAAAAAATGTAAAAAGTAGCTAGGCATGGTGGTGTGTGCTTGTAGTCCTAGCTACTTGGGAGGCTGAGGCGGGAAGATCACTTGAACCCAGGAGTTCAAGGTTACATTGAGCGATGGTCACGCCACTGCATTCCAGCCTGGGCAACAGAGGGACCCTGTCTCAAAAAAAAAAAAAAAAGTATTAATGATACTGAAATGAGGAAATGGTTAGGAAGAAGATAGTGGTGGTGGAATCTTTTTGTAAAGTAGCTAATTTTTAGGTGTGTGCACATTCTGAGTCTCTGGTCTCTGAGGGAGAAGTAGACATTGGTGATAGTTCAGATCCCTTTCCAATTTACTTCTGAATTGTACTTTCTTTCCAAAGGGTAAGGTGTACATAGGGCACTACTTGTGTTTTCCATTCAAGTCCAATCACTACTTTAATTAGAAGAAATTCCTCATAGCCTGGCAAGTGGTTAAATATTATCCTTAATATCCATATGTTTTCATGGATAGTTAAGTACACATGGGAATTAATTAAAATATACATTTAATGTAAAGTGAACTCAAATTATAATTTCCTCAGTTTCCAATTCAATTAATCCTTGCAAGAACAATTTTATTAGATACTTATATTAATGCAAAAATGGAACCAACACTGTAAGAAAACATAAAAACACTTTAGAATTCATCACTCATACACTTTATACCCTGGGATTTGATATTTATCCTAAAAGCCTAATAGTTCATATGCCCATATACAAAAAGATTTTCCTTTTGTCCCTTCCTATAGTTTAGTTCAGTGGGATAATTTTGATATTATGTGGTTTTGCTTTATTGACTTTAAAACTTAATTCTGTATAAGATGTAACTGCTAAATTAGGGAATGACAGCCCTAATTAATACCATATTAATCTAGTAGCCTCTATATTGGTCTGCTTTGTATTGTTTTTATATTTGATTTGACAGATTATGAGGCTGGTGGCTTATAGTCAATGAATAGTTTCTGCAAACAGTACTTTATAATGGTTAGACTTGTGCTCTGAGCTCTGCCTAAGGTCTCTATTTTATTGATTAGATTTTTTGTTTCAAGATAGTTTTGACATCTGAAATTCCTATGTTGGGATATACCCAATTAACATTAACATTCATGAATTAGAGTTTTAAAAATGACTTACATTTATAAAAACAATATGCTCACATTCCTCCAAAGAATATTTCTACCTTTCTGTTTTAAAAGTTACCAAAGTTTTTGGTACCAGAGAAAATTTGCATTTGAAATAAAAAAGGCTAATGTTTCAAATGTTCTTCATTAATATTTTAATATAGTAATACATTTTAGAAAAAGATTGTTTCCTAATATATCTTTAAAAAACAAAGTGCAAACTGAAAAACAGGAAAAATAAAATGGTTTCTGGCTAGGATAAGAAAACACTGCACAAAAACTACTGATATGATGGAAAGAGTTAAATCTGTTTTTGCCAATGAAGAGCCAATAGTCATTATAGAAAATCAAATCCTCGCTAAAGAATTTTTTTAATTCTTCCATAATGCAAAATAAGATAATGTGATGGTGAAATGATGAAAGATAAAGTGCTAGAATGAAGAGGACAGAGAGACAAGTCCAACCAACATATGTATATTAAGATTTCCATGTTATAATATAAATGCTCTAGAAACAAAAGCAGATAATTTGCCACACAGTAAAACTTGCACAGCAAAGCATTTCTACAGGATTGCACAGTTCTAGAAAACTATAGAAGTGGTTTTAGAGTTTCTGTCTCTGGGTGGGGCATCATTTTCTGTTGAGGGCTACTAAATCTCCTCAAGAAAAATATTAAGTATAAAATGCATAGAACACTTAACTTTGAAAAATAAAAAGAAATAAAAAATTCTATACAATTGCTTTGTGTTCCAGTTTTGACTTTGGAAGTTTATTAATTTTTTCATCTATAATAAAAGGAGAATTGTTAGTTTTTATATGATTAAATTAAAGAGTAAGATACCAGTTTCTCTGAATAATTTCTACTGTTACTTACCTATAGATCTAAGAAAATTTAGAGAAGTGTATATATTTAAACTAGAAGAATTAAGCTTTAAATTAAGAACATTTACATTAACATTCTTTGGAAATTTCTCCTGTTCTAGTACCACTCACCACTCCATCCTCTATTAGCATTATTCAAGCAGTACAATTTCTATGATTTGTGATATCTATGTATCTCACTAACTGAAAATAACTAGCCATTATTTAATAAGGCACAGCAATATCAGCTATCTCTACAGAAGTATATTTGGAGAAAATGTTAACATCAGAGGGAGTCTGTTTTAGATTTCCTAATAATACTAAAAATGAAGTCTCAATAAAGTTTTGTATCACTCTGGGTTTTTGACACTATGTCAAAATTAATTATGGTTTTATTTTATGTTTGCAGTACAGTGGTAAACACAGTGAAGGGATGCAGTGAGTGGTAATGGCAGCAAGTGGGGAGGCTCCTTAAAGTAGACCGTCTTGGTGTTGAGTTCAACTCATAGCATGGGTCAGAAGCATAAACATGAATGTGAAATAGCTAATCTCCATCATTTTATTGCAAAGAATATACCTTCTTTCCTCACCAAAGTACACTGCACACAAGATTCGTATTACCATCTCAACACTTAATCAATCTGTAGTTCTTCACTGGAGATAAAGTTCATTTCCTTTAAGTGATGATGCAAGAATTTCACTAAGAAACTTGGTCATAAGAGAACAGGAAGAATTCCCTGCTACATAGTAGATAGTCAAAATGTATTGTATATATACATGGATCTAACTAGATTATCATTCTTTGGCCTGAATCTGGTTTAGGAAGCATGAACATGATTCACAAACTGGAAGAGGAGATCATTAACTGTTTTCATCTCCCCATAAATGTCATATGCCATCAAGACAGATAATCAAAATCTCAGCATTGGATATGAAACATCTAGAATAGGCAAATTCATAGAAACAGAATAGATTAGAGGTTACCAGGACCAGGGGGAAAGGGGAAGGAGAAAGAAGGAGTTACTGCTTAATGGGTACAGAGTTTCTATCTGGGGTGATGAAAAAGTTCAGAAATAGTCGTGATGGTTATACAGCATTGTAAATGTAATTAATACCACTGAATGTACACTTAAAAATGGTTAAAATGGTAAATTTTAAGTTATATATATTTTACCACAATAAATAAAAATTTTGACCATGTCTGATTTATAAATTCTACAAAATTAATTACTAGGAATTATAGTTAATTTTACAGTTTTATTTCCTTCACATGACAGAGTTCACTAGTTCTGTACTTCTGATCACAAATGTGATATAAATATCCAAAGCTGTTCCTTTCTGGAAGAGATTTTGGAAAATTTGAAATATAACTGAAGAAAAACAGAAAAAAAATTAAGACAAATTTCTTACTTTAATGGGCTCAGGCTGCATCACAGGTGCAGGCATAGCAATGGCACTTGGAGCATAAAATTGGTGATATGTTGCTTGAACTCCATGATCAGAATAAGGCTATTAGAAAAATGAGAGGAAAAAAAGATCACCTTTCATTTATTACTTCAA
>NW_012141302.1:1309164-1310153 GCF_000956105.1 Propithecus coquereli | reverse complement strand
ACGATTTATCTTCTGATGCTTGTTTAATTCATGCGAAACCCATCTGTCCAGCTTCCTTACTTTGCCAATTTGTTTCAAACTGTCCAATATTGTTGGAATAGTAACATCAAACCTTGCTGCTAATTTACGCATAGGCTGAGATGGATTTGCTTCCACTACAGCTTTCAGCTGATCATTATCCACCTTGGTCTCGGGTAACCCACATGGCTCACTTTCAAAATTAAAATCGCCAGAATGGAACTTCTCAAACCACAGACATAGTGTGCCTTCATTAGCTGCATTGTTCCCAAACAGTTTGATGATATTTTGAGCTATCTGCACTGCATTGGTTCCATGATGGAACTCATATTCAAAAATAACACAAATTTTTGACTTATCCATGGTTTCACAAAAATTGCTCTAAAAAAAATGTGAAAGGTAATCACAAGTCAAAATGTGCATTTGAAAGACTGAGGATGTACCTTCAAAACAGGAAAAAAACCCATTAAGTATCAAAGTGAAATGTCAGAGAGATCAACTGTCAAACTTAGTACTTATGGAAATCGGACATTTCATACTTAATCACCTATAGCTTATAGTTTGATCAGGGAACTAGACAGTAATCAAAATTGCCACAAGTCCTCTGAGACATGTATAGGAATACATAGGAAAAAAGAAAACAATTATTTTATTTAGCTTAAGAAAGTTGGGGAGGGTGGTCAGGGAAAGTTTCCTAGTGGAGCTGATGCTCGAGTTTGAAGAATTAAGGAAAGAATGAGAGAATAGTGTGAGTAAAGGCATAGAGGTAGATAAGAACATACCTCGTTTGGGAGATTTGCCCAGGTTGTTTGGTATGGCTGGAAAGAAGATTATACACTAAAGGACAGCCGAAACATGAGATAGTAGAGCAACAGGCAGGGGAAGACATGTAAAAAGCAGATTTATGGCTTGTCCAACAGATGGTGGCACCATTAGTTGGGATATGAAATAAAAGGAAAGCCTAATGTTTA
>NW_012141302.1:1306702-1307440 GCF_000956105.1 Propithecus coquereli | reverse complement strand
ACTTTAGGTATAAGACTTAAGAGAATGAAAACATGCTCACAAAAAACTTATGCACAAATGTTCATCATAGCATTATTCATAACAGTCAAAAAGTAGAAACAATACAAATGTCCATTATCTGATGAATGGATAAACAAAATATGGTATAGTATATCCATATAATGGGATATTATTAAGGTATGAATTACTGATATATGCCATCACATAAATAAATCTTGAAAACATTACAGTAACTGAAAGAAGCCAGTGATAAAAGACCATATATTGTATGATTTTTTTATATGAAATATCCAGAATAGGCAAATCTATAAAAACAGAGAAATGGATTACTGGTTGCCTAGGGCTGGGATGGGGGGAAAAGAGAAGTAACTGCTAACAGGTAAGATTTTTTTGTGGGGGAGATGTGATTTAAATGTTCTAAAATCGATTGTGGTATGGTTGCACAACTCTGAATTTGGCAAAAATGACTCAATTATATAATTTTAGTAGGTGAATTGTACAGTATGTGAATTATATCTAAATAAAGCTATTATGAAAAAAGGTCAACTTATTTAAGGTACTTATGGTAAGATGACAATATAAAAGACTTTTTATTTCTTAAGATAACTGTATTATTTCCTAATAATGAATGTTTTATTCTTATTTATTTTTAATAAAGTCTTTTTTCATTATTAAAGTCAAAAAACAGAAAAAAGGAATAAAATGATTCCATGGGTCTACCATCTAAACCAAATCACT
>NW_012141302.1:1305137-1306652 GCF_000956105.1 Propithecus coquereli | reverse complement strand
AATGGAACACTATATAGCCTTAAAAAGAAGAAAATCCTGTTATTTGAGACAACATGGATGAACCTGGAGTACATTATGCTTAGTGAAATAAGTCAGGCACAGAAAGACAAATATGGCAAGATCTCACTTATATGTGGAATCTGAATAAGCTGTATTCGTAGAAGCAGAGGGCAGAATGATGATTGCCAGGGGCTGGGGTGGGGGATGGGAGATGTTGGTACAGAGATTGAGTTAGACAGAATGAGTATGTTCTGGAGATCTACTGTACAGCATGATAACTACAGTTAATAGTGATATATACTTGAAAATTGCTAAGAGAGTACACCTTAAATGTTCTCTCCACAAATAAAAAAAGATAACCATGTGAACTGATGGATTAGCTTGGGTAATCATTTCACAATGTATACATATATCAAAACATGTTGTATACTGTATATACCATTTTCGTCAATTACACTTTAGTAAAGCTGGGGAAAAAAAAAAGCAACCACAAAAAAAATAAATGGAGGGGTGAGACAAAGAATGAAGAAATCCTAGTAAGATCCAACTGTTGAAATTATTGTTTCAGAAGAAAATTATAATATTATAAACCTTAGCAGTATAAAAACAAACAATGCATTCAAATTGGGAGGTGAGTGCTAATTTCCTAATCTTTTCATAACACTGATTTTAAACATACTATGCACAGTTTCTGGCACACAGATGGTGAAGATGCTATTTGTAATGGATCAGAAATATAATTTAAAGACACTGAAGATGATATTTAAAATTTGTAGTTATAAATTTAATTTACATTTTTAAAGGAAGGATTTTTTAAAGATGTTTTTCTTTTTTTGGCTTAATTATATGCTTTTAACTGACAGAATGTAAGTAATAATACAGATTGACAGACAAAAAAAGAGGGCAAAGCATTTGGTATTTTACTATTTCAAAGAGCTTGAGTCAAAAATTAGCCTAATGGAGTGAACAGTTGATTTGGGGAATGGTTCACAACTAGTTTGTGAAGAAGACTTAAGATGAAGCATTCTTAGATATAAAAAAGGGGAAGAGATGTGAATAAATCAAAGAAAACATAAGATGAAGCAGTTTCAATGTGGGTCTTAAACAAATTTTAAAAAGAGAAAAAAAATGTTAAGATGAGGTAGTTATAGATCAGTTATTTTAAGACCAATACATACCTCTGGAACTGAAGCTTCCATAAGAGACAGTGGAGGAGGAACAAATCCACCATCTTGTGCAATTTCCACTGGTTGATAAATAACCTCAGAAGGTTGCAGGTATAAGAATGGAGCAGAAGAGGCAGGAGACTAAAACACAAAATCATATTTCTACTTCAAATATGATTAGTTATTTCTGTTAAACCAAATGACTTACCAAACAGATGAGAGAAATATTTGTTTCATATTTTCCTAAAATTCTTTTTCAGGGATAGCCTAGAAGTATCTTAGTAACAGAGTAGGAACTCTGGGTTGATATAAATTCCAATTGTGTAGATGTCATTAAAGAACTTTAGGC
>NW_012141302.1:1303049-1305087 GCF_000956105.1 Propithecus coquereli | reverse complement strand
ATAAAACATCAATCTTTTTTTCATGCTATGAAAAAATCTTTTACAATCTTTTTTTTTACAATCTTTTTTCGTGCTATGTCTCCAAAACCTAGTATGTATTTTACAGTACATCTCAATTCTGTCTTGCTATATTTCAAGTGCTCAATTATCACATGAGCCTTATGGCTACTGTATTGGATAGTGCAGTCTCAAACTCAGGAGTGAGGTTGAGACTAGAGACATGGGTATGGATGATAACATCACAGTAAGTATACAGGATGAAAGAATGAAGAACCAAATATGAAATGATGGGAAGCAAAAGATCAGCTTACAAAGAAAAATAAAAGGAGGTAAAAGGATTGCCAGAAGACAGCAGAATCATGGAAACCAAGGGTAGGAAGAGTTTTAAGGAGTATGTGCAATGTCTCTGAGAGGTCAAACAAGATTAAAAAGGAAGGAAAATATTTGACAATTAGGATGTCACTGAGGACTTTTATTAAAGGCAGCTTCAGCAGAAAGATAATGAAGCAGGTGAGGAGTGAATGGGCAGTGAAGGCAGTAGAAATACAAAATGTACACTACTTTTTCAGGAAGCTTGGCTTTGAAAGGCAGACAAAACTTAGGGCATTTGTGGCAGTGTGTGTCACAGGATAATATTAATAATTGCCTCTTAGAATGTGTTAGGCCCTATGCAAAGAACTCTGTATACATCTCTACCTTTTACATCAATTCTGCAAAATAGATTTTCCTGATGTCCTCATTTTACAAATATAGAAATTATTAAAGCCAGACTGAATGTTATGCAATTTCTCAAAGTAACACAATAAGTGGTGAAGCTGTGAACCAATGAAGAGAGAAAGACTTACAACACAGGAGAAAAAAAGAATAATAGATGGAATGAGGACTCTGAGCAGGGTGAAACTGATGGTATCTAGACCACAACAGGCAGAAATAACCTTGGATAAGAATGAAAGTCACTATATATAAATACAAGAAGCTAAGGGTGAGTGAGGATTCAGGCAAGTTTGTACATTGAGGGCTGAAGCCTGAGTTGGTTTCCATAAATCAGTTTCTACTTGCTCTATGAAAAGAAGGCAAAACTATATTTAAGAGTGAAAGAGGGGAACGGGTAGTACTGAAGGCGTGGCAAATGTTTAAAATAACCATTGAAATAAATGAGTGAAGATGCTAACCAAAAAATCACTTAAACTATAAACCATTCCACTCTATCCATTAAGTTATGTATTAGACTATATCTTCTACTAGAAATAATATTAAAATAAGAGCATAGAAATATAATTTTGTATGAGAATACCATACAAAGTATAAGTTTAAGATAATAATGAGCAATATTTTCAGAAAAATCTTAGGAGATTTCACTAGTGACTATACTCTGATAATAACTATCTGATATCAGGAATTAAGAATATAGTTGAATGCCAAGAGTAGATTCTGGCTAAAAATCTAATGTAAAAGCATTCTTACCTCATTATCTGTTCCTTGAAAATCAGAAAATAATAAAAATAACAAAAGATAGATTTTTAAAACGCCATTATCAATTCAATAAAAAAATACCCATGAGTCCCAAACCACAAACAATGTAGAATGTCTACCCAGTGCTGTACAATTTGGACCAATATGAGGGAGGAATATGAAGCCTCCTCAGGCATCAGGAAGCATAAAGATTTCCCTAGAGGTTGATGTTCTGGAAGACTTAGTCAAAACTTCTTTAGAGACTTCAGTGAAGGGGTATATATGATCAGAACAAGGTGGAAGCAGGGAATAGCTCCACGATCCAATTTTACACTGCTTCATAATAGGGGAGGTAGAATTGAAGGAGCAATTATGTTTACACCATTTTTGTCATCTACCATCTAGCTTCAAGCTGAGAAACACTACTGGAGGTGAAGCAGGTTAAAGGTGGGAAAGGAAGTAGCAATTGCTACATCCCAATACAGAAAACCTGTGATTAAAAAGGAACTTTACTAGGAACCAAAATGATCTCTGGTAAGGATGTGGAGAAAAGGGAACTTTTGTACACTGTTGACAGGAATGTGAA
>NW_012141302.1:1302559-1302918 GCF_000956105.1 Propithecus coquereli | reverse complement strand
TAGTTTGAGCAGCATTGTTGGTGCAACACATGTGGTCAAGCACTGTCTTACAAGAGGATTGGCCTGTCTCTATTGACCAATCTTGGCTGCTTAATTGCAAGCATCCTCATCATTTTGTCCAACTGGTTGCAGTAGACATCTGCTGTAATGGACTGACCAGGTTTCATGAAGCTGTGGTGGATAATACCAGCGCTGGACCACCAAACAGACACCATTAGCTTTTTTTGATGAATATTCGGCTTTGGACTGTTTTGGCACTTCATCTTTATCCAACTACTGTGCTGAATGCTTGCAGTTGTCAAAAAGAATCTATTTTGGCCGGGCGTGGTGGCTCACGCCTGTAATCCTAGCACTCTGGG
>NW_012141302.1:1300946-1302509 GCF_000956105.1 Propithecus coquereli | reverse complement strand
TTATTTTTAATAAAGTCTTTTTTCATTATTAAAGTCAAAAAACAGAAAAAAGGAATAAAATGATTCCATGGGTCTACCATCTAAACCAAATCACTGTAAATTTACTGCTGACCACTTTGGCTGCTAAGGAATGATATCACTATATTGAAATAATGACCAAGATAGTGCAAAGTCTATGTTCTATATACTATATTCAAAAAGTCAGGATAATGTATAGTTTCTTAAAAAAATACTTTAATAAAGAACTTGAAATATAATGATTGATATGTGAATTTGTTAGATAAATGAAATCACTATCTACCTATGAAATAGGTGTGAAATAATATGAAGGAGGTAAATACCATTTAAACTATTCATTACCTGCTTTGACTAACAAATAGTGATGAAAGCATCAATCTTAAAATTTTTAAAAACAAAGAGCAAAGATTCTTATCAAAGTGGCAATTTTAAGGGTAGAATGATAATGAATATGTAACTGAAAAGAAATACATAAAGTGAAATGACTTTTTATATTACAAAATATTATCATGTTACAAATTGTTATCAAAATCTTTTCTGAGTATATCTAGGCAACACACCTTCAATTTTATAATTTGTGTCAATCAGAAAACCAGCGTCAAAATATAAAATTAAAGTGTATTAGAAACTTTCCAGAATACAGATGTGTCAAGTGAGCTACTGCCCTATGTCATCAATTCATTGGTTGGGGAGGAGAGAAAATGCCAAAGCATTCTAATAACTCTCTTGTTAAAGAAAACCTTGTTATCAATCTCCCATATCAATCTCCATCACCTCTCATATGTGCTCAAAGTGGACAATGAGCTAAAAGTCTCAAAACTGGTTTCACAATTTTTTGGCCTGTCATATCAAATGATTTGGTAACTAATGATCTGTCTTTGGGGCCTCTGCTGAAATTCTGAGATAGCTTAGGAAAAGTCATACTACATATGTATTTTAAATAAATGCCATTGTTAGTTTCATTTTTAGTAAGTGAAGGAAACATTTTACTTTTATATTTAGCATGGTAATAGAATTAAAAAATAACTGATCTCCCCCAAACCAAATCTAATAGTAAAAAGAATTCTAGTAACCTTAACTTAACATTTCATATGGGTATATTTTAGAAGTTCAAAAAGAAAAAAATAACAGAAATAAAAATCACATCTACTATTCCAGAGGTATGAAAGAATGATTTTACATGTGAATGCTATAGACTAGAGATTGGCAATTTTCTTCTATAAAGGACTAGAGAGTAAATATTTTAAGCTTTGCAGGGCATAAGATCTCTCTTGCAACTACTCAACTCTTCCACTATAGCACAAAAGCAGCCATAGACAATATGTAAACAAATGGCTGTGCTCTAATAATGCTTTATTCACAAAAACAGGCTGCTGGCTGCATTTGGTCTGCAAGCCATAGTTTGATGACCCTGCTATAGACCAAAATGGTCTGGCATTATAGTTCACTTATCCCCAGTCTCCTACTAGAATTGATGAAAAGAAGAGTGCTGGTTAACTAAAAAAGACTGTCATAATATATAATAAACCACAATATCTTACTAAT
>NW_012141302.1:1299677-1300896 GCF_000956105.1 Propithecus coquereli | reverse complement strand
CCTGAGCAAGAGCAAGATCCAGTCTCTACTAAAAATAGAAAGAAATTAATTGGACAACTAAAAATATATAGAAAAAATTAGGTGGGCATGGTGGCACATGCCTGTAGTCCCAGGTACTCGGGAGGCTGAGGCAGTAGGATCGCTTGAGCCCCGCAGTTTGAGGTTGCTGTGAGCTAGGCTGACACCATGGCACTCTAGCCTGGGCAACAGAGGGAGACTCTGTTTCAAAAAAAAAAAAAAAAAAAGAACTTTATCACTGGTAAGGACTAAAAGTTCTTAATGCCTCAGGATCTCACATAATAATTATGGATATGTTAACATCACCATTAAAGGTTATAACAATATGACCTATGGTATTTAAATTGGCATAAATGTTTACTCTCACCTTTGTGACTTCCCATAGAAGTGGGAAAATGTCTTTTTGGTGGTATACTATTTGTTATCAAAAGTTGGAAAATAGAATACTTACTTAGGAGCATAAGTCAAACTTAAGCAAAATCTGAAGTAAAGCTAGACATGCTAAATTTTCAAATAATACTAATAGTAAAAAGTAATTTTTCATATTTATACAGTACTCATTTATAAAATGTTTTCAGTTACATAATCTCATTTGATCTTCACAAAATCATGTAAGGAAACTTACAAAGGTATAGTATCATTATATCCATTTTGCAAATGAAGAAACTGAGGATATTGTTATTACATGAACTGCCAAAGGGATCACAATTAATAAATAGAAGAGGAAGGTCTCAAACCAATTTTTCCTTTCATATTCATGAAGTCTTCACAAGAATACAATGAAAGAAGGATTTTAAATTAGACACTTAAAGTTAATATTTACCTGAGGAACACCCCACTGCCACTGTCCTGGTAGACACTGTGCAGGGGCCTAAAATGAAAAAAAAAAGAAAAAGAAATAAAACCAAGAAACAAAAACCACCCAGATTATAAACAAAGGTTAAAACTGGATATCTACATGCAACAAAATGAAATTGGACCCTCAAACAATAGATAAAAATTAACTGAAACCATATACAGAAATTAACTGAAAATGGATCAGAGACTTAAATGTAAGCGCTAAAAGTGTAACACTCTTAGAATAAAACATAGGTGTAAATCTTTGTGATCTTGAATTACAAAATGGTTTTAAAATTATGATAACAAAAGCACAGACAACAAAGCAACAAGAGAAAAAATAGATTGGACTTCGTCAAAACTT
>NW_012141302.1:1289974-1292087 GCF_000956105.1 Propithecus coquereli | reverse complement strand
ATCTTCTAAAGCTTATAAAGTGTCTCAAAATTTTAAAAGCCTTATATGACAAACCCACAGCCAACACCATACTGAATGGGGAAAAAGTTGAAAGGATTCCCCGTAAGAACTGGAACAAGACAAGAGTGCCCACTGTCATCACTTCTATTCAACTAGTGCTGGAAGTCCTAGCCAGAGCAATCAGGCAAGGGAAAGAAATAAAGAGTATCCAAATCGGGAAAGAGGAGGTCAAATTACCGCTTTTTGCTGACGATACAATATTTTATCTAAAAAACCCCAAAGACTCCACCAAGAGACTCTTAGAATTGTAGAAGAATGCAACAGGACCCCTATCTCTCACCACTCACAAAAACTAATGCAAGAGGGAAATCTTTTGATTTAAATGTCAGGCATGAAACCATAAGAATTTTAGAAGAAAATGTAGAAAAAACTCTTCTAGATATTGGCCTAGGCAAAGAATTTAGGACTAAGACCCCAAAGGCAACTACGGCAACAACAAAAATAAATAAATGGGACTTGATTAAATTGAAAAGCTTCTGTACAGCTAAGGAAATAATCAGCAGAGCAGACAACCTAAAAAATGGGAGAAAATATTCATAAACTATACATCTGATAAAGGGCTAATATCCAGCATCTACAAAGAAACAAATCAGCAAGGAAAAAACAACCCACCCTATTAAAAAGTGGGCAAAAGACATGAACAGAAGTTGTTCAAAAGAAGATAGACAAATGGCCAACAAACACACGAAAAAATGCTCAAGTCACTCATCATCAGGGAAATGCAAATTAAAATCACAATGAGATATGATTTTATCCCTGTTTGAATGGCTTTTATTAAAAAGTCCAGAAACAATAGATGTTGGCATGGATGCAGAGAGAAAGGAACACTTATACACTTGGTGGGACTGCAAATTGGTACAACCTCTATGAAAAACAGTGTGGAGATTTTTCAAAGAACTAAATGTAGATCTACCATTTGATCCAGCAATCCCACTACTGGGTATTTACCCAAAGGAAAATAAGTCATTTTACCAAAAAGACACCTGCACTCGAATGATTATTGCAGCACAATTCACAATTGCAAAGATGTGGAATCAACCCAAGTGCCCATCAATTCATGAGTGGATTAACAAAATGTGGTATATGTATACCACGGAGTACTACTAAGGCATAAAAGGAGGAATTAGTGCCTTTTACAGAAATCTGGATGGAACTGGAGACTATTATCCTAAGTGAATTTTCTCAAGAATGGAAAACAAACACCACATATACTTCCTAATAAACTGGAACTAACCAAGGGGCACACATGTGCACAGAGGGAAGTAAAAGTATTGGAAATCAAGCAGGGAGGAAAGGGAAGAGGGAAGGGGTAAAAACCTACCTAATGGGTACAGTGAACACTAACACTATTCAGGTGATAGGCACACTTGTAGCCCTGACTCAAACATTACAAAAGCTATCCATGTAACAAAAACATTTGTACCCCCTTAATATTTTCAAATTAAAATGAATAAAACCCAGAGTTATGGCTTAGAAAAAAATAATAAAGCCTACAAAGTGTGTGAGTGCGTGTGTGTGTATGTAAGTGTATGTATACATATATGTAAAGTTTAATGGTGAATCAATGAATTTGTTCCCTTTTTCAAGAACAAGGTCATAATATCATCACTGTTATACAACTGTTATATATCATTACTGTGGCAGAGACACTGCCAGTACAATAACTTAAGGGAAAAAAATGAGAAACAAAAGAATAAAAAGAAACAGAAGTATATTGAATCATAAATGATTGTCTAAATGAGAGTTTGGCAGAATTACTGATACAATACCAACAATGAAAAATCAAAAGTATTACTATACATCAGCTACAACCTATTAGGAAATGTGATTTAAAAATAATATTCATAAAAGCAACAAAACCTATAGGGTGCTAAGAATGAACTTAACAAAAGATGTCAAGTTTTTTATGGAGAAAGAAAACTTTTTTTGATGGATGGAAATAAAAGAAGATCTAAGTAAATGGAGAGACATCTTTTTCATGCATGGTAAGATTTGATATTATAAAATACCAAAATGGTCCCAGTTAATCTGCATATATAATACAATTCTAATA
>NW_012141302.1:1285228-1288269 GCF_000956105.1 Propithecus coquereli | reverse complement strand
CTAGATGTTCAATGGAGTCTTGTTTGTAGAAAAAACTTAAAATTTCCATCACTAAAGGAATCTAAAAAACTGTAGTACACTCATATAATGGAATATTATAAAATAGTAAAATAGATGAACTAGATATAGAAGGATCAGGGTATAATCTAAAAAAGGAGCAACATGGTTTGATCTCAAAAACATAATGTGGAATAGAAAAACCAGATTATTTATAGAGTGTTTAAAAACCAGCAAAGCAATACTATGTATCAGTTAAGAATATATACATTTGTAGTAAAAACACAAGGTGGACAGGAAAGATATTCTGGTTGCTTCTCAAGAGGAAAAGATGGTAAGGGAATGGGGGTAAGGAAACCTGAATGTCTTATTTTATTCCCTTCTTTAAGAAGAACTTAAATCAATACATCAAAATGTTCACCTCTGTTAAATTTGGGTGGTAGGGACATGTTCGTTATATTATTATTTGTAATTGTGGTTGAAATATTTCAGAAATAAAACAAATATTTAAAAAATTTGACAGTAATAGATGGACACCTTCTTAAACGAAATTACTTACAGGCCAAGGTGGTGGGACAGAAGTTACCTCTGGAGTATGAAAATAAGCAACACCATTATGATAAGTGTAAGGATATCCAGTTGAAGTTGTTAAATACATTGTTCCAGCTGCTGGCATTAGACTAGAACCTAAAGCAAAGATTAAATAATAATAATGGAAATGTTAAATTTAACTTTAAAAAATATCTTTTCTGAACACTTAAGAAAAGTATTTATCTCACACACCTACATAGCTACAGTAAAAATTGAATGTCATAAGTATTTTTTAAAAATTCCTTGTAGTAAAGTATTTTTGAAGCATGTATTTTCAAACTCACTATATTAGAGCTTTTATTAGTTTAAGATGATTAAAAGAAAAAGAAACAATGTTAATAAGAAATACTAAAAATTCACCAATTCAGAGTCTAATACCAGTATAATGAAACATGAAACACAGAGCTTAACAATTTAAATTATCATCTAAGTCATTATTTTTACAAATATAAATTATATATAGTTTAGAGTTACTTGAAAACTATAGACACTATAGAAAAGTTCCTAAGATCTTGCCTAGACCTTTCACTTGTAAAAGTTCAAAGATGATGACAGCAGTGAAATTGGAGAAGATTCTTCTTTCCTGAAGACGTTTTGGTTCTACCAATTCTACTAATTCTTTGGGTCTACTACCAGCAAGCATTCGTTTATACTACAATTTTCTTTTATCTCTCTTTTCTATTATCTATTCCCTATTTAGTCTCCTTTTGCTACAACTGCTGCTGTTGCAAACATGACTACAAGTCTTCGTGTGGCTAGTCTGGGGTCCCCATCTCTTTTCCCAGGCCGAGTTATGTCCAAAAAAATCCCACCCAAAGCTAACAAGTTATATATGTATATATTTATTATTATTTTTGTCATGTAGGAGACTGTAAAAGTTACATAAGCCAAATTAGATTAACTACTTGGCAAGCGAGGTTATATAAATTACTGAAACTGACAATTCTCCTTCCACTATATTAGTGCTTCTCAAAATTTAACATACATTAGAATCACCTAGGTAGTTGACTAAAATAGAAATTCCAGGGACCCATCTTTAGAGATTTTGAATCAGTAAGTCTGGGATAGGGCCTAAGAATTTGCATTTTGATAGCTCCCAAGTGAACTGATGCTCTCTGCAAACCACACTAAGTTGCACTGGCCTACCATTTTAAATAGCACTACAACTCCTCAGCTTTTACATTTTAATTGCATTTGATCTAGTACTGTTACTGTTTTTATTTTAGTTGTTCTTAATCCGATCCTTTTAAGAATGTGATGAAAGCCATGGACCTTTTTGTCAGAAATATATAAGTCAAACAAAATTTTGCACACAATTCATGAGGTTCATGGATTCCCCCCAAAGGTCATCAATCAACCATGGTTTATCTGTTAAATAAATAAATTCTGTGTGCATACTATTTTAAGGCATTTAACTGGGCTCTAGTGATACAGCAAAAAATAAAAATATTGGACATGGCATGGTCTCTACCCTCACAGAAGTTAGGTTCTGGTAGGGGAGACAGTCATTAGTTAATTACATGATTCATTAATTAAATACAATTTTGATAAATAAATAAATGAAGAGGTAGTATAGGGTACTGTACTGTATAGTATAGGGTACTATACTAAATATTTCAATTATTTTGCATATATAAAACATATATAAAATATCCATAAACCCGTATGTATGGAACATTTGTGAGAAAATGATGCTTTGGCTGAGCTTTAAAGAATGAATAAGATGGGAAAGCACATACTAGGTAAAGGAAACAGTGTATCACAGTCCGGAGAAGAAGAGTATGGTATGTTCAGAGAGAAGGCTTGATGGCTACAGCACAAAAAGAAGAGGGAAGAACAGCTCAAAATAAGCTGAGAATAATATGATAAAACGTACACTTTTGAAAGATCACTCTGGCTGCCTTGTGAATGATGGATTGGAAGGTAGCAAGACTGAATTCAGAGACCAGTTAGGGCACTTCCACAAGGTAAGCAAAGTGGTTAGCTGGGATTAGGGTGTTGACAATGGAGATGAAAAGAAGTAACAGATTTGAGATAAAATTAAGATAAGAATCCCTTGTATTTTGTAAATGTACTTTTAATATCTATTTTTCTTTGCAGAAAAGAAATAAGAGCTTTGAAATCAAACAGTCCTGGATTTGAAGGCTAAAGCTAGTACTCACCAGTTGGTTAAGTTATGTAACCCCATAAATCTCTGATTTGGGTATGGAATGGTATGCCAGGAGATATGAAAAGGCAGAGCCTGAATATAGTGATCTTACAGAATCATTTATTCAAACAATTGTTTTGGGGAAATATTTTCATATTCAAATAAATAATATGATATCATGGAAAAGATGTAAATTATGCATGAAGTTTTTACATAAACCATGAGACTTTAAAGAAAATCTGCAATTCTGGTATGCTGCATTGGGTTAGACTCACACATGCCAAGATGAACATTTCAGCAGAAA
>NW_012141302.1:1284031-1285178 GCF_000956105.1 Propithecus coquereli | reverse complement strand
AACAGGCAGTTCACAGAAGAAACTGGAATGGCCAATAAATATTAATATATGAAAATATGTTCAATCTTAGCAGTAATTAGGCAAATGGAAAGTAAAATACCATTACATAATATTAGCATAAATGTAAAAATCTAGTAATTTTAAAGATAGGTAGGTTATGGAAAAATTAAAGCTCTCATAAGCTGTTGACTAGAGTGTAAACTTTGAAAAGCTATTTGGCAACATCTAGTGAAAGATGTGCATATTTCATGAATGTGAAATTCTAATTCTATCCATATATCCTAGCCTAGACCAAGGTACACTAGGGGAGCACAGAAATTTTCCAGTGATCCAGGGGCATGCATAATCCAGGGGCATTAAGAGTACCAATTTTCAGATTGTAAACTTTGTATATATTCCTTCCTGATTTGATCTGCCTGTGAATATGTCTGTGTAGTATGGATTCTTTTAAAAACTCCCCTTTCACTATCACCCTTTTCCTTCGCTAAAGAAAGGCATACTTCTCATTCCTTCTGGATCTTTTTGTAATGCTTTCTTCTGGAATATAAACACCAACAGGGCATCAAACAAATACACAATTCAAGAAGGCAATGCCCTGAGAAATGTGAGAAGGCAAAGCAAAAAGAGCTTGTATAAGAAATGTTAAAGAGGAGATGGCACCTTATTTCATCCCAGGAACAAACTTAAATTAGCTGATGGTCACATGGATACATACTAACTCATTTACTTGAGTCTAAAAATAAAGTCAGAATTTTCTAACATAAAGTAAGTTTTACTCAGTTGACTAGTTTTATCTGGTTGACTAGTTTTGTTAACTGAATTATAGAGCAGACACTTTTCATTATTAAAATCAGCTAAATCTACAGGAACAAAGTTTTGATAAAATATATTTAAAGCAAATCTACAATATGCCTAAACTATTTAAACATGATACACTTCAGATATCAACTTAAAAATTAGTGTATTCATAATTTTTCAAAAAAGATTTTAGAGGACATACAAGCAAAACCTTAGAAAACCACTGCCCTAGAACTCTCATATAATACATACAAGATCTAGATGTTCAATGGAGTCTTGTTTGTAGAAAAAACTTAAAATTTCCATCACTAAAGGAATCTAAAAAACTGTAGTACACTCATATAATGGA
>NW_012141302.1:1274705-1275942 GCF_000956105.1 Propithecus coquereli | reverse complement strand
TAGCTAATTCCTAATTCTTTAGGGATTGTTCCCTCTAAATTAGCAAATATTAAGTCAAAATTAAACTACCCAATGTTTTAAACATCCCACTAAACACTAGGATGTGGTTAAAAAAAGTTAGTTTCTAATTTTATGTCAAGTTTCTCCATCTAGCCAAGGACTCTCTTAGAGATTTTAACCAATATGATAGGTAAAAAGTTAACTATAAAGATGCCTGATTTAATAAATGGGAAGAGTTAAAAAAAGAGTAGAGTCGAAAGTATTACAGAAATTTGAGGAAGGTACACACATAATTTAGCTAATTCCTAATTCTTTAGGGATTGTTCCCTCTGATAATTATGACATGTGGTTGGGTGACAGTACATACCATATTTCTGATATTAATTCTACATTTTCACTTTCAGTATTTTTACTGATTAATTTTAAATTACTTTTCTAATTAGAAAAATTTCTCATTAGTAATTCTAAATTCTAATTACTTTTATTTTAAATATTGTCATCATAACATATTTTTCCTTTAAAGAAGTAACTGTATTGAATATACTTAAGCATCATTATTTATCTAAATTTTTCCCTAGACAAAAAAACTAAGATATATTAATCTGTGATAAGAAATATTCATTGGCCACCAACTTTGCTAAAATACCTTTATTAAATGAAAAAACATGAGGAAACGAAGTTCTATAAAAAGCCTAATATTTCAAAAAAGAACCATTGCTTTTCCGCTTTCCAAAAAACAAAGCAACAAAAACCAACCAAACAAAAAAAGAACCACGTAAAAATATTGAAAAATACATTAGTTCTCAATACATACGAGGGATCCCTACTTGTTGTTTTCTTATTGCTGGACCAATGTTCAGTTTCTTATCCTTATAATTAAGTTTTTCAGCCTAAAATAAAGAAAAAATAAATTATTTGGAACTATTATTTATAAAACCAATAAGGAAAAACTAGTGAGAAAGAATTTTAAAAATTCAGACTATAACATTCTTCGAAAGCAGCAAGGAATAGCGGAAAGGGTAGTCTTTGAATTCAAACAGATCTGAGTCTGAATCTTGGTTCCAGTGCTCTGACCCTAATTCCTTATTTGTAATACAGTTAATTTTCATTTTCGTGGATTCTCTATTTGTGAGTTTTCCCATTTGCTAAAATTCATTTGTAACACCAAAATCAATACTCGTGGCAATTCTGAGGTTGTAAGTGGACAAAGTGAGCAAAGTATTGAAAAATTTGAGCA
>NW_012141302.1:1258645-1273025 GCF_000956105.1 Propithecus coquereli | reverse complement strand
AGGTAGAGAAAAAGGAAACAAATGAAACAAAAAGTATATCTCCCAAAGCCTAATTTCTATTTAGATAATTTAAGGGAAACTCTCTCAGTAATGTTAAATATCTTGACTACTATTTTCTTCAATTCATAACTGTATTATACATAAAGTTTCTTTTTTTAAAAAAAGGAATTTCTCTTTTTTCTGTTTGCCCAAACATTAAGTGAGTTAAGAAATTTTTTTTTTCCATTAATTTTTTTTTCTGGTAGAACACATATACCACCCAGTGGAAAAGGCATAAAATACAGTTTTCATTTCCATGTGTGTTTTTCAATGATAAGAAGTGAATATTACCAAAATGTTGCAAATTCTATTAGCCAAACAAAAGAGGTACAATCATCTTCATCTTAATATTGTTTGGCAGTCTGAAGAAGTATTTCACTTGTTTAAAAAATAACCTCTCTGTAGATTCCATCTCTTCCATAGTATCCACCTGTCATACTTAAATATTGTTTCTCAGTAATATTGTTTTCTATTCAACTCATTGGTCCCTTCTCTTACGCCTATAAATATGTATGTCTCGACTCTCAAGAAAACAAATACAGTCCTTCACTGCCTTATCTATTTTCTTTTAACTTTGCAGTCAAATTCTTTAAGTGAGCACACTATACATAGTGCTGAAATTTGGCTTTTGTACACATGGCAATCTACTGAAACAGCTCTACACACTTCAAGACACAATCTACTGCTTTCTTCTCAAATTTCATTCTCGTTGATATGGCCATTAAAAATTATTCTTCACGAGGCACAGTGGCTCACGCCTGTAATCTTAGCACTCCAGGAGGCCGAGGTGGAAGGATCACTTGAGGTCAGGAGTTGGAGACCAGCCTGAGCAAGAGTGAGACCCCTGGCTCTACAAAAAAATAGAAAAATTAGCCGGGTGTGGTGATGCATGCCTGTAGTCCCACCTCTTTGGGAGGCTGAGGCTGGAGGATTGCTTGAGCCCAGGAGTTTGAGGCTGCAGTGAGCTATGATGAGCCACTGCACTCTAACTGGGGCAAAGAGTGAGACTCTGTCTCAAAAACCAAACCAAAAACAAAAAAACAAAAAAAAATTTTTAAAAATCATTCTCATTAGAGTTATATTTCTCATATTATTAATAGTTTCCTAATTAGGTCTCTGAAGTGCAACTTACAGACATTTCTTGGGGTCAGCTATTTCTAAATAAAGCTCTCTATAGTCTAAAGCAGGGATACTATTTCAAAAGTATCTGATTCTTTTAGCTTCTGGTTCCTTAGCCAACGTACATTTGCTACTCAACATCAAGTTCTTTCTGCCTAACAATGAATGGTCCCTCAGCTTTTGCAAAAATAACTTCACAATTAAGGAATATTATAGTGTACAATCTCTCCAAAATACACACGCATGCATGCACACACAAAATAAATAGGAAACCAAAAGGTGGGGCAGAAAGAGAGGGCATGATATTCTCTGTTGAAAAAATGGAACCAAAGTAAATTAGCATAAAAAACCTAGTAATCCAATAAAAATATAGTTGTTAATTCTATATACCATCTATAGTAATACTAACCCTTTGGACACTCCAGCTCTGTCATTTACAATCTTCACTTCTTTTACAGACCCATACTGGGAAAAGAATTTTCTTAAATCATTTTCATTTGTCTAATGGCATAAAAAAAGAAAACATTAAAAACATTTTTAATTGATAAAAGATGAATAATTCTTATGCTTTTTTTGCAGAGAGAAAAAGTTATAGATAGTAATATGGATGAAGAATGCCTCTCATCATCAAAACAGTGCATGAAACCACTAGATTATTAAAATCAATATATAAATACCTTGCTATATTCGCTATAGCTGTGTTGTTAAACTATTATATACTAATCAAAAAAATTTTAAGTTGAATTATTTTAAAACTACAAAGAATGCTCAATATTTAAAGGAATCTTTAAATCATTCTTGTTTTCTACTTGTTTCCTAATTTGGATTAGGCATGCTATCTCTATAGCAAAGGCATATTACTATTGGCTCTCATAGATCAGAGAAGCTGACAGTCATGGCAGTGGCATTATGTTATGTTGGCCTACACCAGTCACTCTATTTTAATCAGCCTCGTCTCCAAGAAGAGTCAGCTCTTAAGGAAGTGACATATTTCACTTTTAGAAAAAGTATTGAATTCAACTTGTGATAACAATGGAGTGATTATAAGATTTAAAGTTATTAGATTATTTGTACTCAATATTATGATATTCAGAATAAATACTGAAATCATAATTAGATTTAAAATGTACAAGATGGCTACAAAGACGGTTTTGGCACATCTGGTTTCAATTGAAATAGTCTGATAATAAGCTCATATCATCTTTTCCTGGAATATTGCCATTAAATTCATTGCAATTTTATTTTGTGGTTTAGCTGTAACTATTTGCCTCCATGAGTAACTTTAAAAGTTCCTAGAAAAAAATATTTCTTTACATAAGTGGGAAAAAGATATGCCTTAGAGCAGAGGTATGCCTTTTCAGTTCAACAGCTACTTATATACATTATTGGCTTTTAGCTGGTAACATAAAGCCTGCTAAACTGGATAATGACAAATACTGATTTAATCTAAGAAGAACTGAATACCTTTTATTTCAGTTAATAGAATATAGAATCAATGCCAGAATAAGGACTGCTATTAGAGATTTGAAAACAAATTAATTCAAACTATCCTCTGGTAGAAGAATCACCAGTTCAGTTTTGCAGCTCTACTTCTTTGTTGAAAAGCAGACAGAAAGTCAAGATAATTAAACATTAAGAGGATAGTCTGCAGGCTTCTAAAAATAAGAGGTTAAAAGGAGACTATTTGCTACTACAGTAAATTGTTTCCTTGCTAGCATTTATCTGTGGTTTTAAAAAAGGTGTAAATATAAGGGAGGGAACCCTAGCAGTTACCTTAAAGCTATGGCTGTATTCTAACAATGGCCTCCAAAGTTCATACTGCAGGTGACGGGCTTCAGTAAGTTAGAATAATGTGGCCATATAAATACATTTACTGATAATTTATTTTTAAAAATATGCTAAGCTATAATAATATAAATGAATTCTGAACAAGAATACTCAAATTGAATATTTCTAGTCAGCCATTAATATTTTACATAGATACAGAAACTCTTTTTAAAAATAAACATTTTATAACAAATAATTTTTATTACCTTATTTTTAGTTAAATAATCATATACTTGCTTAAGATTCATTATTTTTGCAAATATACTAAGTGTAAAATTTCCCTTGTGCAGGAAAAAAGTAATTATACCCAAATTGTGACAAACTGATTATACAGAAATAATGAGTTATAAATGTCAAATATCATACCTAATGGCACAGGAAGGTTTCTTTTTTTTTTTTGGTTAAAAAAGATAACTCTCCCTCTAATTTCTAATATGTAATATGGAAGCTTGTAAATTCTTCTACATATCCATTTGGAAGAAGGGTAATCTACTTAAAATGTCTATGCATGCCTTTCTTGGAGGTGTTTACTACTACCTCCTATATGGGGGTGCCACAAATCATCTCACAAACTAAGCTTCTTTGAAAGAGTGAAATGGCTGATTAAATGATTTAAATTTATTACTGCTAAAATGCTTTATTCTGATAAGGACACCGGCCTTTTCTTGGGATCAAATTCTAAATTCCATCACACAAAGTAATTTACAAACGATGGAAGTCTAGGAGGTTGTTCAGTAACCTGACGTAAAGGTTGGGATAAAGAAATAGGATTTCATATGTCTAAGGTTTTTTTAAAATTGAGTCTTCTTTTGAAAGTTATAATCACCTATTATTTGGGCTTTGGAGTATTAGGCTAGAAAGTATAATTAGTTTGGTATGGTGACATGAAGAACATGGAGCTATGAATCAGAAAACTAGGATTCTAATCTTACTCTACCACAAAGTAGCTAGGAGCCTACAGTAAATCAGTGAGCCTCAATTTCCTTGCATTTGAAATTGGACAATTGCATATACTTTATTTAGCTTACATAATTGTTGAAAAGATTTTTTATATTAACACAATTTGAAACCTATTAATCATTATTCAAATGTTATTTTATAGTTGCACAGCTTCTGAGAAATAAAAATTTCTACAAAAAATACACTATGTTTGCATGCATAAAAACAGGTACCTTGAAATCAATTCCTCCTACAAAGATGCGATTAGGGATCACTGTTCCGTATCTTGGGGCACTTGTTGGGTTATTCAAAGGCACAGGTGACACAGGATTAGGGGATGGAGATAATGAATCTGTTTGCGTCTGATTTGATGTTTGCTGTAAAATAAAATTCTTTTAAACTTTTAGTACTGAGTGTAAGTTTTGATGCAGGCTGAAAATACATATCTTTCAAAAAGATGAGTCATTTGGGCAAAATGTGGTATTTTAGACTTTAATGTTAGGAAAATTATAATTAGAGCTAATAGCTTTGTGGGGCAACAAAAAATATTGGAAACAGAATCTACTCCACAATAAAGAAGATCTTAAATATTAAATATATTATTTAAATATACTTGTATTAATTATTATTAAATATATTACTTAATTATTAAGGAGGAACATTAAACTCATAAAGATGTTTGTGAAAGGAAAAAGCATCCCTGCACAGCTGGGAGCTAGTCTGGCACAACCTAACTAGTCCCTAGTGTTGTTAGGAGTTGGCCTGGCACTCACAGCTAGGCTGTGGCATTCTCTTGCTAACAGAACACCAATATCAGATAAGGTCACTTTGTGACTAATGGATCAAGATAATAACAAGGCACTCCATAGTCATGTCTGAACACTAACAAAAGCAAAAGCATTGCCCAAACACAAGAATGACCAAACATCTCTCTATCCTGGCTGATATGAGTGACTAGTCGTTCTTTATCAATGACAGCTTTAACCTTGATCCATTTTTCCTGCATTTTAGGTAAGAATTAACACATTCAATCACAGAATTACTCCCTGACAACATATTTTCCTGAGACTACTTGCCCTTTTTCTTTAAATCCTCTCTAAAAATCACTTAACACAAGCCTACATCCTATAAGTTCTTTCTAACACCCTCCGACTGAGAGTCCTCGTGGTATATGTTCTTCCTTGTTCCGATAAGTCAACAGATTCAACTTTACTAAACAATATGTGTCCATGGTGGTCTTTGGCTAAAGGGCATTGACAAGTAATAACCTCTGACATTCATGTTCACCATTTTCAGCCTGAAAGTCAAATTTTTAAGTGTACTTGTCGATTTGAAGATTGGATTTGTTTTGTTTTGTTTTCCCGGCTAGAGTGCAGTAGCATCATCATAGTTCACTGCAACTTCAAACTCCTGGGCTCAAGTGATTCTCCTGCCTCAGCCTCCCAGGTAGCTGGGATTACAGGTGTGCGCCATCACGCCTGGCTAATTTTTCTGTTTTTTGTAGAGCTAGGGTCTCGCTCTTGCTCAGGCTGGTGTTGAACTCCTGGCCTCAAGCAATGCTCCTGCCTAGGCCTCCCAAAGTGCTAGGATTATAGGCATGAGCCACCATGACCGACCCATAGGTATAAATGTTTATACCAAAGAATTGAGCTCAGTACATATCCACATGTTCTCAAGTCTAAGTCAGAGGACCTAAATTTTAATTTTAATAAACATATATTAATGTATACATTGCACAATGGCAAGATAAAAACTCTTAAGGTATTATTGGAAAAAACAAGACTTGAGAATAGAGTTTTAAAGAGAAACTGGAGAACTTGCTAATTATTTTCCTTCTGTAAACACTAAACAGATTTTTAACATACTAAATTATTGCATCAAAAAGCTTAAAGTTCATAATTCAATTATCTGAGAAACAAACACATGAAAATGAATTTCCAACTTGGATAATAAAATTGTTCTTTTTCATATTTGTTCTGCTGTCCCACTTCATTGGCCAATAAAACCATGATGCCTACATTAAGCTCTGCAAGAAGTACAGCCAGCGGTGACAAGTGAGCTATCGGCTAGACCTTATGGGCTCTCTTCCCCATCCAATATTAAGGTGGGAAAAATATACTCCCTAATAAGGGAGTTCATAAATACTTCTTTTCAAATCACAGAAAAGTCATCACATTTAGTAATTACTACGTTGTAGTTTCCAGTTAAAGAAATTGAGTGATCTGAGCGAGGTAGCTCACGCCTGTAATTTGGGAGGCTGAGGTGTGTGGATTGCTTGAGCCCAGGAGTTCCAGGCTGAAGTGAGCTATCATCCGCCACTGCCCTCTAGCATGGGCAACAGAGCCAGACCCAGTCGCTTTAAAAAAAAAAAAAAATTGGGACTCCAATCTCACAGCTTCCTCTCTTGGCACTTGGAGGTTATTTGTAACTTCAGTCACTCTACTCAGTAGGATACAATGCTCAGAATGGATGATTCTGGGATGCTTAGTACTTTTCATCTGTGGATTTGTATTGTTAGAGATAATGTTTGGGCTCTAGTAGATATTTGTCTCTCTACCCATTGTTCACAGAGTATAAAAATTACCTATTTGCCAAATTAAAAAAATCAGTCTTCTCAAAATTCCCTTCTTAAAAACAAGAGTTGAATGGATGAACTCATTTGTTCTCAAGTAAAAGACAAACTCCATTCTTTTTCATTGAGAGAGGTATGAAATGAATGGAATTGAACACTGTGCTTTATTTCCAAGCCTTTTTTTCTTTTTATCTTGAAAAACTAAAGAATAGTCACTGAGAAAAGAGAAACATCAAATTTTTATGCTCAATTCACTTCTTTCTCCAGTATCTACGGCTCCTGCTCTATTGTGGGTTCAAATTGCTTAATTTCCTCCTTACCACTTATCTTTTCTAACATACTATATAATTTACTTATTATGTTTATTATCTCTTTCCACTATCATGTAATGTACGGGGGCGGGATTTTGCCTTTTTTCACAGCCGCATCTAAAGGAGTGACAGACATAGAAGGTGCTCAATGAATATTTGTTGACCGAATAAATAAACGAATGCGTCATTTTTTGAGGATAGACCTGTTCACGATATGCCAAACAAGCTGAGAGATGAAAAGTACAGTACGAAAAACTGCCTAGAAAATATTTTAATGTTAGCGATATCAAGACTCCGGTAGAAGCAACATCTAAGTTCCCTACAGATGGTTCGCAATGCATTGAGTTAAACAACAAAGACACACTCAAATTCCGTTGCCAATAATTTTACAAGTGTATTAAAGCACCTAGATAGGGGCTGCCACTTGGTTAGAAATAAGGGCCCTCTGCTTGATAAAACGTCCAGCACTAAAGAGTTTATTAAAATTCTCCTCCAAAGTAATGGGCCCTCGCTGCCACTTCCCCTCTGAATTAACTTCGAAATGTATCATCTACTTTGCAAACGAAGACAACAGCAAGAGGGCGAGCTAACCGTCGCAGCTACCGCCTCGGCGCTCCTTCCCCTCCGAGGCCAGCAAGATGAGGTGCCTGGGGAAATGGCCGCGGCGACAACTTCCTCGGGTTCTCTCGGGTCATCGTCAACTTGGGCACTGACACGGGGATCCACCCCCTCCCCACCAAAGTGCGGGAGGGAAAAAAAAGCTAGCCAGCGAGAAATTTTGCCCCGCAAACCCGCCAGCAGCTGTGGCGGGAACCCTCAACGGCACCGACCCCGCCGTCAGCCTCATGCGCAGGTGGCCCCTCAGCCCTCGCGTGGCGCGTGTTGATTGGCTGTCGGCGGGGCGTCGGGCGGGCGCGGCGGCACGATGCCGCTGCCCCTCGGGCCTGTCCGGCGCCCTCCCCAGCCCCAGTGGGCCAGCCCTGCCCTGCCCAGGCTCGCCCTGGCTAGCTCCGGGTGATAGAGTGTGCGGGTACGACCTGGGCCACAGGACGCCCCCCGGCCCCCGCCCAGGTCTCGCAGACCTTCCGGTCCCCAGTGACTAGTCGGGGAGTGGAGGTTTCGACCGCCTGGCCACTCCTTGCCATGGGCGGCTGGGCCTAGTTCGGCAAGAGCGAGCGTCAAAGACGCGGCCGAGCCCATTTTCGGCGGGAAAGCGGTTTATTTGACGGGACCCAGCCAGGTGCACAGGCGCAGCCACCCGCCGCCCCCAAAACCTCCCGGCCCTTTCTGAGGTCCCCCTAGCCCGTCTCCGCCCAGTACGGGCCCGGTGGCCGCACCTTCTCGACCCCACGACTCAACCAGACGGACGTGCAGACGGACGGCCCTTCGCCGCGCTCGATGGGGTACCCTGGCCACGTTTCTTCCTAACAAAGTAGCGAGCGTTTGGGCTCTACACGTCGCCCTTCCAGCCCCTCATGGACAGGGTCCACACTGTTCCTTCGCCCCGTTACCCTGGGCCTGAGGGCCCTGATCGCCATACTCACCGCCCCGGACTCGGTTTCCATCTTCGTCTCCGCTCTTCAAAAACGGGGGGAAAGGAACAGAAACCTAAAGTTTGAAAGCACCCGCACACCAAGGAAGCAACACCACTTTTCCCGACTGGGACTCTCTCCCCCTGGCGGCGACGGCGGCGGTGGCAGCTGCAGAGGCGCAGGCTCGGACCCGGGGCCTGAACCTGCCACCCCGGGGGTGGGGGCGGGGAGCGGCAAGCGGCGTCGCCTCGGGCGGCTGGCGGCAGCGCGGGCGGGCGCTGCAAGCCAAGAGGGGCGCGGGCGGGCAGGTTTCGTCGGTGGCCCGTGGTTTCCGAGCCCGGACGTGGCAGGGCACAGCGCACAGCAAATCAGGGCAGGCGTGGGGTGTGGGGGTCGAGGGCTCGGTTGTGGGACCACTCTCGCCTGCTTTCGGACGACTGGGGAGGAGAGAGCGAACCGTGATGCTAAGCTCCATGCACAACACGCCTTTCCCTCTCCTCGATTTTGAAGACGAAAAGTTGGCCTCTGGGCGTGGTGGGTTTCGAGAGGTTGAGGTGACCCCAAGACTTTACTACCGTGCAAGAAGCCGGTTGAGGGACGACTTCGAAGGCTGGTGTGAGGTAGAAGAAGGTAGTTTTCAGAGTCAAACTCTGACCCCCGACGCATCAAAGTCGGGGGCTACCGAGAAGCCGCGGACGCCGCTCTGCACCTGTTGTCGCCGTCACTCATCCCCGCTGGGCGGGCGGGGCAGCGCGGGGCGGCTTGGTCAGGACCCGCCACGCAGCCCGCGCTCCGGTGCCCGTCCCAGGCCGGTGCCCCGAGCCACTCCCGCGGACTCGACCCCCTGAGCATCGCCGGCGGCCGCACAGCCTCGGGAGCCAGTCCGCAACCAAGGA
The DNA here is from genome assembly GCF_000956105.1 of Propithecus coquereli. NCBI lineage: Eukaryota > Metazoa > Chordata > Mammalia > Primates > Indriidae > Propithecus > Propithecus coquereli. The sequence goes on along the minus strand of NW_012141302.1, from coordinate 1,263,790 downwards.
GACCGCGCGCTGGAGGGGGCGAGGATCCTGCGACTTTGCTGGAGCGGCTCTGGCCTCCGATAGCCTTGGGATCTCCTTTGAAAGAAGACTGCTTTGTAAAGAATACGTGTTTCTAAACGGTAGGTGAAATTATTACAACTAGGTAAACTTACGCAGTAATGATTATCATTATTATAAATACTATTTACCAAGGACTCACTTCTTTCACAAAGCCTTAGGATCAGTATCATTTCATCATTTCATTCTCACAGCGACCCTTGTGATAGATGCTGCTATTATTGTCATGTTACAGGTGATAAAGCAAGGGTGTGGGAGGATAAGTAAGCTGATCAAAATCTAAACCTATGGAATATTTAAGCTTGGGTCTCTCTACCACAGTGCTTGATTTTAACCATTTTGCCATGGACTTTTAAAGAATCATCAGCAGCAACTGTTAACAGTTACATCAGTAATAACTTGTGTGCACTCTATTGTAAAGTTTGACTTTGGGTTGTTTTACTTCAAGATAGAGGGTTAAAAAATAAGCAGAGTGACTGTATTAATTTTTAATCTGTTCAAAGATTAGCTCATCATATTATTTACCAAAAATAAAGTTGGAAACAATTTTTGTTTATCTTAGCTGAAGCATCCTAAAAGTCATTATACATTCCTGCATGCAATTTAAGTTCATTTTGTCAGGTTTTAGTCTCTGGAGAAATAGAGAATACAAACCTAATTAGATTAAATGTCATATTCTAGAGCATAGTTTTACTGTTCGATAGCATTAGGACTGATCATCTTTGGACATTTTTTTTTTCTAATAGTAATGATGGATTTGGGTAGATCCTTTCTTGCCCAAGTCTTTTTCAACTAAAAACACTTGTTTTTGAAGACTGAATTCTCTAAAAAAATTTATTCACCACAGTAGGTGTTTAATCTGACACAACTTAACAACATTTAGGGAACACTAACTGTATTTCAAGGCCTGTGTTGAGTACTAGGGGATATACTGTATTTTCAGTATGGTTAATTCTCTGTCCTGCTTCTAACTCTTAATTCTTACACCAGAAGGAATTTTTTATTTTAAAATAGGATAAACCATGTAAAATTATGCAATTCAATCCAATTTAATAGACATTTATAGAGTTCCTATTAAGTGCAGTATATAATGGAATATGGTACAGGAGATATGAAATGAATAAGATCAAACCTCTTCCCTCAAGGCATTTTAAATCTAGAAGTGTAGAAAAAACTATAGCAATTATATGTAAATATGCTTATAATAAATAAAATACAAACAGAATAGGATAAGCGATAAATCAACTATGATCACAGGTTTGTGGGAACATGCTGTCCAGGGCTGGATAAGGGCACCATCAAGGCTGGAACGCTGGTCTGGGTAGAAAAATGGGAGGAAAGATATTGAGCTCGTATCATGTACCCAATACTAGGCTAGACACATTCTTTTTTGATCTTCTTAGTTAACATTCTCTCTCTTTCTCCCCCCTCCCCGATTGGAAACCTGAACCTTAGATAAAAATGACTCTTGTTGCGTTGCTAGTAAGTGGTGGACGCAGTTTTCAAAACTTAGTTCTATTTGACTCCATTGCCCAAGCACAGCACACTCTGCCATGTTATTTATACCATGGCAGTAAAAAAAATTTTATTCTGGAGAACTTTGCAAATAGGGGGCAATGGAAGATTGTGACAGGAGTGAGAAAAAAAACACTAGGAAAGGGTTAGAGAGATACCAGAAAGGAACTGAGACTGTTGGTCATGGGTGGAGAGGGATTGGTGATGGTCATTCTGAAGTCTCAGTTTCAGATATCGGACATGTCATTTAAATAGATAATTATAAATAAAGATAACTTTGTAAAGATAACTTACAACAAACTGCAAATCTAAATATCCCGTTTTCTTAAGTTTTCTGCTAGCATCCAATGTTTCTTAGCTTTTTCCTTCACACAGTCGGTTCAGAGCATAGTCCTTGTTTCAGGGATTTACTCAAACCTGCCTACCTTCTTGCTTGCCTTCCCTTGCTGACAGTTCTTCCCTTCCTGCCTCTTGAGTTTTCTAGCTTCAGATTCTAACTCCTAGTATCTACTTCATGCTCTCCTTTTCTTGATAACCCTTTGGATGCATTCTCCATCTTACAGACCTAGATAATCATTGCATACCTCCTATGGGCCCCCCTTTATGCTGCAGTATGGGATATGGCAATGATTAAGGCCTGGTTCTTGCCCTGGGAGCAAGACCTGGTACCAGCCTGTGATCTAGTGGGAGAAGCAGCTATGTAAGTAGAAAGTTTATACATTTGCTGTGCTAGTCACAGCGGTGGAAGACTTGCCAGGTGCAGAGATAGCCCAGACCAGGGAGTGATTTAACGTGGTAGATAAAACAACATAAAAAGACATGTTTAGAAGATGCCTTTGTTTCCATTTTATTTCTTTCTTGTTTCCACGTCTATTAACCTATTGTTTTATTTTGGAGGATTGTTAGGTACCTTTTCTCTATAATGGTTGGATGTTTGAAATAAAAGAGGTGAGATACAGGGTTTTAAAAATGTCTTTTTTAAGGAAGCAAAGAGGGCAGCTCAGATCTTCTTTTCCTCTATAGGGAACATAATACTTACACTTGGAGAGCATGTTATTAATCCAAAGATGATCTAGACTAGAACAATGTCTGATTTACTGGAAAATTTCTTGTAAAAAATTAGTTTGTTTATTTGATTATGGTGTTTATTATGAGCAGCTGCTTCGATACAAGAATATACAATATAGAACTTACTGCATAGCGTAAGGTAGGAACTCAATATATATTTGTAGAATAAAGAAATAAATGAACAGATAACCTTTACCCTACCCTCGACTTACCCCGACCCATACCGTTTGACTCTCACTTTAGACATTTGGACCATTAAGAGGCTCACCAGCTTCCCTATTGTCTAATACTTCTTGTTAGTAGAGTAAAATGAGATACCTACTGTCCTGTCCCTAACTGGCAGAAGTTAATTAAGGGCATATTTAACTGTAAAGGAAAGTTTTAGTTGTGAGTTTTAATAAAAGGTGGATTTTTTTTCATAAAATAAAAACTAGATTTCTTGGGACTTCAGACAGGTTAGTGTATGGCTAGCCCACAGCTGTCCTTCTAGACCACTATGATATCCTTCTGGATTGAGAGTGAAGGACAATCATTCATTGTTTTTTCTTTCTTCTTTTTTTCCCAATGGATATGTGGATTTTAAATTTTAATTGATTTCTCCAGATTGTTTATTGCATCAGCAATTTATGAGAGTACAAATTCCTAATCATTCTTGTACTGTAAGTTCTCACTCTTTGAAACTTACTGCCAACCTGATGGTGGGTGAATTTAAAAAGCTCACTGGTTAGTCCTTTAACAGCTCTGATGTTCAGTGGTTCTTTTCTTTTTTTTTAATTGACAAATAATAATTATATGTATTTATAGGGTACAATGTGATATTTTGATACATATATATACACACATACATTGTGGAATGATTAGGTCAAGTTAATTAATGTACCCGTCACCTCACGTACTTGTCATTTTTCTTGTGATGATAACATTTACAATCTACTCTTTTAGCAATTTTGAAATACACGATGCATTATTACAAACTGTGGTCGCTATGCTGTGCAATAAATAGATCAGTAAAACTTACTCCTCTTGTCTAACTAAAATTTGTACTCTTTGACCAGTCTCTCCCTTTTCCTCATTCCTCCCTGTCCGCCCTCCACCCCTACCTCTGATAACCACCATTCTACTCTCTGTTTCTGCGATGGACACTTAGGTTGCTTTCATATCTTGGCTCTTGTGAATAATGCTGCAGTGAACATGGTAGTGCAGATAACTCTTCAACATACTGATTTCAGTTCCTTTGGATATATACCCAGGAGTGGGATTGCTGGACCATATGGTAATTGTTTTTTAGTTTTTTGAGAAACCTCCCTACTGTTTTCTAAAATGACTGTATTAATTTACATACTCACCAACCAGGGTTCCCTTTCCTCCACATCCTTGCCAACACTTGTTATTTTTCAGCCAACACTTGTTATCTTTCATTGTTTTGTTGATAGCCATTCTAACAGGTGTGAGGTTATATCTAATGGTGGTTTTAATTTGCCTTTCCCTGATTAGAGATGTTGAGCATTTTTTCATATATTTGTTGGACATTTGTATGTCTTCTTTTGAGAAATGTCTATTTGCATTCTTTGCCCATTTTTTAATTGGGTTATTTGTTTTCTTGCTGTTTAGTTGCTGGAGTTCTTTATATATTTTTGATATTAGCCCCTTATCAGATGTATGGTTTGCAAGTATTTTCTTCCAGTCTCTGGGCTGTCTCTTCACTCTGTTAATTTTTTAATTGTTTCCTTTGCTGTGCAGAAGCGTGTAGTTTGACACGATACCATTTGTCTATTTTTAATTTTGTTTCCTGTGCTTTTGTGGTCATATCCAAGAAATCATTTCCCAGACCAATATTGTGGAGCTTTCCTTCTATGCTTTCTTCTAGTAGTTTTATAGTTGCAGGTCTTATACTTAAATCTTCAATCTAGTTTGAGTTGTTTTTTTATATGGTGTGAGATAAGGGTCAAATTTCATTCTCATTCTTCAGTTTTCCCAATATCATTTATTGAAGAGAATATCCTTTCTCTATTGTGTGTTCTTGGTATCTTTGTTGAAAATCAATTGACCATAAAATGTGTGGGTTTATTTCTGGGCTTTCTATTCCATTCCATTGGTCAATATGTCTGTTTTTATGCCATTATTACCATGTTGGCTTGATTACATATATTTGTAATATATTTTGAAAGCAGGATATATGATTCCTCTAGCTTTGTTCGTTTTGCTCAAGATTGCTTTGGCTATTTGGGTTTTTTGTGGTTTCATGTGAATTTTAGGGTTCCATTAGGATTTTGATAGAAATTGCATGGAATCTGTAGCTCGCTTTGGGCAGTATGGACATTTTAACAGTATTAATTCTTCTAATCCATGAACACAGGATATCTTTCCATTTATTTGTATCTTCAGTTTCTTTCATCAATATTTTATAGTTTTTTCTTCTTGCTTTTACCTTGTGATGTATAATAAACCTGTAAATGTAAGTAAAGAATATTTTATAATTTTCAGTATACAGATCTTTCATGTCGG
>NW_012141302.1:1252681-1253850 GCF_000956105.1 Propithecus coquereli | reverse complement strand
TGTTTTGGGGAATACATAGACAAATGTGAGCTGTTCTAATGGCCTGAATGTCTTGACTACTGTGCTGATTCCCAGTGAGATGGACCAATTCCTCTTTATGAGGTTTTTGCTTCTCCTGTCTACTTTCCTGGACTTTTCTTAATGCTTTCTTTCCCGTATGAGAAAAGATTCTTCTTTTCACCGTTAAGTTCCCTCTTGTCTTTTCTCTGTTGCTTAATTCATTGTAAAGAAATTCCTTTTATCCTCAAAATATTCAGTGAATATTTGCTTCACCTTCTTGACCTAATAAAATATGGGTAGATTTTGAGGACCGTGGTCTTCTGCAGGAGTCTCCACACATTTTGTTTGCAAATTTTTATTGGTTTTTGAGGATGCCTACCATTTATTTATTTATTTATCTATCATATACCTACGTCTCTATATTAGTATTTATGCACATTATAAAACATACACAAAAGAGCTCTAAGAAGATGAAGCAAACATTACTTTAAAATGTCTTGCTAATGGTGATGGATTCTTACTACCATTAGCTAATACCTTAAGAGACAATATCCACTTAGGGCCTTCTATTGTTTTCAGAAGTGGGTATACATTCACATATCAAAAAGTCAATGTTGGGGGGCTGACTTCTTATCAGAAATATTGTCATTGTTTTTAGTTCATGATGTGGCTAACGATGTGCTCATAGTGGAATAGGATTTTTGAAATGCTCACTAGAATAATCTTTGATTCATGATATTTTTCCAGAATATTTAAGCCATCCAGCTATTTTGGGTTAGTTTAAACTGCACAATGTAATTTTAAAATTCATTTAACTGGGCTCATAGCCACCATGAGTTGTGGCTGTCAACTTCTCTATGTCTGGAACTCCCCATCTTCCCTCAAAATACCTTTTTTATCCACATACGAACCAAGAGAGGGTACCATGGAATCTGCATATTAAACATGGGCAAAACTTGATTTACTTCTTATTCAATTTAGATGAATATAAATATGAGTCCTAATATTTTCTTCCCACACCCGTGGGGTACTGCTGCACTAGTTCAATAGTTTATTTTTATTTTTTTCAGCACCATTGGAGGTTAATAGTTCTGTTAAGAACATTTATTGCGGGAGGGGGGAGGAGGGGACGGGTATTTTCATACACAAAGAGTGCAATGCGCACCACC
>NW_012141302.1:1248611-1252631 GCF_000956105.1 Propithecus coquereli | reverse complement strand
TCAAATATAAGATACATACAGAAAGATTTCATTGTAAGAATAATTACCCAGAACATATTGTCCACTTATAGACTCAGTCCTACAGTGTTGCCTCAGTCTGTCCCTTTATCTTACCTGGTCTCACCTCTTGACCACAACTTTGCTGTTTTTTAACCTCTTCCCATTCTTATCCTTAGATTTGATGCATGAGGTATTTTCGTAGCCATTATGACACCTCTTAATTCATATTTCTCATATCCTTAGGTATCTTGGCAATAGTTCTTGTTCTTGCTGTCCTCCTATCCATGACGTTGCAAAAACTTATGTATAAACATATGTTGAATTGAATTGTCACTTAACCACTCTCTTCTAGCAACTGCATTGTTTTTGCATTGTGGGTAACTGTTGCGTTAGTGCACTCTGATCTTTTGTACCTAAGATAGACCACTGTGTATCATTGTGCAGATTATAAATGCATAAAAAAGTGTCTGGCCAAGGAAGCCAGTAAGCTGATGTTCACCTCTTGCTGCTCCACTCACAGAACCATGTAGCCACTTCATCCATTCAATGTGGGTGCTCTTTTCTAATTCATAAAAAGGTACTGAATGGGCTAGTGACAACCCTGCCTAAATGTAGCTCCTGCAACATAAGATGGTATCAGGAAACAGTGTTGCGTTCTCAGATATCAGTTACTACTGGACATTTGGAAAAATTTTCATCTGAGTGAGTCTTGCAAGTTGGGTTCCTCAGGAAACAGACTCTGAGGTTTGCGTAGGAGTTTTTTGGGACCTGAGCTCAGGAATAGCACTTGAGAGGAGTGAGGGAAACAGGGTTGTATAGAGCAAATTGCATTGTGATGTGGCTACAACAGAGGCCTCAGCCAAACCCAGGATGGCCCTTTAGAGTTGTTCGTTGAGGCCAAGGGTCCTGGTACTTGTAACTCTCCTCCTGCTCTCATCCATCTACCCATCTACAGTCATTGGATGCAGGCTGTTCCTGGGGAGGAGACTTGACCTTGAACAAGATGGCACTCTTCAGCTGACAGCAATTTCTGGAAAGGTACTCAGCTGAGAACAACCAACACTCCCAGCATCTGGCGAAACAAGGGCTCGGGGCTCAGTACTGAAAGAGGGATCTGGGTGGCACACCACAGTATATGCTGGTTTTTTTTTTCTTCTGAGACAGAGTCTCTCTCTGTTGTCCGGGCTAGAGTGCCGTGACATCATCATAGCTCACTGCAACTTCAAACACGTGGGCTCAAATGATCCCCCCGCCTCAGCCTCCTAAGTAGCTGGGACTACAGTGTGTGCCACCACACCTGGTTAATTTTTCTGTTTTTATTTTTGTAGAGACAGTGTCTCACTATGTTGTTCAGGCTGGTCTCAAACTCCTTGGCTCAAACGGTCCTTCTGCCTCAGCCTCCCGAAGTGCTAGGATTGTAGGTGTGAGCCACTGAGCCTGGCCATATGCTAAAGTGATTTCATAACCACTGAATGACTTTTTCTCCACAATGGGATTAACCAGGTTACCACTTTTAAATTAAGTTTAGCCTAGTGCTGCCTCCTTACATATTTTAAGTTTGGCCTAAAGATTTCTCCATGCATAGTGAACTATAACCTAACTGGATGTGTAAACAGACTGTAACCTACTCTTGTAACAAGTAGCCCAGCCTCAGCCAATCACAGAAGCCATACTTCAACCACTCACAGGTGGCCAACTATTCAGTGTTCAAATAAGGAAAATGCCAAGCTGTAACCAACTCAGATGTTTCTTTACCTCACTTTCGTTTTCTGTAGGTCACTTGCTTTTTGTGTCCATAAATTCTCTCTGACCACGTGACAGCACGTGAGTCTCTCTGAACCTATTGTGGTTGGGGTCAAGAGGAGCTGCCCAATTTGAGAATCATTCTTTGCTCCATTAAACTCTGTTAAATTTAATTTGTCTAAAGTTTTTCTTTTTTTTCTTTTTGTTTTTTCTTTTTTGTAGAGATGGGGGTCTCACTGTGCTCAGGTTGGTGTCAAACCCCTGAACTCCAGCTGTCTTCCAGCCTCGGCCACCCAGAGAGCTAGGATTACAGGCGTTAGCCACCACTCCCAGCTTAAAGTTTTTCTTTTAACTCTACTGTTTGCTTTTGGTCAAAGAACAACATGATAGAAATGAAATAACTCCTTTTTTTATCCTTAGGGTACCTCAGGAATTGCAGGTGGGGTGAATATCAGGCTCATAGATCTGTAGCCTAAGATTGTGATGTTACAGCAAGTGTTACAGCAAGTGGTCCCGAGGACAAACTGAGTGGCACACGGAGAGTCGGAGAATCAAAGTTTATTCGCCAGCGAGCTCAGAGGGGCCTAGCCACCAAATTCTGAGCCCCGTCTACCCGATTTTTCCCACTTTTATTAAGTTGTGGTGGTCTGGGAGGTAGGGTATAGGTGGTTAATGCTTGCCAGGTAATAGGTTAATTGATGTGTCAGATAATAGATTTAGTGTTATGCTGATGCACCAGGTAGTAGATTTAGTGTTATGCTGATGTGCCAGGTAATAGATTAGTTGATGTGCCAGGTAATAGGTTAGTATTATGCTGATGCGGGTCTTCCGTGAGGGGTGGGGGTCTCAGGTGGCTGATGTGCCAAGTAACAGATGGGGGTTTTCCTTATCGGTGACACTGAAAGTCCAGACAGCACATTGTATTTAATGACTATAGGCTTCAAAATATCTTTCCATGAGTTTGTCTTCTATTGGTTCCATGCTCAAAAAAATATCCTTATTGGATATTGTTAGAGAAATATAATTTAAAAAAAGTCTTCTCCTGATCCAGAAAACCTTTCCACAAAGGTGGCTGAGACAGAAAAATGTTATTATTGAATTAACATTAAACCAGAATGTGTTGTGCATCACGGGCAATCCACTGAAAGATTGCAAAGACAGAAAGAAATCTTACCCCCTTATGTAGACGAGCAGATATAACCCAGTACATCACACATAGTTCGTCCTAGCTTTACCTGGTAATTGGAGTGACTATCTGTGTTAGCTTATTGGCTTTATCCAGAAGAAAAACAAACTTCTCATATCTTTATGAAAAGAGATAGTTTTGCAAATCAAAGTGGAGTGTCCACTGAAGTTAGGCTTTTACCCTCCTACTGGAATTGGGAGATAGGGGAACTGTCTCGCTTGATGTCTGCATTTCAAATGGATGGCTCCTAAGTCTTTCTGGAAATATTTTGAGTTGTGAGACTGATAAGAGTTTTATTTAGCCCTTATAAAGATCTACATACATTTGAAAAGGATAAAGAAATTCTGAAAGAAAAGGAAGAGGCTGTGGCTGGATGCAGTGGCTCATGCCTGTAATCCCGGCACTTTGGGAGGCTGAGGTGGCAGGATTGCTTGAGGACAGGAGTTTGAGACCAGCCTGGGCAGGATGGAGGGACGCTGTTCTCTATAAAAAATTAGAAAATTAGCTGGGTATGGTGGAGTGAATCCCCATCTCTTAAAAAAAAAAAAAAAGGAAAGGGCTGGGGGAGAATCAAACCTCTTATTTTTATTTGCCCTTACATTATATATCTGGACTTGTTTAAGATTGGGTCCCTTTGAAGCACTGAAAAATTTTAGAAGCAGTCAAAACTCGAAGCAATCATTTAAGCACATGAAATAGCTTCACTGACCATCACCTATTAATATGCTTAGATAATGCCAAGTTTTAAGAGGCATTATAATATAGTGATCTGGTGTGGTGAGGTGGGGTTTTGGATTCTGACTCTGCTGTGTGCTCTCGAAGCAGTTGTGTAACCTATGTTTTCCATCCCCCAAATAAAGATGATAGCATCTGCTACATGAGGCTGTCGTCAGGATTAAATGAGATAATGCATGTAAAATCTTAGCACAAAGCCCACATTTAGTTTGTGCTCATCAATTCTTTCTTTGCTGAAATCTATTTCCCTATAAGAATAGTAAAACTACCTACAGTCATCAATACTGTATTGTACACTTAAAAATTTGTTAAGAGGGTAGATCTCATGTTAAGTGCTCTTAACCATAAAATTAATA
>NW_012141302.1:1244704-1246776 GCF_000956105.1 Propithecus coquereli | reverse complement strand
TGAATTTTGAAGAAAGAATAATGGTTAGCCGAGTGAAGAGAGGTGGGAAAGACATTTCATGTAACCAAGATGTGAAAGCATGAAATGGCATTCAGTATTCACTGGACTTCAAATAGCCTGGTAGTCCTGAAGCAAGAGGAATAGCCAGAGAGGAAGACAAGGATGTAGATAGAAGCCATGGCCACATGTTCCAAAGAGCCTGGACTCCATTCAGCTGGCCCTGGGAAGCCAATAAAGCTTAATAGTGAGGAGTCAGATTTGTACTTTACATAAATCCCTAGCTACAGTATGGAGGGAGGATGGATATCAGAACATAATATAATAATCAGAATAAATTGGTCACTACAATCAAATTAATTGGTATTGGATGGGAATCAGAATAGACAGTCTAGAAGTAGATTGAAGTACATGTGAGAATTTAATATACAACAAGAAGGACAATTCTATTCAATGAGGAAACAATAGATTATCTAATAAATAATATTGGCACAAATGGCCATTCATCGGAAGAAAACAACAGTAGAGCCCCATCTTATTTGTTAAAATTTACTTAACACTTACATACACTCATAACACTTATATTTATATATAAACCAAATTTAAAAATAAATTGTCGATAGACCAAATACTTAAATATTTTTGAAAAGCAATAAAAATTTTGCAAGAAAAAATTAGAATTACATCTGCAATCTAGGGGTGGAAAAGTGCTTCTTAAGCAATGCTAGAGACCCAAAAACTATAAAAGAACAGATAAATATATTTGATTATATGAAAATTAATATAATGTGTGGGCAAACGTTCCCATAAACAAAGTCAATAAACTGTAGTTCTAGAAAAAAATATTAATGTAGATGACATAATAAGGACAGTATTTACAATGTGTTTGGTTCTCTGGCAAGCATGTGGAGTTAGGGGTGCCAAAGGTTTATTGGGGAAAAAGGGAGGAAAAAGAGGAGCCATCACCCCAGACACAACCTGACTCAACCAGCCATGGGGAAATTGTGGAGCAAGGATTGTCTATTGGAGGAGTCCTGTGATGGTGGAAATGGAGAAGAGCCTGCCCTCAGCTATCAATGCCTTGCTCATTCATTGGCTATAGGTTGTCCCAAGAAAAATGTGATCTTGGTTCAAAAGTTGAGGGAGGGACCCTGAATAAGTAAATAGCTGAAGGTTGTCAGTGAACCATACTCCTCACAGCTGGGAACTGAGTCGTTTACTGAGGCAGGATCTGAGTCTGGCAACTCCATGTTTGCCATAGAACTCTCACAAACTGACAAGAAAAAGGCGTTTGATCTAACAGGAAATTGGGCAAAGCACAGGTGTAGACAATTTATTGAAAACCAACACCAAATGATCAAGAAACATTTGAAGCAATGCTTAGTAATCTTGAAAGTGAGAATTAAAATAACAGTGGAATATAACTTTATACCTATAATATTTGCAGAAATTAATGAGTGGCTGCAATACCCATTAAGGTGGAATGTGAAGTGTTGTATTAATAGCTTTTTGGGAAAGCTATCTAGCATTATCTATTAAAAAGAGATATACCCTTAGACACAAAAATTCTACTTCTGGGAATCTATCTTACGAAAATAAAACCACTAGCTCATAAAGGTGTACAAAAATGATTTTTACAACACTGTTTGTAGTTGTAAAAAACTAGAAATAAGTTGAATACCTCAAATAGGGCAGTGCCTCAGTTAATTATAATATATTCACACCATGGAATATTAGGCACATATTTAAAAGAATGAATTAGCTATTGCAGATGAGGTGATGGGATTTTTGCTAGCCATGTTGAATGAGAAAAGAAAGATGCAAAAGAGTATGTATAAAATTATCTCTCCCTCTTTTTTTTTTGGTAAATCAAATGATGACAAAAGTATTCTTTGTTTATATACTTGGGTATATAAGGAGAGATATGTGCAACATAGGCAAAAGAAGAATAGGAAAAAATTATACCAAAAAAGCATGCATATGATCACATGTATGCTATAGTTTCTAAACTTAATAAGAAAGGCAGAATCAGGGGCTTACATAGCTCACATGAAAGAAGTGAGAAAAATAGGTCA
>NW_012141302.1:1241541-1243789 GCF_000956105.1 Propithecus coquereli | reverse complement strand
ATAAGAAACGTAATGATATCACAAATCAGAAAACATATTCCTTCCTTTAGAAATGATAATCTAAAATAAGAGCATTTTGTGCTCTTTGCCCAAAATTTTAAGTATTTGTTTATCAAAGAATCTCCCAAATAAATTCTATCCGCAGTTATCAGTTCATTTATTAAAATTTTATTTTGGTTAGGAGAAAATTTGAAGGATGTTCTATTACTTCTTATTACACTAAATATAGTATTGCGCAATGTTTGTTACTTGTTATCCCACTTCAAAAGTTAAATTAAATTTTAGTGCTTTACTACTGCTTAATATTTCAGATGTTTCCTGCAACATGCCTTTTTTTTTTTTAATTTTTCAAAAACAATTGTGACATTATCTGAACCATTTCACCAGTGCAATTTATATAGAACAGAGAATGGCAAAAGTCCCAAGTGTGGTTCAACAGCTGTTGCTTCTCTACTGGGGGCTAAGAGTAGAGGCAGTTGTATCCATGGTGACCTATATGACTCAGTGAGGGTGGGAACTACGGGATTCTCACAAGGGTTAATGACAGAGCAAATGCTGGCAATCCAGCTTTCACCAGACATTTGGCCTCCAATGATTTTTTTTTTTTTTAAAGAAAGGACTCATTTTTATAGCTCCTCATTTTGTAAAGCAGACAAACTTGTATTGTGCTTAACAAAAGAGCTATATACCTGAAAACATTACTCAGAACAAAAAAGCGTTTACAAAAGAAACCATACTTTACTCTTGTCTTATATTTTAACTTAAAATGTGTGTTACAATTTTATGTTTATTCAAATATTGCACTGTGCTTCTTCCTTCTGAAAGATTTGAGGTAGAATATAACAAAGGCATATCAATAAGATTTACAAAATGTGTGTAAGAGTATACATTATGACCAAAGGAAAGGAATGCATTAGAGAAACAAATATGACTCTATATTTTCTTCCAGTGGGCCCTATGATTCTAAAAAGCATTAATAAATTTTATGCCTTAGCATAAATTGGAGAAAAAAAGCCCCAACCACATGCACCAAGATTAGATTAGGGGAATATACCTGGGATTGGGGGGAGGGAAGGTGGAACCTACTGTATATTTACTCCTGCATTGCAAGTGTCAAGCATCAGGTATATGTCTGGTTTAAAAAGGTTTCTATTATAACTTGTACCTGGAAAAGATCCTAGTCATCAAATAAAAGAGAAATAAGTCTTCATGGGGGCCTCATTGATGCCATTTCAGTGGTACTTTTCATAAATGCCTCAGGCTTCTGCATCAGTGGGGTGCGTATCCATGATATGTGCTCCAACTCTTAGGATCTACGTCAAAGTAAGTTAATACATAGAAAATAAATCAACACTGTCTATTTTTAAAAGACATTTGTTCTGCACTTACAGACTGTTCCCAGATGATTGACCTGGGACTCCTGATAGTGTATCTTAGCCCTGGGGTTCTACATGGGGCAATTCCTTAGAAAGACAGAGTCCTGGGCATGGCATTTTGTTCTCCTGCAGGTAATAGAGGTTTCTCAACACCTTAAAGCAGCAGCAGTTATCAGGCATTGAGGAACATTGGCTGTAATTAAGGACTTCTTAAATGTATAGTATCACCTTTCAGTACTTTGAAGATTTATTAAACTGGGGAATCAGGACCTAGTATAAGCAATTTGTACTTATCATTTTTGAAGGACTGTTATTATGGAGTGGAGTTGATTTTTATATTTTAGTGATTGAAATTTCTTAATTCTTAATATAAGTAACAAATGAATACCTTTCAAGAAAAAAACTTGAATTTTCTAAAGAAAACATATTTAAGTTTTGTTTATCTTTTATTGACTTTGTATGTATTTACTTTACTATAATATTTACACTACAAATTATTCTGCAAATTTTGTTTTCTTGAACAGCAAATTGAAATGATTACAATATGTATTGGGGAGGGATATGACTGAAAATAAAGATACATGCGACTCAACCGAAAATGCTCTTTGTAGTGTCCTCTGATCATGTTCAGTGCATCTTTGAACTTAGCAGGAGAACTGGCTCTTAATATCAAAATATTTTTTCTTACACATATGTCAATGAGATGATAAATGTGTTTCCTCACACACTCTTGAATCAATAATACTCATGGTCTGTGTTGATGACACAGAGGTAATGCTCACATCAAGAGAAAAGGTCGTCGTGGTTAATGTGAGTGGTCCCAGATCTGAAGGAGTGGTTCTTCAGTCTCCAGGACAGCCACTAGATTTGAA
>NW_012141302.1:1240797-1241491 GCF_000956105.1 Propithecus coquereli | reverse complement strand
TTATATTATATTACAGCAACAAATAACCCTCAAATCCAAGGGGCTTACAACAGAGATTTCTTTCTCGCTTGTGCTACGTGTCCGTTGTAGATTGGCTTCAGCTCTGCTCCATGCTACTTTCACTCAGGATTCAGCTCCTCTCTGGTGAATAATTAATCTCATGGCAGAGAAAATGAGATCATAGTTAAATTTATGCTAGCTCTTAAAGCTTCTGCTCAGAAGGGGGCTCTTCTACTTATCTTTCATTGGTCAAATCAAGTCACATGGCTGAGCCTACTATCACTGGTATGAGGATGTATAACCCTCCCCCAGGGAGGATGAGCAAACATTCCCTAGAGTAAGAAGATCTGGTTTAGGACAAAGAGTGTTAATGAAGTGTTTGTGATCACACTTGTGACTGTTATCAATGATTGGTGAGTGCGGAGAATTAAAATGAGAAAAAAGAGAAAATATAGCGTGTATGCTACTTTTTATAATTAAATAAATGCTATTTTTCTCATCCACTGGTTATACGCATAAGAGACACTCATTTTGACTTTAGTTTCAATCACAGATCACAGATCACCTCTTCACATTTTCAGAAAACAAACTAAAACCCTTTTAATCCCTATTTTGAAGATAGGAAAAATTGAGGTAGTTGGAAGGGTAAAATTGTATTTTAACCACATATTTTATTTTTCTGAAGTTGAGAATT
>NW_012141302.1:1228099-1238377 GCF_000956105.1 Propithecus coquereli | reverse complement strand
GAAGAAAGCAGGCTTTGAAGTCATTGACTTGGACTAAAATCCTGGTTTCCTCACTTCCTAGTTGGCTCTAACTTCGAGCAAGCTACTTGACCCTTTTGATCCTTAGTTTCCTTATCTATAAAGTGGAGATCAGAATACTTCATACAGGATTACCTAGTACATAGAAAGGAGTTATCAGAAAGATAGTTCTCTTCCCCTACTGTGATTTCCTGGTAGCATATGGAAAGTCTTAATATTCTTACTGGATTTTTCTCAGGCTCAGAGTTCTGGAGTGACTTCCCGTGGCTGGAAGGTCTGCATTGACATATCTGGTCTTTGAGTCTGGGCTAGGTATTTTCAGATTTGCTAGACCTCACTTATTTCCTATCAGTTGTCTTTTAGTCTAATTCTAGATTTTAAGTTACTCCAATCTGTAAGTGCCCTTTTTCTGGTTTTGCAACTGCTTGCTCTGGATCTGCTCTGATTTCTACTCTAAGATGGAATTCTAGGATCCTTGAGGATGAAAAGTCCTACTGTGTGGGCAGTGACAGAACCATTCTTCTTTATCAGAGAGATTATTTTTTTTAATTGCAGGACTGCAAAGGTCCTTTGTCCACAAATATTTATGGAGCACCTACTGTGTGCCAGGCATGGTTCTGGGAGCTAGACATAGAGCAATGAATAAAATCAACAAAGTCTTTATGTACATGGAGATTACATTCTACATTTCAGTGAGGCAGAGATAGGGGATCAGTGAGACATAATATTTAAGTAAACAATTCCATGGACAGGATAGTTTATTCACAGTAATAAAATCCTGTGAGAAAACAAAACAGAACAATATGAGTGCCACGTGGCATGTGTAGGGGCCTGTAGGGGCAACTTGAGATTTGTGGTTAGAGAAGGCTGTTCATTACTCTTATTCACATCCCACCTTCCCCACCCTGACTCGTCCCCAAATTCCCATCTGCCAATCTAGTGATTGCCGCTGTGACTTGGTGAAAGGTTGGGAGGCAGGAATTATAGGTGACAGTTATTTGGAAAAAGGGACTGTTAATGGAGGGGTAGGAATGTTCCTATGGTTGCTGGCTTAGCCATATCTGGCTAGTCTCTTCTTTCAGTCTTTGAAGATGGGCCACAAAGCAGAATCTGTCCCTGGGTGGGAGCAGGTACACAGGAGTAATAGGAAAAGCCTTCTGAGCTTATGCTAGAGCATAACAGTATGAAAGACTTGCTAGATCAGGATCCAAGTATTTTCTCAAAGCAGAATGAATTAGACAACAACCTTCCTGAATACATACTCAGAGCAAAGGATTCAGAGGGTTGCGCGGGGAGGGGTGTGGGTGTGGGTGTGGGTGTGTGTGTGTGTGAGAGTTACAGAGAGAATGTGTGTGTGTTTGCTTTCACATGAGGATGAGAGGGAAGGATGAAAAGGGAAAAAAAGAGCTAAGAGTCCAACTGGACATTGTCTAGCTGAAACATAAAACATTTTGCAAATTATATGCTATACTCTCTGGCCTCTTTTTTTGAAGACCACTGATCTTAAATGTGAATAAGGTCAGGATAATTTTAATACTTTTAAAATAGGTTATTATCACAATGGTATATAAACATATAGGATGGGAAATCTTTATAAATTATATTAATGTCATAGAACAAGATAATGAGTGAGTTAAAGGCAGTTTTATATTTCTCAAAGGACAACCCAAGAATGGGATTTTTATTAGAGTAACAAAGAAAAATGATGCACTTAGAGCAACTAAAAGAAAGCCAAATGTAGTAAGAACTGAATAGCAAAGAAAAAAAAGATAGCCTAAAATAGGTTATATTTGTGAGGAAGGCAAGTAAAAATATTTCCCTGTATAACACAGATGGGAATTCCCTGAATTAATGGAGATGAAAGACATGTGTGGTTGTTTTAAGTCTGGGCATGCTTTTATTTCCTTCCTCTAGTCTGTGGGTTATAAAGGCAGACCGGTTGAAAAGGAAACTTTCATTGAGTTACTCCTCCTGTCTTTTATATATCAGGGGGGGAAAAAAGTGTTTGCTGTTGTTATATGGATGCAGTTCTCAGAATCTCACTAGAGGGTGGTGTTGGTTCTAAAACCGGAGGTCGCCACTGAACCACAGTACATTCATTATTGGGCTGCATTTATATTTAAAGAGAAGGTGAAGTCAAGCCTTCTCTGTCTTCCCTAGTAAGTTGGTAAAGGTCAAATCTGACACCTCCCAAGGGCCCCATCCAGTTCTGGCTGGTTGCAGCCCCAGAGGAGCCAGGTAAAGTAGCGAAGAGATTCCTGGAGGAGTTGGGTGGCAGATTCTAATTTCAGTTCCTGCACTAACTAGTAGACAAGGCTCCCCTGGGCCTTCATCATACCTGTCAAATAAAAGGGCTGTCCTAGATGATCCCTGAATCCCCATGCATCTCTAAAATTCTGAGATTCTAACAAAATTCTTGGTCTAAAAGGCTGAAGAATTTCTCATACTCTTGGCTAGACTGAGGAACAAGTAAAATCTCAAATTATTAAATTATTAATAATTAAGATACAAAATTTAATGTTATAAATGAGGTTTAATACATGAATAGATTCTAATATAGAAAAAACTTTTAAATTAAAATGTCAAGTTGTTGTCCTAGCAGGGAGTCTTTAGAGCCATCATTTGCATCTGAACACTCTGTGCCTAATTTCAGTGACTAAATGCATCATCCAAAGATATCTCTCCCCTTGGTCACCAGCTTACTGGAAATGAACAAAATATGTTTGTTTATATAGAATTTTCTAGAGATAGGAGGTTGAACCATTGTCAAATAGGAGTGATTTAGAATAGAGACTAAACTCCCCATCCCACCGGCACTTATCTGACTTATATCATATCTGGGTTTTGTTAGGAGTCACTCTCCAGAGAAATTTGGTTGGTTCAGTTTCCTTTTACCCTCACCTCCTTTATCTGACCTCTCTTCCTTGTCATATTTATTCCCATTGCAGAGTGAACGTAGAATCCTTTCATGGAACCTGAAACAAATTATGGAACTCCGGCATCCCAGTAAGCCCTAGTTTATCTCCTCATGGACTTGACTTCTAAGGAGTGGCCTGAGAACCTGCAATGAACACCTCACCTTGTGAAGCTTCACTCTGTCACCCCAAACGCTTTGACATTAATACTCAACACCCCCTTTTCTGCCAGTTGCTTTGTTTTGCAGACCGTTTCCTCCCCCACCTGCCTCCCACCACCTCGGATTTTGTTGCATCTTCGGACTCTTTTCGCAAATCTAAACTTCCTAAAATATACACGGAGCGCGTGCGGGTGCGCACACGCGCGCGTACACCCTCGCTCGAGTACACCAGCCCCGCCGGGCCGGCTCCCAGTTACGGAACACATTCCATTCTTCGCGCTCGGGCACACCCCTCCGCAGTGAGGATTGGTCGGGCAGACCCCCCAGTCGGCGAGGCAGGCTCCTAAGAGGTCCAGACGCCTGCCAATCCCCACGGGCTGTCAAAACAAGTCTCCCTCCCTGTCACAACAGAGCGGAGTGGAGGCCGCCACCGCCGCCGCCGCACTTCCTGGGGCCGCGGCGCTGCAGTCTGCGGGCAGGTGGCGGGTGCGCCCGGCTGCAGTCGCCAGCTCCGGCCCCCCTCGGGCCACGCGCGTCCGGGCTCCGGAGGCCGCCTGGCTGGGCGCCCGGTGCCTTTTGTCTGACGTAGAGCGGGCGTTTGCATCACATTTCGGATACCACCTTCTATTTTTCGCCTCTCCTTCTCCCTCCGGCTCACATCTCCTCCCCACTCTCGCCACCAGACCCGCCGGACTGCTAGCCTCCTGGACCAAAGCCTGAGGACGTCTCTGCCCGAGCGATGCCTCCTCTCCAGAAAGTTGCCGCCGCCGCCGCCGCTGCCACCGCCGCCGCCGAGCGGTGAAACAAAGTCTGGCGGGGCCGTCTCCCGGTGCACGAGCGCACCCGTGCCCAGCGGCTGGGCTCTGCTGCCGGGCGTCCCGTCTCTGCCCCGGGAGCCTGAAACGCGCCGTGCCATGGCAGAAGGCGCGGCCGGCAGGGAGGGTCCAGCGCCGACCGATGCGGCTGGGGGCGAAGACGACCCCCGAGTGGGCCCTGACGCCGCCGGGGACTGCGCGGCGGCCGCCGCTGGGGGCAGGATGAGAGACCGTCGCAGCGGGGTCGCACTGCCGAGCGCCGTGGGGGCCCCAGCGGACAGCGAGGCTGGCCTCCTAGAGGCTGCACGGGCGACCCCCCGGCGCAGCAGCATCATCAAGGTAAGGGAAGCTGCGCCGCTCCAGGAGCGTGGGTGTGGGTAGCGGGTGGGTTGGGGACCCAGGCAGGATGTACCGTGTCCGGAGGCATCGCAAGCTCGGCATTGTTTTCTCCCACCTCTTTCACTGCTAAACCTTCCTTCCTCGTCCGGCGGTTCCCAGACTCAGCTCTCAGCCATGAAAAGCAGAAGTGACTTTTTTCCCCCTTACAGCCGAGGAAAAGTTCCGCTCTGCGTCTTTGCGTTTTGATGGATGCTTTTCCTCATTTTCTCTGCAAGCTTCACTAAACCACTGATGGTAGGAGGAAGGGAGGACGGACTCAGGATACATGCAGACCTACGGATGGTTGTGCACTACTCTACAGCGAAGGGTTAGCTTTTCCCATACAGTAAAGGAAATGCCCAGCTTACTCTCAAGTGAAAAAAAAAATCCTCTCTGGACTCGAACGCTCCCGAAATACCAAGACACGTCAACTTTCTGGGTAGGCAGGCAGAGTTTTCAGTGGATCTTGCAGCACTGCAAAGAGGATGGAAGGGTCCCTGGTTTTTGCACTGCAGAAAGCACAACTGGAAAGCAATCAATTTCCCAAGCATTATCCCTGGTCCTTGTGGTTACCACCACATCAGGGAAAATGCTTCCTGCCCCCTAACCACTCCACAGGATTTCTATCCATCCATTTAGGAAGGAATTTACAAACCTCTCATACCCTTTCTCTTTCTGCCTTCCACTTGGGGCTTGTTACCTCTGTTTGAGATTTTATCCTTTGGGTGCATGACTTTGGGGTAAGGCTCTTTGGGGTAAGAACTCTTGCACAAGCTCTGGAAAAGGGCCTCAGCATAAATACATGTGAGTAATCTTGTGCATATGAGATTAAAATTGATTTTGATAGAGCAGTCAGTATGGAACTGTGTATATATATATATATATACACACACACACACACACACCCCAATAGTGACAGTGAAAGATAGACTTGGAACTACTTACTGTTCAATTTACTGAGTGTGCTAATACATTCAAAACTAGTGCTCAGGGTTAAGCTGTGTACCCACTACATACATAATGCATGTCTTTCCTCGAGCTTCCAGCGCCAGTGTAGGTACACTGCACCCATAGTACATCCACCTAGTTATAAGTATGGTCTTTTTCCCAACTCTGACACATGAAAGTTTCAAATGGATGCAGAGATTTCTATATTAAAAGAAGAGTGGATGTTAATTGCAAATGACTTGTTTCAGTTATTTTGTGGCTTTTGATTATGTGAAAGCGGGTGTTCTATTCCAGGTGTGAATTTAGATAAAAGGGAAATTATCACTTTTTTTTTAACCCACAGGTCAGAAAGCATTTTGTTTTGAAACTTAAAAATCATCGCAAGTAGGAAACATTGATACTACCTGTGGGCTTGTGTGTATAAAACAGGCTCTGCAAGGTAGTTTAAAGTGTATGATTATAAAGAGCTGTGGGCTCTATCATGCTGTAAAAAAATAAAAGTAATATACAAATTCTTGCAACTAAGTTTGCTACTTTTGAATTGTACAGTGCTGACATGTTCTTGGAAGAATTGCTGCTGAGTAATAGTGTCTCTTATTTTGAAGTTTCTTTTTGTGACAAAAAAGGAGGGAGACTATAGACTGTCAATTTGATCTTTCTCCTATTTAATAGTAAGTTAAACAAACACTTAGTAAATGGCCTTTAAAATTAAAGCTATGAGAAAATAAAGTGAATTATTATTTTACATTAGGTTTTATCAGAAAAGCAAAACATCAGATGTTATGAAGGAATATGAAGGGAAGACCCCCAGCCATTCCACAGTCCCACTGACATAGCTTCCCCAATTCTGTTAACACTTATGTACTTCTAAAATGTTCCATGCATATGTAAGCATATGTATTTTTATGTATGTATGATCAATTATTGAAGCTCCTGATTTATACATAAAATCTGGCTAGTCATACAGGCCTCATAGCTTCAAATTTGCTTGGAACATTTTTGATACCTAGAGGGTTGTCTGAGGTCATCGTGATAAACAAATTAATCTTTAAGGATATCCTGGCATTGGGCAGCAGTCGTTGGGGTCTGTCCCCAGAGGTCTTCATTCCCTTCAAGGGGACAAAAAGGCAGGTGGTGGGCTCTGTTCCACTTCCTCTCTGAGATCAAGAACCTTTCTGTTGACGTCTTGAATCTGCTGCCCAATGTTTGTTCACTTTAATGTAGTAAGAATGAGAGTTTCTAAAAAAGGTCTAGATCATATAAGAATTACATAGAACATGTTCTATATTGAGAGAAAATGCATTCTTCAAAGTTTTGCCAAGAGTTTTTTTTTTTTTTTGGCATTTAAACATACCCCAAAAAAGTAAGGTTTAGTACATTTTATATGAGTCAAAATATTAAATGCTATTCCAAATATCCAAGTGCAGCAATAATTGATATTCATGATCCTAACTCTGAGCCACTGAAAGATTGTGCATCATCAAATATTAAATTCTTTTCAGCTCAATTTAGGGTATTGTTTCAGAATAGTACATTCCTTTATCCTGCCAAAAACAGACTGTCTTGTATATTAATAAAAAGAATGTTTTCAGTAAATTTACCCTCCCTAATTTGTGAAAACATGTGTTTAGTTGAGAAAACAATTTCCTTCAGAGCTGATGAAAACAATGACAACATTTATCTGTACACATTTTCAGAAATTCTTTCTACCATCATTGTGTTTCTTCCCTTATATCACCAATCCTAGGCTTTAAAAGATTTGATGTGAGAATTAAACTGGTTCTCTTTAATCTGTCTTTTTTCTCTTTTCTATATGATTATTTCAACAGCATTGACATTGATAAATTATTCGTATTTTTTGGTAAGTGCATTGTTATATACCCCAATAATGCAGTAGAGTCCATCTTATTTCTTTTTGATGACCTTTGGTTTGAAATGACAAGTTAGGTACATGCGGAATTGATATATCTGACAGTTATTTACAATTCTGGCATTTGACTATATTTCTAATTAAGAAATTGGACCATTTTTCTATCTAGTATTTGATATCATACTTATATTTAAAATATTTAACATTTTAGATTATAGTTTATAGCTCTATAACTCTATAATATTCTGGAAATCAAAAGTAGCATAGCTTATTCCCTATATTAGATGGTGGGAACTAAAATACATACATCTTTTAAACATAGCAGTTGACATTTCTTCTATTATATGTAATGTATTGACAAGTTATACTTTTTTCCATTTCATTTTGATTCTACTGAAGTATGAATTCTCTAGACAAAGAAGAATAGAAATTGTCATTTGGATCTCATGGACGTGGGTATATGGGATGAAGATAGGAGTTGGGAATGAGGTGTGAGACCTGTACTGAAGCAGCTAAAGTAATGATTAGCTTGGGTGTTGTTTATGTCTCATTTTATATCATGGCCAGTCTCATGTTCATTGTGGGCTAGTGTAGTGGGTTTCTGAGCTGCAGCCTCAAAGATATACCTTGGGTACCAGCTGACCCATATCAAAATTGTGGCTCTCTTCAGAGGTGCAAGGGAATGGAATTCACATTAAGTGCCTCCTACTGTGAGTCAGATACCAAACTAGGAGCTTTCATACATTTTATCGCTTAATCCTCACAGGAAATTCTCTAAAGTAGGGAAGGGAAGCACAGAGAGCTACTGTTAAAATGTGGAGTAAGGATTCAAAGCCGCATCTGCTTAACTCCTTGTGCTGGCTCTCAGATGAAGGAAGTCCACAGCCTATGAACAATTTTTAAGTTAGAAACAACCTGAACACATAAGACATCAGCAGAAGAGTATGAATCTTGGGTCCCAAGGCTTGTGGGGTAAATTATCCTTTCTCTGCCCTACTCCTCCCAATTCAGAACATCTAGAGCTAGATAACTCTAGAAAGGGATTGTAGCCTCTCCTGTCTTTGACCATTTTATTAGGCCTGTGCTGTATTAGAATAGGCAGAGCAATTTGGTAGGTGCTCTGCTTGGTGTCAATATAGGAAGCTCACACCTGTTGTTTTACACCAGGCCCACTTCCCCTATGCCCGAGCAGACAGTAAAGTTTGTGAAGGGTTATATTCTCTGTTTAGGCTGATATTCAGAGGAAACAAATACCTGGGGCATAGGAATATATATTATTCTAGGGGAGTGAGAAAATAGGAGATCTTTATTTGGGGCACTGAAATCATTTTTTTAAAATAGAGAGTTATGAAGGGAAATCAAATGTGATTGAAAAATTACTTTAAAATGTTAGGCACACTATGAATTATACAGGCTTTGTATATTGACCTGGAAATTAATCAGCATTTATAGACTTCTTTTCCCTCTACAAATATGTGTTAAAAGTTCCAAACAAGGAACTTATGGATGAATTTTGGAAAAACACCTGATTGTGCAAAGGAGCTGGCCAGCCTTTACTATAAGGGGTACCGTGAGTGTACCCTGGCAGTTCCAGTTGGGGTTCTCCTGAAGTGTGATTCAGCTGTGTAAATAGCATTGAACCTCTTAGGTGGATTTGGTTTATTATCCCAGCAACTTCAGTTAGAATGTTTACTTTCTCTGAAATTACCATAGAAACATGGTGGCATTTCACCTTAGAAGTGGGTGCTTCTAATTGCGGTGCCTTCTACTGTGATTTCTTATAGCACCTCTCAAGAGAATTAAGACTAAACTTCAGGTAAAGAGCCTTGTCATACTTTGATGAAAGATTTTAGAAGTGCCTGTTGATTATTGTTTGCTACTAATAGTAGAATTCACACTATTTGTTTTCCCTTTTGAAAAATATATTAAAGTTAAAAAAGTATAAGTTAATTACATAGCCATTGAGGGGTTGAACACACATTATGATTAAGACTGAATAGTTGTTTTCCCAGTCTTTCCCTTTTTACGATGGAGAAAATAGGTAATTAAATTTTGTACAGTAAAATGTCAATTGAACATTTATTGCCAAGTAACACCTCAGGCACAGGAGGGCGTTATGAAAAGACATCAGGAGATGGCCGGCTTTACCTTGGTGCTGCTGAACAAACAATTCATTAGCTGGTTCTAGGCAATGCCAGAGCAACTGATCAGGCAGCAGCCCAAGAATCACTCAATGAAAGGATTGCAGCAGTCTTCCCAGCTTCCTCATTCATTTCTGTTCAGCTTTAATAACCGTGAGTATTAAAAATAACTCCATGTTCAGGAACAGTGTCCAAACTGAGATATGCACAGCATTGTATATTTATAAAAACTATCTAACTTTAAATGACTAAACAGAAGCAAGAAGCAGGAGTAAAGTCACTTTTTGAGCTTCCCATTGAGATCTCAGCACCTGTGAATGAACCATTGGTGATAAGATAAAGAGAATAATTTGATTGACTTTAAATCTAAGGTTATAAATCAGTAAACCTTGTTATAGTGAAACCTGTCAGTTCTGCAAAATTTCATATTTTGATAAGTGTTTTAATAATATTAAAAAAAGGTTTATTTTGTTGAATCTTATTCACCTCTGTATACTAGTTCATTTCTGTATTCTAGTTTCTATAATAGGGTAAAATAGATAGAGTTTATTGTAATTAATGATTATATTAAACTGATAATAACAGGACTAGTATTGGCCAGTGTATTGTGTTTTTCACCTAACATTGATGGCAACAAAATCATAGTAGTACAAAATATTGGAATAATCCTGTTCATTTAAAATTGGATTTGATTTGTAGTTTTATTTGTAACATCTTATGTGGCTGTGTTTAAGAGAAATATAATCTAGTTTATTTTCAATAGTGCCATTTTAACTTACCTCATTAATAATCAATCTAGCATTATTTTGAGAAACATAAGATTGTACATGGTAATTAGAAAAGAACCATTATCTAAATTATCATTATCACTCGGGAAAGAAGACAAGTTAATTTTGAAAACACTACAATCCATCCAAAAACAACATAAAACTAAACTACTGCTGGTAAGACTGCAAACTAGTACAACCTCTGTGGAAACCAATATGGAGATACCTCAAAGAGATACAAGTAGATCTACCATTTGATCCAGCA
>NW_012141302.1:1218707-1226559 GCF_000956105.1 Propithecus coquereli | reverse complement strand
TGTTATTAATAATTAGATTTTTTATGTTTAATCTAATAGATATAACACACAGTAACATCTTGAAGAGGTTTTCCTACTGAGAAATTTTCTTTTTGATAATAGCAAATGCTTATGTAGTATGTATTGAGTCTGGCATTGTTCTTAATACACATGAACACTTCATGTGTATTAAGTAATTTAATCCTTACAGTAACCATATAAGATGAATATTATTATTACCTCAATTTTTACAGATAGTGAGATGTTAAGTGACTTGCACAAGGTCACATAGCTAGTAAATGCAGAGCCAGAAAGCGAGTCCAAAGAGTCTAGCTCCAGAGGTTACTTTTTAATATTTATGCTGTAATCCTCTCAAATAGTATTGATTTACATCTAAGCTGGTGCAGATGAAATAGCAGATTTTTCTTTTTGTTACCTTAAAAACTTAAGTTCAGCTGACAAATCGAAAAGAAATGATTTTGGAAACGGTTTTGGGAAATTTTCTCAAAGATTTTTGAATATACTTTCCCTCTCTCGGTTTTGTAGCCTTTCACATAAAATACCCATGACTTTACATTAATATTGTATTCCATTTTCCTTTGAGAGGAGTAGGACTCCTGTTAGTACTAGCATACCTAGTATTATTGTGCTTTGCTTTATTGTATTTTGCAGATATTGCATTTTTTACAAATTGAAGATTTGTGGCAACCCTGCGTCTAACAAGTCTCTTGGCATGCTATAGAGACATCTTTCAGGAAAGGAAAAGTCAATTAATGAGGCAAACTTCATTGTCTTATTTTAAGAAATTGCTACAGCCACCCCAACTTTTAGCAACCACCATCCTGATCAGTCAGCAGCCACTGACATCAAGGCAAGACCCTCTACCAGCAAAAAGATTATGACTTGCTGAATGAAGGCTCAGATGATTGTTAGCACTTTTTAGCAACAAAATATTTTTAAATTAAGGTGTACACATTGTGTTTTTATACATCATACTATTGCATACTTACTAGACTACAGTATGGTGTAAACATAACTTTTATAGGTATGCCTGTATATTTTTATTCTTTGAAGTTAGCATCTTTACCATGAGCATGAGTTTATGATCCAACTTTGGTATAAATTATATAGGCTAAGGATGGACTGTTAATTATTGCAACCTGATATGATTTTTTATATAGTTTGAAAGTTTTGTCTCCCAGCATCAATAAATCAACAAGGAGTATGTGAGTTTCCAATCCAAGGAAGTTGCAATTTTGTTAAGTGGTAGTGGATATGATGCTATATGACTGAGATTTCTTTCCAGTTAGCTCTGCAGTTAAGTATAGTGCCTAACACATAGGAGGAGTTCAGTAAATATTTGTCAAATTCCATTAAACTGAAAGTCTGTCTGATCACAAGGAAACAAACTCCTTGTTTTGGTAGAAATTTTGAAGTCAATATGTAAGAAGTCCAAATATATGATTATGTCATGAAATTATTGTCCTTGTGGCTGCTTTATCATGTTAAAGGTCCATTCTGCTGTGCAAAGATACAGTATCATACAGTATCAAATGGTACCCAATGGTTTGTCCCCGTCATGTGGAGGCTGGCCAGCTGTTAAAGGTACAGTCAGCTTTCTTGTTGAGACCCTTGTACATCAGTTTTAATTATCCATCTGCAGTTATGCTAAATTAGTAAAAGGATATAGGTCTTTGGCCTTCTCTCTCCCTCTCTCTCTCCTGTTGCAGCATTTGCACAGTAAAGTATTTAGTCACATTCTCTTTTTTTTTTTTTTTTTTTTTTTTGAGACAGAGTCTCACTATGTTTGTCCCCGTCATGTGGAGGCTGGCCAGCTGTGGCTTCAGCCTCGCTCACAGCAACCTCAAACTCTTGGGCTCAAGCAATCCTACTGCCTCAGCCTCCCAAGTAGCTGGGACTACAGGCATGTGCCACCATGCCCGGCTAATTTTTTCTATATATTTTTAGTTGTCCAATTAATTTCTTTCTATTTTTAGTAGAGACGGGTTCTCACTCTTGCTCAGGCTGGTTTCGAACTCCTGAGCTCAAACAATCCGCCCGCCTCGGCCTCCCAGAGTGCTAGGATTATAGGCGTGAGCCACGGCGCCCGGCCCTGGTCACATTCTCTTATAGTGAATTTTTTTTGGCAGAAAAAGTGGCTTCTCCCAATATCTGAAACTTAAAGAATTTTTTTCCCTAATACTTTCTCATGTTCAGCTTGTGTGGGATCAAGCTAGTTTTATGATAAATATAGTTGGGTGTGTGTGTATGTGTGTGTACACTTATGCTAGGCACATTGTAAGTCAGAAGCCTCAATAGCAGGTAACCTTTTGATCCCCAGCTTTCTGTGCTACAGCTGGGATGATGGTCTTTATCCAAAAACATGTTCAGCAGAAAAATAACTGCATGGTCAGTGAGAAGCTGCACTCAGAAGTGTTAGCAGTTAAGTTTGACCAGAAGTCGAGGTTTCTGGAAGGAGGGGAGAAGAGAAAGAGAAGGATCAAGGTGTGCTAGAGGGAAATGGAGTCAGATGGGACTATATTTGTAAATGAGCTGAATCAATGCCTCCACAGATGTTCTTTACCTCCATCATTCTGCCAGAAGTGTTACATTTTGGAATTCTTTTTTTTTGGGATTTTGATTGCTTTTGGTTCTTCCGGAGAGGCTTTTAACTAATGGGCACCTCACATCTTAACACTTACCAGTATTGCTGGACACAAAGCTTTTTGGGTCTACAGATTCCTGGGAAGCATCGAGGGAGGATTGGTCTGGGTTGTTGGTGGGGAAGCTTGGCATTAAAGATAAACTGTCTACTTTGCTAGTCCCAGTCCTAGGAGACTCCAGGGAGAGTCTTCATGGTTGCATCCTCAGCGTGATAGATTCACCAACACAGAGAAGTGGCTTCTGACAAACAGATCATCATAGAAGTTGGTGTAATCGGACAGAAATGGTTGTGAGTGCTGGAATTAGCCACACAGCTTAAAACAAAAGGCTCTAAGTATCCACGTATTCATGAAACCACCCCCTTCATCTTACTTAGAAGCAGCCTCCATTGCCTTAACTGCTGCTCTTTCCCACAGCCCTTCCCCCAGCCTAAATAAAGGGAGGACTGGAAGAGAAGAGGTGGCCTTGGAGGGGGAATTATGGTTCCTAAAGAGAGCCTATCTCTTCCACTTCCCTCATTGTGAGGGGAAAAAGATCATGACCCTTTCTGAGGTTGAGAGAGTACTCAAGAGATGATTTTTTTGAGTGTAAGTTTGGGCAGTTAATGGTGTGGCATGCACCAAGTCTCTCTATAAGGTAGTTGAGACTGATTCTCATTTCTTCTCCAGAAGATACTGAGTTATTGGACCATCACAGCCCCTGATACTATCCTGTTTGTGGAAAAAGGGGACACTGTAGAAGATGGCCTGGCCAGGCCTTTTGCTGCTGTCCCACCCAAAGAGGCCACTTGGGTAAAGGTACTCCAGTAACAAAAGGCTGGGGCAGGGGCTGGTGAGGAGTGGGAGGAAGAAGTCAGTGTCTACAGAAAATCTCTAACACCAGAATAATGAACATGTAGGGAAGAAAGGCACTGTGGGGAACAAGCAGCCCCACAGAGAGTTAGCATTTGGACGCCTGTCTCACAGAGGGAACCAATGGTCAGCTCTGTGTTAACCTGAGGAGCAGAGAAAACCAACCTAGTGGGGCTTGCAACATCCCTGTGGGTCCATCTTATAGGGAGACCTTGGCCTCTCCTGTCTTTACACCAGCCCAAGCCCAAGAGGTAAGTGCAGGGGAGAAGAGAAAGGGAGGAGTGGGTAGAGTAGACCCACCCCCATGTCCAGCCACTAAATCTACCATTCTCATTTGCCTGGGGGCTGTGAAGTAGTGAAGAGGACCTTGAATCAAACATGAAGTTTTAAAATGAACAGGACTGAGTATTTAAGGACTTGAAAGAATCATTCTAATAATTGAAAGAGAATGAAACATGGAATCTGAGTGAGCTATTGGTAATAACTGGGGTGCACAGGGGCAAAGGAGATCTGAGATGGGCAGCTGGGGAAAAATGACGTGTATGTTTATACCCCAACAACTGGAGACTGCTTAGTTATTCAGTTACATTATTACAGAATTGGAGAGCTGGAGGGGAACTTAGAGATTATTCTTTCATCCCACCCTTTCCTTTCACTAAGCACGGCTATTGACCGTCTCTCCCAAGGACCCCTTAGAATTAGATTATTTGTGATAATTAGACAATTGAATTAGAATTGTTTATGATACCATGAATAGGTAATTGAGGTTTCTTTCAAGTGTTCATGTTATAGAATAATAATGGGCACTAACATTGTCAAGATCTTACAATATCTTCAATTCTTGTAACAGCCTGGCAACATGTAGCTATCATTATCATTTCTACCTTACAGATGAGGAAGCCAAAGTTCTGTGAAGTAAGGAAACTTGCTCCAGGTCTCACATCTATTAAGTATGTGTGTGTGTTCCAGGGCTAGGGGAAAGACAGGTTTTTACTCCCCATTTTCTTTTTATCCCCCAAACCTGCAGACCTGATACCCTAAATTTCCAAAAAATAACCTTACATTGTTCTCCAATAAAAGCAACCACCATCTATTGAGCTACATGCATATATTTTATTTCATTTAAACTGGAAGTCAGAGGGATCTAAGACACAATAATGGTTCTGAAGTGATTATTTTGGCACAAATTCTAGATTGGGGGTTTGGGTTTCTCACTCCTCTAAACCTCTGTGTGAGAAACCCTAAGTATTAGTTTCCTATTGCTGCTATAACAAATTGCCACAGACTTGGTGGCTTAAAATGACAAAAATTTATTATCTTACAGTTTTAGAGTCATTATTCTGTTTCTGTATGCATTGTCAGTGTAATGGGGTTTCAACCTGTAAGATATTAAAATAAGAAAAAAGCCCCATTTCCTGAGTGTTGCCTATATCAAAGTACAATTTCCATGTAAGCTCACATCGTGGAGAATCAGTTGCAATCTGATTTCAGGGGTAATCAGACAAGTTTACAGAATGTTTTCCATTATATAAAGCCTGTTAAAAGCCAGAAAAGAAAAACAATACTTTGCACTGACATTGGGATCAACTGAGAATGTAGTGGGCTTAGTGGCATTAAATACGATAAAAAAGTTGAAGTCATAATTTAAAAAGTCCTGGATGTAGATATTCAATATTTATTTATATAGAATGAAAACTCTGCAGAGGATATTTTTGCTGTTTTGAACTTCTTCAGGAAAAATCTGGAGAAAGCCAAACTGTGATTTAAGTTCTTTAACTACTGTGCCTAATATCTTATTATCTTTTAAAAAATCAGCTTTTTTACAAGGTACAAAAACATTGCTCTGAGGCTTCTTATGGACATAAAAGCTTAACCATGTTTATTTTATTATGTTTTAAATATTTCTGTATTCTTATTAATGGTTTTAATTTTGCTATTTAGGTTTTACAGTTGAAAATGGCTTAAGCATTTTAAAGGTCAGATAGATGATTAAGGTAGATTATTTGCCTTATTCCTATAAGGACCGACCTTGGTGCTATGACCTGTAAGGGACTGTCTTTGTGGTTTTCTTCAAATACTGTTTTTTTTTCTTTCCTATCATTTAGCTCTTTTCCTTCAAAACTATTCTGTTTTTGGTTTTCAGGAAGGTACCCAGCCTTCCAAAATATTGTTTGCTTTAGATGATTGGATTACTGTACATCTGAATTTAAAATTTCACTATAAAAATCTCTATTAAAGGTGGAATTTAGCTGAGAATATTTACACATGAATCTCTGAGTTTTTGAAAAGAAAGGGTTCACTCTCCATATTTAGAAATACTTGCATTTGGTAGGATGCTATATTGCTTTAACAAAGAGATCCCAACATATAGTGGCTCAAACAAGATAGTTTATGTCTTTAAATAAGTAACAGTAAGCAGGTTATTCCCAATCAGGTAGGTGGCTCTGTTCCACAAAGTAATTCAGGGATGCAGGTTTCTTTTGTTTTCTTTTTGGGCCACCCCAAGATGTTGATTTGTCCCTTTGATGAAACTGGCAAACCACCTCTACATCCTACCTCATAGGAAGGGGGAAAAGGAAAGTGGAGGGTGATTAGCTTCTTTTTAAGGAAGCAACTTGTAAGTTGCACATACCACTTCTGCTCATTGGTTCATTACTCATGGCCATGCCCAGCTGCACAGAAGGCTGGGGAATGTAGTCTCTACCTGGATGGCCATGTGCTCAATAATGATTAGGAGATTCTTGTTAGTAAAATGAAGAAGAGGAAGCTGTAAGTTTTTGTTAAGGTTAAAAGAATTAGTCCCGGGGTATATTCTTAACTTGGAGAATGAGTCAAAGTGGTTTCTTTTTGGGGGGTAATATGAGGGAGTCAAACATTACTTTGTTATGTTTTTGGGTTCACTTTTTTTTTTATTTGATTAGGACATTTGAGCGGAACATGGCTTATGTGCTACTAGGTACTATTTCAATACCTGTATGAGCCAGTTAGCTTCAAAATTATTTCTCATATACATGGACTGCACAAAAATCCTGACTTGCAAATGTATAGCATACATGAGAAGCCCCAAACAAGATCAATATAGGATGTCTTGGGTGACTACTGTGTGCTACACACAGTGTGAAAGAACCTGTGGTGAACTTTCTTAGGAGAGCCTTCGGAGATCATTTTGCAGTTAGCCACATTAGGGCAGGAACCCTCCCCATAGAAGTGTGGAATTGGCTTCCAGTCAGCAAGGAGCTCCCTCTCTCACAAGGGAGCCAATTTCATTTTCAGTCTGTTTTTGTTGTTTGAAAAAATTCTTATGTTGAGCCCAAATCAAGAGCTCTGACACATTTCCTAGTGAGTCCTATTTCTACCTTCAGGAGCTATAAAGAGTAAGTTTAAGTTCTCACATAGCAGCTCTTGACATATTTGAAGGGAGTTACGTGGGTGCTTCCTCCCACACTTCCACCATAATAATAACCCCTGACATTTATTGAGTGCTTACCATGTTCCAGACACTGTTCTAAGCACTGTCCATGTGTCAACTCATGTAATTCTCACTAGTCTTGTGAAGTAGGGAGTATCAATCCCATTTCATGGATGAGGAAATTGAGGCACAGACAGGTTAAGAAACTTGCTCCAGGTTCACACAGTGAGTTGCCAGTGTTTCATTTAAAATGTGGTTCCTAGACCACAACATAGGTTAGTATGCTAGATGCATGGTAGTCCACTGTAGTGAACTGGTTTACCTCCCGTTTTCTGAATCTTTTATTTCTATGAATGTAACCATCAGAATTTTCCTGCTGGGAAAAAATACATATTCCATTGACAGCAGTTCAGCAAAGTTGTCTTTGTATTTAAGAGACTATGCTCCTGAATCTGAGAGGATATGATGGGTTGACTGAAAGCAGGCTTGATATGGAAGTTCGTTTCAATTTAATATGATTTGTAAAGCTATTGTAGTTTTCTTAAATAAGGAAGTAATGGGTAAAAAATTTGGTAAAAGATTTTTTTTTTTTGAAGATAGAGTCTTACTTTGTTGCCTGGGCTAGAGTGCAGTGGTGTCATGATAGCTCCCTTGCAACCTCAAACTCCTGGGCTCAAGTGATCCTACTCCTTCAGCCTCCCAAGTAGCTGGGACCACAGGAATGTGCTACCATGACCAGCTAATTTTTTAAAACAATTTTTTGTAGAGACGGGGTCTTGCTATATTGCTCAGGCTGGTCTCGAATTCCTGGCCTCAAGCGATCTTCCACCTCTGCCTTCCAAAGTGCTAGGATTACAGGTGTGAGCCACTGTGCCAGGCCTAAAAAAGATTTTCATAATAACTATGTGAAACAATAGAAATAAATTAGAGATTAAGAGAAAGTCTAGAA
>NW_012141302.1:1215957-1218657 GCF_000956105.1 Propithecus coquereli | reverse complement strand
ACATCCCTGTGGGTCCATCTTATAGGGAGACCTTGGCCTCTCCTGTCTTTACACCAGCCCAAGCCCAAGAGGTAAGTGCAGGGGAGAAGAGAAAGGGAGGAGTGGGTAGAGTAGACCCACCCCCATGTCCAGCCACTAAATCTACCATTCTCATTTGCCTGGGGGCTGTGAAGTAGTGAAGAGGACCTTGAATCAAACATGAAGTTTTAAAATGAACAGGACTGAGTATTTAAGGACTTGAAAGAATCATTCTAATAATTGAAAGAGAATGAAACATGGAATCTGAGTGAGCTATTGGTAATAACTGGGGTGCACAGGGGCAAAGGAGATCTGAGATGGGCAGCTGGGGAAAAATGACGTGTATGTTTATACCCCAACAACTGGAGACTGCTTAGTTATTCAGTTACATTATTACAGAATTGGAGAGCTGGAGGGGAACTTAGAGATTATTCTTTCATCCCACCCTTTCCTTTCACTAAGCACGGCTATTGACCGTCTCTCCCAAGGACCCCTTAGAATTAGATTATTTGTGATAATTAGACAATTGAATTAGAATTGTTTATGATACCATGAATAGGTAATTGAGGTTTCTTTCAAGTGTTCATGTTATAGAATAATAATGGGCACTAACATTGTCAAGATCTTACAATATCTTCAATTCTTATAACAGCCTGGCAACATGTAGCTATCATTATCATTTCTACCTTACAGATGAGGAAGCCAAAGTTCTGTGAAGTAAGGAAACTTGCTCCAGGTCTCACATCTATTAAGTATGTGTGTGTGTTCCAGGGCTAGGGGAAAGACAGGTTTTTACTCCCCATTTTCTTTTTATCCCCCAAACCTGCAGACCTGATACCCTAAATTTCCAAAAAATAACCTTACATTGTTCTCCAATAAAAGCAACCACCATCTATTGAGCTACATGCATATATTTTATTTCATTTAAACTGGAAGTCAGAGGGATCTAAGACACAATAATGGTTCTGAAGTGATTATTTTGGCACAAATTCTAGATTGGGGGTTTGGGTTTCTCACTCCTCTAAACCTCTGTGTGAGAAACCCTAAGTATTAGTTTCCTATTGCTGCTATAACAAATTGCCACAGACTTGGTGGCTTAAAATGACAAAAATTTATTATCTTACAGTTTTAGAGTCATTATTCTGTTTCTGTATGCATTGTCAGTGTAATGGGGTTTCAACCTGTAAGATATTAAAATAAGAAAAAAGCCCCATTTCCTGAGTGTTGCCTATATCAAAGTACAATTTCCATGTAAGCTCACATCGTGGAGAATCAGTTGCAATCTGATTTCAGGGGTAATCAGACAAGTTTACAGAATGTTTTCCATTATATAAAGCCTGTTAAAAGCCAGAAAAGAAAAACAATACTTTGCACTGACATTGGGATCAACTGAGAATGTAGTGGGCTTAGTGGCATTAAATACGATAAAAAAGTTGAAGTCATAATTTAAAAAGTCCTGGATGTAGATATTCAATATTTATTTATATAGAATGAAAACTCTGCAGAGGATATTTTTGCTGTTTTGAACTTCTTCAGGAAAAATCTGGAGAAAGCCAAACTGTGATTTAAGTTCTTTAACTACTGTGCCTAATATCTTATTATCTTTTAAAAAATCAGCTTTTTTACAAGGTACAAAAACATTGCTCTGAGGCTTCTTATGGACATAAAAGCTTAACCATGTTTATTTTATTATGTTTTAAATATTTCTGTATTCTTATTAATGGTTTTAATTTTGCTATTTAGGTTTTACAGTTGAAAATGGCTTAAGCATTTTAAAGGTCAGATAGATGATTAAGGTAGATTATTTGCCTTATTCCTATAAGGACCGACCTTGGTGCTATGACCTGTGAGGGACTGTCTTTGTGGTTTTCTTCAAATACTGTTTTTTTTTCTTTCCTATCATTTAGCTCTTTTCCTTCAAAACTATTCTGTTTTTGGTTTTCAGGAAGGTACCCAGCATTCCAAAATATTGTTTGCTTTAGATGATTGGATTACTGTACATCTGAATTTAAAATTTCACTATAAAAATCTCTATTAAAGGTGGAATTTAGCTGAGAATATTTACACATGAATCTCTGAGTTTTTGAAAAGAAAGGGTTCACTCTCCATATTTAGAAATACTTGCATTTGGTAGGATGCTATATTGCTTTAACAAAGAGATCCCAACATATAGTGGCTCAAACAAGATAGTTTATGTCTTTAAATAAGTAACAGTAAGCAGGTTATTCCCAATCAGGTAGGTGGCTCTGTTCCACAAAGTAATTCAGGGATGCAGGTTTCTTTTGTTTTCTTTTTGGGCCACCCCAAGATGTTGATTTGTCCCTTTGATGAAACTGGCAAACCACCTCTACATCCTACCTCATAGGAAGGGGGAAAAGGAAAGTGGAGGGTGATTAGCTTCTTTTTAAGGAAGCAACTTGTAAGTTGCACATACCGCTTCTGCTCATTGGTTCATTACTCATGGCCATGCCCAGCTGCACAGAAGGCTGGGGAATGTAGTCTCTACCTGGATGGCCATGTGCTCAATAATGATTAGGAGATTCTTGTTAGTAAAATGAAGAAGAGGAGACTGTAAGTTTTTGTTAAGGTTAAAAGAATTAGTCCCGGGGTATATTCTTAACTTGGAGAATGAGTCAAAGTGGTTTCTTTTTGGGGGGTAATATGAGGGAGTCAAACATTACT
>NW_012141302.1:1202818-1204822 GCF_000956105.1 Propithecus coquereli | reverse complement strand
TCAGGCTGGTCTCGAACTCCTGAGCTCAAACAATCTGCCCGCCTCGGCCTCCCAGAGAGCTAGGATTACAGGTGTGAGCCACTGCGCCCGGCCAACAATTTTTTTAGGAGCATTAAAAAAGGGCGATTGGAGGGAAAGAAGGTCAGAATCGACAAGAGAATGTAACATAACCCAGGTGCTGGAGACTAAGTAGATATCTTGATAGAGGTAAAAAAATTATGAAATCTACTAAACTTTAGAGAAACAATTTTTAGCGTTGGTTTTCAAAAATAATTCAGTTTAGCATTAAAAAAGGACTCTGTCAAATCTTAAGTTATTGTTTCCTGAGATTATGATCTAGTTTAGAAAAGTCTCCAAATATTCGCTCAAGATGTACATTGTTTTCCAAAGTCTCCCAAATGGTCATAGCACTGTTGTTAAGTGTTTAGTTGGCTACAGAATTTCCTTAAATTGTGATTTTTAGTCAATGGAATATGATGACTCACAGGGAATGTCACTGTTTTCTGTTTTAGCTTACTGATCTTTATCTTTACCTGTCAAACGTCTATGTTTCTATTACTCTCACATTTTAGCAAATATGTTTCTTATAAGAGAAGAAATAAAATTTAATTTTGCTAACTTTTTGTGTCTAGCATGTCAAATTTATTAATAACTTGAGGTTGAATCATTTAGGTTATGCTTTAGAGACGAATAGAGAAAAGTTTGTCATTAACAGTTTTCCTGTTGTGTTGTTACAATTTAGGTTGGAAGATTCATTTTCATTACTTGGGGTAAATAGATCTTTTGAAAATGTCGGTATTTCACTGATGTTTATATTAACTGTGCTTTATTTAATGAAACCATTCGCAAGTCATTTGTTGGTTCATATGGTAACTCTTATCAAATTGCTTTGGAATAGTATAAATATTACATTGAGGACATTCTTACATCATCGAGATATTTTGATGGTCAAAATTGCCTGTGAGTTCAAAACTGAAGTTTTACTAACAGTAACAAAAGCACAAAACATTTTATTTAATGCCTTTGTGATTTTAAATGGGATTCAAAGTTTTAATTTTTGGCTGATTCAATATATATGTTCTGTTGAGTAGAATTGTTATCTCACATAGGATTTAAAAATTCTTACGATTGGATGATTATAATTTAACAATCAAGTATGGGTTTTGAAAAAACATTCAGTAATGCTGATTTGGAAGTTTAGAACAAATCTTTTAAAACTCATAGCTTTGTAATGTCAAGGGAACTTTTGTAAAAGCATCCACATAGCCATGTGAAATGTGGTTGTATGGACAAAAAATTGATTGCTGTGATCAATTTTATAATTATATACATAAATCCATAATTGGATATTCTAATCATTGCCATTTGCGTAAAAGCAAATGCTAAAA
This sequence comes from Propithecus coquereli, assembly GCF_000956105.1. NCBI lineage: Eukaryota > Metazoa > Chordata > Mammalia > Primates > Indriidae > Propithecus > Propithecus coquereli. The sequence goes on along the minus strand of NW_012141302.1, from coordinate 1,203,434 downwards.
AGCTGTTATGTCCTCTTAAGAAGCATATCAAGAACAGATGGAAACGGAGTGTCTCTAACTGTCCTAAAACCATTCCATAAATGGTTATCACTTTCTTCCAAAAGTTAGGAATCCTATTGAATCCATTACAGTTCTTCACATGGGCTGCCAGCTGATTGTGTAATTGCATGCCATATAGCACAAAGCATGATTTATGATGCTATTGTTATGGTGTGCTTACTAAATAGAAGAATGAAAAATAGTAAGCATAGTATTATTAGCAAAGGTGCTGCAGAGAGGGTTGCCAGATAAAATACAGGGTGCACGGTTAAATTTGTGTTCCAGATAAACAGCACATAAATTTTAGTATAAGTATATCCTATGCAAAAATTATTCATTGTTTATCTCAAATTCAAATTTAACTGGGCGTCTTGTATTTTTATTTGTTAAATTTGGCAACCCTAGGCATAGATGATTAGGTAGAATATAGGTAACAGTAAAGAAACAGATTTTTCTGATGGAACAGAATTTTTCCTTAAAGTTCCTCCAGAATCAAATAAAGAATATCTTGGTCATCCAGCTGGTAAGAGTCATATCTGGAGCTGGGATCTAACCTAGGGAATTAGCCTGAAGAACC
>NW_012141302.1:1200939-1202768 GCF_000956105.1 Propithecus coquereli | reverse complement strand
TTTTAGTTGTCCAATTAATTTATTTCTATTTTTAGTAGAGACGGGGTCTCGCTCTTGCTCAGGCTGGTTTCGAACTCCTGAGCTCAAACAATCCGCTCGCCTCGGCCTCCCAGAGAGCTAGGATTACAGGCGTGAGCCACCGCCCCCGGCCGCTCCTACTAAATTTTAAGCACATATGTGATTTATTCCCCCCCCCAAATTGAACCAAGCTAACGTATTCTCTTCTACCTTCCTTAAGGGAATCTTGCCCTGATTTGATATGATCTACCATTGCTAGGTTCACTTTACTTAAAAGGAACTTAAATCTTTGGGAGACAACTTGGGCAGGTAAGAGGACACAGACTTGAGAATTCGATCTGGGATCCTGGAATCTTTATCATTGCTGCTAATTGTGTGATCATGAGTAAGCATAAAAATTTTTCTAAGCCTCAGTTTCTTCATTGGTAAAATGGGAATTTTCATGCTTGTCCCACACATTTGCTAGAAGGCTTGGAGATGAAAAATGCAATATATCTGTTGAGATATATTTTAGGCTGTACCTAAAAAGGATGACTCAACAATCCATTTATGTAGCAGCAACTCTAATAAAAATACTGCCCATTGGCTAGTAATGGAAAGTCTATGATTCTATAAAAATTTTTACAACAGGGTTTATATACTTTCCTAGCAGTTGTGGCCAGTATTTCCTCATGAGTGGCTTCTAGCCCAATCTCACAACAGCAGTGTACTAGAGATGCAGTCCTGTTGGCTGCCACTATCTATCTTAATCAAACCATATATGACATATATTCAGTCAAATTACCTCTCAGTTATCTTAAGATGCTTTGCTCACAATAGCTTAAGTTAATAAGTATGAATATGGACCATGTCTGGCATGGGTACCCTGTCATCTACTTATACATCAGCCTGTGAGATACAAATAAAATGAAAACAATGTTAATTCTTTGAGTAATTATATATGAAGACATTTTTTGGTTGTGATAGTTTTTGACTCTTTCATTCGAATACTGAAAATTGAGTTGATATATAATTAATATATATGTCAGAGTGAGAAAGAATGTGGGCCTTATCTCTCATAATTCAATGTTTTATGTTAAATCTTTAAATATATGCTTAATATCTGTATTGTGGAGCCAAGACTGTTGGAATTTGACTCTACTAACAGCCTTTTTGGCAATGCTGATCAATTTTTTTATGCTATATTACATTTGGCAAAGTTACTTTTAGTGACTGATTAATTTATTCATCTGTTCATTGATGCTTCTAGTATTTGTGACAAGACTATGTTTTTCAATATAGAGATTTAAAGGTGAAGCAGACATACACTGTGCCCAGGGTGTTAAAACTATGATCCCAGATAGAAAATCGGTGCTAAAACAGAGGTACTGCATAGATCTAAGCTCAAAGCCAGATGCTTAAACAAGTTTGCTGTATGAATGAATATACCCAGCCCTGTGTATCTGTTTGCTGGATATTTCCAAGTCCCAGAATAGTAGCTAGAGTATTAGTTCTAAAAGGCAAATGGAATTGCATCATTTTCCTGCTTAAAACTTTTTGATGACTTCTCACTGTCCTGGAAATAAAGCATAAATCCCTTTACATGGTTCAGGAGACTCTGTACAATGTGGACTCTGCTTATTTTTCCAGCTCCAGCTCCAGCTCCTACCACCTCCTACTTCTCACAGTCCATTCTATAAGATGACACTGTATATATATATACATATATATATATATATATAAGGCATAGTAACCTGCCCATAGCTGCTCAGTATTGACTGTTCTTATTTTTCTCAGTGCACCTTCTTGGAAAGTGGACAACTAGGAAAAAA
>NW_012141302.1:1198516-1200889 GCF_000956105.1 Propithecus coquereli | reverse complement strand
TTTATCATTGTAATAGAACCTACACACACACACTACACACACACACACACACACACACACACACACACACACACACACACACACACAGGTTTGTTGGGAGGATTAAATGAGAAAATTCACGTACAGTGGTTAGCTAAGTGGTTGGCACATGGTAGGTAGTCAATAAATGTTAATTATTATTATTTGGAAATAGAAAAGATAAAATTTGAGACTGGTTTTGAAGAAAGAATTGTCAGGACTTTTCAGAGATATGAAGGAATCAAATACTGAAAAGAATTTTTAAAATTTTGATCATGGAGGGCTTTGAATAAAAATGGTATCTTTGAGTTGTGGAACAAAACCTGTCTTTTGGCTGCCACGTATAACCAGGTTGGGCTTGTGGTGGTGACCTTTCCGGTAGGTGGGGGAGCTCCACGGTCTTTTCTCATGGTCTTTGGAATTGTAGGGATTGGTCATCATTGGTTTTTCTCTAAGTTTTTGCATGTTACAAAGAAAAATGCCAGAAACTTCGATGTGAGTTGATATAGTCAGTAGTTATTTAAAAAAAAAGCTTTCTATTTTTTTCAAAAAAGTTTTGTAAATGACCTAGTAATATTTGTAATTGTTTTTCTCTCTGCTCCTTCTTGACAAACAACGGTATAATTTTTACTAGAGGGTCAAGTTATTCAAAGATGATTTCCAACGTCCTCAAATTCCACAGTAAAAGAACGAGCTATATCTGAATTTAGTGTAGTTACATTTAGTTTAGCAAGTGATTTTTAAGTACTTGTTGAATTTGGCACTGTGCTGTGTCCTTGGCTTTGATCATTCTCTTGTCTAAAATGTCATCTTAATGAACAATATATAATGAGGTTTTTTCCTTGCTTCAAGTTGATTGAAATTTTAGAGAAGTCCCTGTAATACCCACCCTGGCACTAACTCAGCCTTAAGGAATACCTAAAACTTAGTAAAGGCATCTATGAGAATAGTCTCCTCCTTAATTTATCTGAACTGATTTCACCTTACAATTTAACTACATCTTTGAATTTTGCTTTTTACGGAGCAACATTCTTCTCACAGCTAATGACTTCACACTCTTTTTTTTCCCTCCTGGAATTATGCTCATTCTGGTAAAGTTTGTGACTATATCCAAGAAGTGAATGAAAACATAAATATTAAAAAGATCATGTCTGAGTCAGATTCAGGTATTCAGCTTGTTTGTTTAAGATTATGTTTTCCTTGTTAGATTGTAAATTCCTTAAAAGCCAGAACTCTTTCAAACGGTTTGGTTTTGTGGTCCTTCCAAGGACGGAGTATGATGCTCTGTAAAGACAGATGCCTTAAATAAATAATGACTGATCGTAAAATAAACCCTTAAAATTAAGGAAAGGAGTGAACCATAAAATTGGCAGCTATTACTCATTTTATTATAAGTGACAGTATGGTTAAGGAAGCAATGCTCTTTATTTTTTCTGCAGCCTTTTCAACCAAGGCTGCTAAGAATCAGAGGTGCCTCCTGGTTTTTTGTCTTAGGTGCTTGCCATCTGCCAGGTTCTTATGGATTAGGTGCAAGTCAGTGGGTGGAAGAGGATATAAAGAATGTAACATTTTTCTGCCTCTTTCTTTATGCCCATTAGATTTAAACACAGCTTCTTTCACAAAAGCATCCGGGAAGAATTGGAATTTTGGCTGGAATCCTTGTGCAAACCAATCATGGATTGAATCTGAAAGGTTGTAATAAGAACTTGAGATAATGTATTGCTGTCGAATCACATTAGACCCCATCCTAGCACCCCATGCTAAATTTAGTTGAGCAGCCAGTATTCCTAGAAGTTTTTTGGGTTTTTTTGGTTTTTATTTTTTGTTTTTTTTTTTTTGAGATAGAGTCTTGCTCCGTTGCTCAAGCTCAAGTGCAAGTGGCATGATCATAGCTCACTGCAGCCTCGAACTCCTGGCTTCCATCTCAGCCTTCGGAGTAGCTGGTACCAGGCGTGTGCCACCATACCTGGCTAATTTTTTGTTTGTTTGTTTGTAGAGACAGGGTCTCGCTATATTGCCCAGGCTGGTCTTAAACTCCTGGCCTCAAGTGATCCTCTGGCCTTCCAAAGTGCTGGGATTACAGGCATGAGCCACCATGCCTGGCCATTCCTGGAAGTTTTCTGGCTATAAGTCCTTTCAGTAGAGCACATAGGCAGTATTCTCTAAGCTTATCAGCTATAACCTTGATTTTGATAATAACAAAATAAATTAGAAACTATCCTATAGACACTTGGAAATTACAGTGTCCTTTGTTTATCCTTTATTGGTCTTATCTCACCAACTGTGAAGAAAGGGACATTTTAGAATTTTTTTGCGTATTCTATAGCTCCTACTAAATTTTTTTTTTTTTTTTTT
>NW_012141302.1:1162869-1187123 GCF_000956105.1 Propithecus coquereli | reverse complement strand
GAAATGTCTATGATTCTAAAGCCTTCTAAATTCTAAATTAAAATGATAGAATTTGTCGGAAACCAGGTAAATGGGTATGACATTGAAGGCCATTTAAAAAAACTGTGGTAAAATATACCTAACATAAAATTTACCATTTTAACCATTTCTAAGTATACAATTTAGTGGCATTAAGTACATTCAATGGTTGTTGTACAATCATTCCCACTATATATGTCCAGAACTTTTTCATCATCCCAAACTGAGCCTCTGTATCCATTAGAAAATAACTCCTCAAATCTCTCCTTTCCACATCCCAAGCAACGACCATTCTGTTATACCTTCTGTCTCTATGAATTTTGTGAAGGCCATTTTAACTAGTGCCAAAACTTGATATCCACTGTTAATAGGGGAACACGATAAGGTGGGAAAAATTTGAGACTGGAGTCAAACACTTTTTGTCTTTTTCAGTTTGCAATCTGGACCAAATTTGTTTCATTTCTCTGAATCTTGGTTTCCTTAACTCTAAAACAGAACTAGTAATTTATTCTGCAGTTGGATAACATGAGATAATGTATGTACATCATCTGGCTCATAATAAGCATTTAATAAATGATAACATTAATACAAATATAGAATGTGCTCAAAATGTTAACTGATTTTTTTTTGTTAGACAATTTTTTAATGACTTCTGCAGGAACCGATAAACTCACTATAGTATAATAGTAGGTCATTGTGAATTCAAATCTACCTATTTTGCAGGATGGTCCACAGTGTGTTACAGATGAATTTATTTTTTTATCTTGGAATGTAGAAATTGCAATTTGTTGCATTTTATGAACTGAAGTTTTAAACCATATTTTGATATATCTACAGAAATAAAATTTTTTGCTATTACCTGTAGAAAATTAAATAGTGATTTAAGTCATGAATTTTATTTTTGGTCTGTGTTTTTTAATCATTCTCTAATTTTTCTATTAGTATTATTCTGTTTGTCAACAATCCATGTTCTTTTGTCCAATTCACTGTCACTTTCATATTAGAGTATAATAGAGGAAATAAAAAGAGATTTGACTAAAGTTTGTCAAATTTTTGTTAGCTCTGATAAAACAGGTTTTTTGTATCCAGGAATCAAAGCATATGTTAAGCCACCCAAATAATCAAGTTGTGCAAATTAGTGAAATTCCTTTATTGTTAACTTATATACTTTATTATTTTTGACTTATCCATTGAAAAATATTTACTGAGCACTTTCGTATTGTAAAGTACTAGGGATTAATTTATGTGCAAAATTTTAAAAAGTCTAAATCATTGTCTTCCCTGAAAGAATTTATAGTCCCTTTAGAAAGGGAGTTCACCTGTGCATTAAAGTTTAAGGCTACAGTTAAGTAAGATCAGGGGCACCAATAGTTTTCAGTTGCTGCCTCCTTCTGTGGTCTCCACCCGCTTAGCCATTTTCTCAAAATCACTGGCTTCTTAAAGGTACAAGGGCATCAGGAATGTATTAGGGTTGCACCTCAAACTTAGCTGACTTCAGGTCACAGAGTTTCACCACTCTCTTCAGAGAAGATAGATGCCAAAAATCCAAATTGGCTAAGGTAAGCATGGAAACTGAAGGATGGGAGAGGGAGACCTGGCATTGGATGGGGCCTATGGAAAGGCATCTGGTAAGGTCTAGGGGATGAATCACTGAATCAGCTAAGTGAGTGGATGGTTTCAATACACAAAGTTACAGTGTGACATTGTTAGCTAAATGTAGGTTTCGGGAAAAATTTTGGGACTTTATTACAAAAGCTATGCCTGTCTTTAATTATCATAGGAATCATTTGGTCCATATTGAAAGTGGAAGAAGACATGCATCTAGTTAGAATATTATGCAATTTAGCATCGCAGGGAAGGCAAACAACAGCATTTCTCCTTGAAATTGGGGGCTTCTTTTTCTAATTATGTTTTTCAAAGATTGCTATAATCTATGATTTTTTTCCCAAAGAACAAATAGTCATTCCTATATTGAATTCAGCTTTATACTTAATAATTCTTGTATTCTCAAATTTGTATGTGATGCAAAAGCTTTCTTTCCTCGCTGGCTGAAATTGACTGGTTGAATTGAGTTAAAAATGAAAATATCTAGCATCTACACTGGGCTACAAGGAAGTAGCATGTTTCTGAGAAACCCACAGCCAGGAGCTGAGAGTTTGTTTGAGTTCTGTTGTTACTGATGATGCTAGACAATCATTTTTTAGGGTTTTAGTTTCCCTTTGGCTATCTCAAGAGGTCAAATATAATAAACTGCCTTCTGCTTTTCTCACTTAGATGGGAGTGCCCATGTGATTCTAATTTTAAAGAGCTTTTTAGCTTCTCCAAAAAAAAGCACTTAACCAATTAATGAATCATAAGAGTTCTAAATGCTTTTCATTGTTAATGTTAAAGTTTTACTCTATAGTGGCAGAAAAACCTAGACAGTTATTATTTCCTAAGTTTTAGCATTGGAGAAGGGTGAAGCTGGGATTTTCAGGAAATAAATGACTTTCTGACTTGAAAAGTATTGGATCACAAAGAACATGCAGCATAATTTTCAGTTTCTTTTAGGAAAAAAAATCATGAATTGAAAAAGTCTTAAAAGCCTTCCATTTATGTTAGGTTCTTCTATACCATTAGGATATAAGTCCTGGGGACCCTCTTCAAGGGAAATTTGATGATTTCCTTTGAATCACAGATGATTGAAATTTGACTTTAAGGTGGTGAGCAGCAATGGAGATTCTTGGTACCTTTCCTGTTTTACAGGGGAGAATTGAAATTGGCAGTAGAGGAACTACTTAGTTCTGCATGGATATGTCAAGACTGAAAGCCAGAGTTGGTCACCATCCTGACCCACGGTAGAACCAATGAATGGTTCAGTTATAATTTGATCCACAAATGATTTTCTCCCTGATTCATCTAAAGAGACCACTTTGAGAATTCTGTTAGGAACCTGCTTTATCTTGGAAATATGACAACTAGTAAAATTGTAAAGATGAACAATCCCCTATTTTAGTGCATATGAATATAAGTTGAAGACTATTCAGTGGAAGAATATTGCCTTACATACCCACTCTATTCAGTTTTTGAATCCCTAATGCTGTAGTCAACTTTCATAAAAGCAGAATTTAATGTCCTATTATTTCTTCATACATCTGTTTTTGAAAAGCAGTTGTTCTTGACGCTACCCTAAATACTTAAAAAGAAAAGCATTTCACTAACACAAGATTTATTATTTGATATCTCCCTGTCAACTGTGTACAGGGTAGCTTTATAAAAAAATCTTTGAAAACAACATTTAGAAATAGTCCAGACTCATAGTTTATGTCAAAAAAACTTATACTTTAAATAATAATTCTAATAAGCCATCTTAATATACAGTGCGAGAATGCAGTGCATGATGGAGTAAAGTGTTTAAAAAACAGGTGTTATATTTCAAGTTTCTAGGGAGTCCTTAAAGCCAGTTAGACCATTCAGAAAAATTATCCATATATTATATATTTTTTTTTTGAGACAGAGTCTCACTGTGTTGCCCGGGCTAGAGTGCCGTGGCGTCAGCCTAGCTCACAGCAACCTCAAACTCCTGGGCTCAAGCAATCCTTCTGCCTCAGCCTCCCAAGTAGCTGGGACTACAGGCATGCGCCACCATGCCTGGCTAATTTTTTCTATATATTTTTAGCTATCCAATTAATTTCTTTCTATTTTTGGTAGAGACGGGGTCTCGCTCTTGCTCAGGCTGGTTTCGAACTCCTGAGCTCAAACAATCCGTCTGCCTCGGCCTCCCAGAGTGCTAGGATTACAGGCGTGAGCCACCACGCCCAGCCTCCATATATTATTTTTTAAAAACTGCATTAGTATGTTCTGAAGTTGCATTTTCTTTCTTTTTTTGTGGTTTTAACCTTTGGAGAGTGCAACTAGAAATACCTATTAGAGATGAATTCCAGGAAAATAAATGTAAACAGCAACTCAGGCTGAATTTATTTTTCTTTTCTACAGGAACTGTTTAAAACCTGGCAGTGGAAGACTGTTTTCTTGTCTACAAAGTATTATAGTAGAAAATGCAAGGTCATCGTAAAATACAAAAGACTCTAGGTTTCTAAGGAAAAAATGTATCTTAGGAAGGGTAAATGAAATAGTTGGCCAGAGGGAAAGGGAAATTTCCTTATTTCACCCTGAACTTGGCAGCATTACTGCAACACAGCTTGAAACTTTGAGATGAATTAAAGATGGTTTGTTTCACCTTCTTCGGAAGATCTTTTGCGCCCAGTTTACTTTCCCCGTTTTAGGTCGGTAAGGGACTTCATCTTCAGAGATTTTTGTAAAACTTTGCTGTTGATTAAAATGCAGATAGCATCCTTTTTGGTGAGATAATAATCGTAATTTTGTCACTTTTAGAGATCTGTCTACATAAACCATAGGTGAGATTAAATGTTTTCAAATCTGAATTTTTATGTTATTTAATTTTTCCATTTTGCAATCTGAAGCTTACCCTTTCAAGCTACTTTGCTTTGTGTGTTGCGGGGAGACTGTGGGTGGGTAAGAGATTCTGGCGCAGCTTAAGCTTCTCCATTTTATTCCAAAGGAGTCCTGATGAAAGGGCAAATCCTAGTTTCAGCACTGCCTTCTATAGAAATAGGATGAACAGACTCTCCTAAAATGTATGCAAAGTAAAGGACAGGGCAGAGGCCATGGTCTGGGCCCAATGAACATCATATGTGGCACCTAAAAGGGACCATAACACTCTACTTTCTTTTATAGTCCCCTTTGTTTGGTTTTATAAGTTGAAGGAGATGGCCTACTTCTTTGCCACTTGAATAAACAGCAGGTGCTACTAATCTAGTAGAAGATCATGGGAAAAGCTGCCACATATGACTGTAGAAGTATATTTCAAAATTTGATACAAGTTAGAAATAAAATCTTGGAAAATAGTTAAATTTCTTCAACATCTCAGGGCTATTTTTTTAAATTAATAGACTTTATTTTTTAGAGTAGTTTTAGGTTTATAGAAAATTTGACCAGAAAGTACAGAGAATTCCCTTATACCCCTCACAACCCACCCACTCACCCTGGTTTCTCCTACAATCAACATCTTCCATTAGTGTGGTAAATTTGTTGCAATTGATGAGCCAATATCAATACATTATTAATTGAGATCCATAGTTTACATTGGGGCTCACTTTTCATGTTGTCCATTTTATGAGTTTTGACAAACGTATAATGACATGTATCCATCACTATAGTACCATGCATAGTAGTTTCATTGCCCTGAAAATCTCCTGTGCTTCACTTGTCATCCTCTTTCCCTCCTCCAAACCCCTGGAAACTACTGATCTTTTTGCTGTCTCCATGGTTTTGCCTTTTCTAGAATGTCATATAATTGGAATCATATAGTGTAGCTTTTTCAGAATGAATTCATTCACTTAGCAATATGCATTTAAGGTCCCCTCCTTGTCTTTTTGTGGCTTGACAGCTCATTTATTTTTATCACTGAATAATATTCCATTATATCGATGTACCACAGTTTGTTTATCCATTCACTTATTGATGAACATCTTGGTTGCTTCCAAGTTTTGACAATTATGAATAAAACAGCTAGAAACATTTGTGTATAGGTTCCTGTGTGGATGTAGTTTTTTTTTTTTAACTTATTTAGGTCAATACCAAGGAGTATAATTGCTGGATCAAATGGTAAGAGCATGTTTAGCTTTGTAAGACATTTCAAGCTAACTTTTGATGTTCTATAAATGCTTGTTGATTTGAAGAAAAAAAATGAAGCAGAAATGATGTGATGCCATTAAGAGCTGTGAATCTTGCAAGTGATTGGAAATGTGTGGTTTGTTGCTAAGTCTATTAGCTCAGTCTTATTAAAGGCATGTGGGGAATATCTTCCCCTTATTCTTCTCCTAGGTAAAAACTGCTCAGAATGTTTTAGCCTATGTTTATTAAAATAGTAGAGGGGGAAAGGAGACCTCAGTGAATTCAGGAGACAGTGTTTGGCCTCATAGGAGTTGAGATTGCCTATTTGGAATGCTTGTTAACTTTTGTAGGTACAACATGTATAAACTGTCCTATATCCTTATTTTTTTCTTTATCATTCCTTCTATCTTTTACCATAACCATAGCCTACCTGCTTCCTTACATGATCCTACAACCATTTTTTAATTCCCCACCCTTCAATCTAGTTTAGGGGAGGAGGGGTGAGTACACTTCTTGATGCCTCCATCTAAAGTTTAGAACTCTTGTTCCAGTGCCATCTCTCAGAACCCTGCACCTCTCTGAGGCCAGTGGACAGCTGGCACTCTGGCCTTTCTTATCCATATTTCTGTTTTCCACTGACCTCCAGGACTCTCTCACACTCTTCAGTTTTACCATTCTTGCTCTCTATCTCATTCCTCAAAATTGTCATCAGGCATCAGACATCCTCTAAACACTGCCTTTCTGTGGGTCTTGTAATCTCCGGGAGCTAATGTTCCAGCTTCAAAATTACAAACTTTGAATCTCTTTTATCAGTCCATCATTCTATTTTATCCTTTCTCACTCTTAATGAACCTGTACTTCACCTTTTTTTGTGGTTTTTGATTTCTCAATGCCGCTGTCTTCTGCCAGCCATTAAGCAGCTCCCTTCCCCCTTTGATTCCTTTTCTAGACCCACAATCAACCCTGTCAACAAGGCTGTCATCTATCACCAGCACCTAAACTTTTTTTTTTTTGAGAGACAGGGTCTCACTCTGTCATCCAGGTTGGATTTCAGTGGTGTGATCATTGCTCACTGCAGCCTCAAACTCCTGGGCTCGAGCAGTCCTGCCTCAGCCTCCCAAGTAGCTGGGACAATAGGCATGTGCCACCAACATCTGGATAATTTTTCTTATTTATTGTAGTGATGGGGTCTTGCTATGTTGCTCAGGCTGGTCTCAAACTCCTGGCCTCAAGTGATCCTCCTACCTCCATCTCCCAAAGTGCTGGGATTACAGGTGTGAGCCACCACATCCGGCCCACCAACTAAAATTGTTCTGCCCTCTCATCCTTGTTCCATGCCTGCCTTGTCAAACTTCACCACGAGCTTTCTCACTCAACTCTAGTTGTCTCCCTTGATGGAGAAAGTTATAAAGTGGAACCTTTTCATTCCCCCTCCACAATACATGGAGTGATATTTAACACAGAGCTTCATTTGCTAAACAGTAAGGAATAGGAAAGAATCCAAATTTGTTAATCGTGGCATTCAGGTCACTTTATCACTTTATAATCTGGCTTTAACACAAATTTCCACATTCGTATTTCATTACTTTATGTGTTTTCTATGCTCCTGCCAAACTTTAGTGCTTACTTTTCTCATGTTTCTTTACTCATCCATGTACTTTATCTTATACCAGGGATGGCAAATAGATTTCATCTTATATAACTGTTCTGATTGGTTGGTTGTGGTAATGAGGAGATCTATGTTGAGGAAGATTCTGAGGCTCAGAATGAGCTCAGCAAGAGAGATTGCAGTGATCAACTAGTGATGTCTGCTGTGAGTGTAGAAGATGGAAGGACCACACATTAGCTGGGCATTGCCAAGCATTTGCCACATATTTTCCCTTTCTGCTTTACATTCTTTGTGTATGATTCTGTACATTCCTCATGTTCAGGTTAATTGCTAAATAATGGAAAACTTTTTAAAAAATTCTATGTATTTCCTTTCTGTAGACTACTTTAGACATTTCTCCTGTGTAAAGACATGTATTATTGAGTATATGTATTCTTTTTCCTAGTATATTGTTAGCTCCTCCAAGGTAGAGACAATTCTTTGTTGGTCACAATGGAAGCATGTTGAGAATCCATAAGAAGAATCTCAAACAATTGGTGTGAACACAGGATGGAGTATCTTGCACTGACTTTTGTGGACACTGGGCTTGTTGGGTATACTTAAAGTAAAGATCAGGATGGACAATGGAAAGAGGTATCCATTACAGGCTCTGCTACTGCCCTACTTCTATTTGGTGTTTCCCCAAACTTTGCATATTCCAAGGTTGAAAAATTTCCTACTTCTGGAGGGAGAAGGAACAATGTTAGTAGGTCTATCAAAGACTGTAGAAATTTTTACTCTTACTACAAATAGTTGAAACAGAACCAAGGAACATTTGTGACTTGTCTAGTTTCACAGATAATGCTAATGTTAACCTTGGATTTTGTCATCTTTTTGCTAGGCAATACAGCATTTTATTTAGTAATTATATTACTCATTTTGGGGAACATGTATTGATTGTGCTATTATTTTTGATACATATTAAGTTTCATGCAATTAGAAACTTACCCATGAGTTTGGTTAAAGAAGTACCCAGTTTCTGTAAAATAACATTTCATTAGGATGGAGTTTATGGACATTATTATTATTATTTGGTGAGTAAACTTTTATTTGAAATATAATGTGTCTACAGAAAAGTGGTACAAATCCCAAGTGGACAATTTGATGGATTTTCAAAAAGTGAACACATGTGTAACCACTACCCAGATCAAGAAGCAAAACAGTGCCACCCTCATCCCTTCTCCCAGCTATCACTGCCTTACTCTAAAGGTGACCACTCTCGACTTCTGACTCCACAGGTTAGTTTGACCTGTTTTTGACCTTTGTATAAATGGAATCATATAGTATGCATTCTTTGTGTCTGGCCTTCCCCTTCATGTAATATTTGTGAGATTTACCCACGTTTTTGTGTGAAGCAATAGTTCGTTTATTTTTATGCCTGTTTAAAATTCCATTGAATAAATATACCATATTCTACATTTTAAATTATTCATTAACAATGTTACTGTCACTCTTAAAATGGAGTTTGGAAAACTAAGTATAAAAATGTTGAAGATGGCAAAAATCCTTGTGTTAACCTATTCATCATTTCCATTATTTTAATCTACTTTATGAAAATTATGCCTCAGGATTTCTTAATATAAGGTCTAAAATTTTAGGATTATATCCAAGCTTTCTGTATAGAATGATTTCAATACAGAAGTCCTTTGAAAAGGTTTTTAATGTAAATACTGTCTGAACATATTGGTTTGTTATAGGATTAGACCCTCTATATTCTTTTCTTGTAACTTCATGTGTGGTATTTCTTGAAATGACCGAGGAACTCTTGGATTTAACAGCCCACTCCAATTCCCCTAGGAAGTCATTTAGACATTATCAACTATAGTTCATTAAGAAGAATGAAAATGAAGGATGGAAATTTCCTGTCAGTACAAGGATATTAGCAGTCAGTCTTCAACGTATTATTTATATATATATCTTATCCAGTTCAGCTCAAGGCAGATATTAAGTGAGTGTTTTGGTGCTGTCTATAGGCTCTAGTAGAGTAACAAGATATTCAATCTTATTGCTGTGTTGTCAGATTTGAATCAATTAATGTTTTTAGAACATCCATGAGGTAAAAAAAAAATCAGAATGTAGGGGAAAAAGTGACACAAGAGCTCTGAATTCCCACCCTTGAGGAGTGGCACATAGTTTATTTAGGAGAATTACAAACTGAAGATTCTGCAAGTTTAACAGTTAGAAACTAAAATAAATATTTTGCATACACATGCTAAGTGTGTGTGTGATTGGGGAGGAATAAGGACGAAAGAATATAGAGTACTTCTTTTAAGTAGATTGGGAAGAAATACAGGAATGCTGAGCTGGATTTTGAAAGTATGAGAAATGAGAGAAATGAACAAAGAAATGTTGGACATAAAGTGGTGAAAGCCATCGACATGGAAAAAGAGAGCAGTAAGGGAGCCTGGCAAGAAGAGACAGATGCATTGCTGTATGGGGGACAAGGAATGAGGACGTGGTCAGTCTTTCCTTAGAAATTTGAGTTAGTATTCCCGGCAACAGAATGCCAACACAGTGCTTCTTAATCTTTTTTAAACCCATTCCTTCTTTAGATAAACATATGTCTTTACCACTCCATCCTAAAACTCTGATTATCCCACTTCTCAGAACAAACAGGTGATTATACATATCTCCAGCCAAGATGAATGTGTTGAGCTTCACTCTTTATAGTTTGCATTGCAGAAAAAGAATTCCCCCAAATGTAAATTGGAGTAGAATGTTGAATTAAGATAATAACTATATACATCCCTCTGGACATTCTAACATGCCTCCGCGTGCATGCACTTTCTCACTTTTCTTCCTTCCCTTGAAAATCACCAAGGCTAAGTGGCATAGTCAAAAGAATAAATGAGGAAGATGAGGTTTCCTCCCCAGGGTGTTTGGGACTAACTGAGATTAGGGTCCACAGACTGGGCAATTCAGTGAAATAGGAGCATTAAAAAAGCAAAGGTCTGGTTCAACATAGTCTACCCTGGGAGGAAGATGGGGGTAAAAGAATATGAAGGAAAAAAATCTGTGAAATTACTGTATATCTATACTAAATTCTAGGCTCTGAACTAAGCTATTAAACATGTTAATAGGTTATATGAACACTTTTTCCAGGTTTTTTGACTTTGGATAGAAAATGAAGTGTTTTGTTTTAGCCATGTGAAGGATGGTGTGTCTGCATGGCATTTGGTGTAGGCGTTTGTTAAGTATAGGAAATAAAAGATTGGTAAATAAGAAAAAACAATGAGGGCTGGAGAATTAGATTTAGAGATGATTCATAAGGAGATTGTTACAATTATAAAGGCAAATTATGTTTAAGGGACTCTGTGTAGAGTAGGGAACAGCTGACTAAACCCAGGAGGAATATTGTTGATAGTGAGAGACAAGCAAATATTGGGTTTCTGTCTGAATATTGAGATGACCAGAAGGCAAATCACCAGGAGAATGTATTTTGAAAGCTAAAATTAGGAACCATTTTGAGGAGAAATTCATTTATACTTCAAAACATATTTATTGAGGATCTACTATGCTAGGTACTGGGGCTGCAAATATGAAAAAGATGGAGTCCTCTAGACCTCAAGAAGCAGACAATTAAGTACAGTAAAGAGGAAAAAACTTAAGAAAATTGGAATGAAAGAGTAATAGTTCATTTTATGTGTATATAAAAGGTGATACATGAGTGTCTAGTAATTTACAAAATAATTAATTTCTAATTTCACTTGACCTAGGCAAGAAAAAGTAGTGCAAGTATTTAGGGTAAGAGGGTAAGAAAGCAAAGAATTTGTACAAGTATAGTGGTTTGTTAGTAAATGCTGTCAAGACAGAGCCATATATAGATGATAGATCCTCAAGGATGTTTTGGGGGGGGTCTAATATTTATGATGAAAAATAGACCCTTTCCTTTAGGGAAGGATCTGAGGAGTTGCACAGCCGTATTGCTGATATGGGACTTAAAGTTTCTTTTCCACATTTTATAACTATGAAGTAGTGGGGTGGGCCATTGAGCAAGTGTGTGTTCTTTGGTTTGCATGAATGGTATGTACTTTGAATTCTCAAAATAGAACTCCAGTTTATTTTCTCAGTAGTCCCAGTGAGAAAAGCTATATTTCTTAAATATGGTCAGAAAGCACTTGGGGGAGGAGTGTTTACTGTAGGAACCTGTGATTGTCTGCAGGCACCAGCATAAATATGTTTCCGTTCCTGAGCCCAGGGGGATAATCTCCTTATTAAACCTGTAGGACTTCAAGTCCGTGTGCTTCTTAATGCTTGTTTCAGTATTGTAAAAGTAACAAGTGAAACAATATAAAACAGTATGTAATGAATAGTAAGCGCCAGATCCTCAGCACCCCAGAGGCAAATATTGTTAACAGTTTCTAGTGGGCCTTTCACACAATGGATGTTTTGATTTTCATAGTGAGAATGGCTTTTGTTTTTACCTCTGGAAGGCGTAAAGGTAACTGCATTTTCCCTGCAACGCAGTCAGCAAATGGTCTTTCACTTCTTTCTCCAAACAGACTGTGAAACATGAGTTGTGAGGAGCAGGATTAAGTACTCTGACCTCAGAGACACAGATATTCGGATTTTTGTGCAGACATGTCCTGGGAGTGTAATGCTTTGGCTCTAACTAAGCATTTGTGTTATATTCTGAATAATGCAAGGGAGAATATTCAAACATTTTAAACCATCAGAACGCTTTTCCCACTCTCAAGCTGTCTCGCTGTTGTATTTGTGCTGAAATGTCAAGCTGCAAATGACAGTGGAATAGTTGGCAGTATCTCTCTTAGAATAAGCTCTCACTGCGGCTTCAAACACCTTTGTGGTTTGCGTTGTATTTTGACAGTTGCTAGGTGCCTTGAGTCACAGAGCACAGCTGTGCAGTTTAAGATGTTTCTTCCTATTCCAGCCTCTAAAGAGAGCTAAATAAAATAAAATTATAATCAGACTTCTAAAATGTTAAAGTTGCCCCAACTATTTAGAACCCATACAGTAGAATGAAGTGGATGGATTCTGACTAAAGCACAGATAGGCAGGAGTATACCAGAGAATTTAAGTCAGATACAACTGTGTAGGCTCATTGTAAACAGATGAACTTCTGAAATTTCTCAACTGTTCCATTGAAAAGTAAAACACTGGGTTTGGGAGCACCCAGGCTTCCTGGTGCAGGCGAGTGGCTGTCACTTGTTAACCACTGGATTCTGACATGATGAAGAGTTAGGGAGAGAAACTAGGATTTCTGAAAAGAAAGAGTAGAAGAAAACATAGAAATTCAGTTTACCTGGTAAAATGGAAACTCTTCAGGATTATAAGCAGATTCTTATAAAAGGAGAAATAAAGATAGCTTACCTATTCTGAGAGTTTTTCTTATTGATTTATAAAGTATAAATGTACTTCTTCCTGGAGCCCAGGACTTGGCTGAGGTATGTTTGATGTTAATGTGGACACTCCTTTGTTACGGACCCATAACAGACCGCTGTGGGAAAGCACTGTGAACAAAAGAGACAGTCGGAAAATAAACTAAAAACTCTGTGGAAAATTATTCAAGGTAGACCCTGGAGAAGAGCAGATTGAGAAGATAAACTAGAACAAATGGCTTTGGAAATAGACAAGGTCCAGAATTTTCTGGGCAAGAGGGACAGTCAAACCAGCCAGAGGTGTTATGTTGCTGCCTGTAGATTAATTTGGCCTGATCCAAGTGGTGGTGTCTGGAGCCAGGCCTTTCCCAGGAGAATTACAGGGCACAGGGATGAGAGAAGTGCTACCAGCCCTGGAGAAATAAGGAGAAGGGAAATTCCTTTCCTTAACTGGAGGGGATGGTCCTTGCAGCCAACCTGTGTTCTTGTAGGTCCATATGTCTCTGGTATTCTGTTATATTTCAGAAAGTATGTTTTATGCCCTAAGTGCTAAGTGAGTTGATGCTGAAGACTTGGTATTTAGGGAATTAAAGAGCAGGTAGGGCTCTGTTCCCAAGGCCACAGCGCATAGAGTATAACCTTCCTTCCTGCCTCCTTTAATCCATGGGTGGTGATAGCAGGCAAGAGAGTAGCAACTGCAGGGAACTGCAGGGTCTGCAGAACCCTTGGCATTCTGTCATATGTGTAATTAAAACCCACAACAAAATACCAATAGAAAAGAAAATGGGCTTTCTTTGGTGGGGGCTTTCTTAATCTTTGCCTTGAGTTTTAAAGGAACATTTGCTAATCTATATGATCAAATTAATTATGAGATGTTCAGTTGACAGAAAAATGGAAATTTAAAAATATGTTAAGTATTGCCTTTTTTCCCCTGATTACAAAAGTAGTAAAGACTCAAAGCAAGAAATCTGGAGAAATATAAAAGCAGAAGGCTGGCATTTAAAAATAACCTTAAAATATTATTTTATTAAAATATTCCATGGTGAGGGTGGGCAGAGGGTGAGGGTGAGGGTAAGAAACTCTTCACAGACTTTGAGGAAAACAAGAGAGTTTAAAGAGTAATAAAGAAGAGTGGACACGTCTTCTTTAAGATGTGTGGAATTGGCCTTAAATCAGTGTAGCAACATCTACCAAGAGGCAGTCTCTCTGGAGAGATCATTAAAATGAGAGTAGATTATCATTTGAGTGACTAGTTTAAGTTCGCTCAGGTGCTCCTGAAGTGCCACTAACTGTTGAAGCAGGCATCTGAAATTGCCTTTTAACACAGATTTTCAGTGCTTCTATTAGCAGTTACACACACACACACACACACACACACACACACACACACACTGGCAGCCAGGAAGCCTGGCTCAGTCACCAGGGTAAGTAATTTAACCTTTCTGAGGTTTAGCAATTCATTCGTTAGTAGCATGTTAGATTTTCTCCAAGGTTCATCCAACTCTAACCCTTTTGTTCTAAGGCATTGATCTCATTCCCTCTTTCTCTCTCTCTCGCCCCACCATTTCCCCTTGTCCCAAGGTAATTAAACCATTTCCAGTTCAGACAGTGAGCTAAGTGCTTTTTTGAACATATGAACTCAAGGAATGCAGGAATTATTTGAGAAACTATGAATCCTGCCTGGAATCCAGAATATGTGATTGCCAAAATTGTCTCAATAAATAAGAATGTGTGTTTGTGTGAGATAGAGAACACATACAGGAACAAATGAGCAAGCTTACAATTTTTAGTAATATTTGGAAAGAGAGAAATTATGCAGTACATGAGGAGAAGGTCGGTTTCATAAAGAGAATAAACCAAAAGGCCATTTTCTTCCTGCTGGGTCTGGGGGAAAAAAAACCAAACAAACCCCTAAAGGCTATTTACATGTCAGGAGGATTCCTTTATTGCTATACTTTTTTCTCTCTTTCAGTATGGTAGAAGACAGGTCATATTGTCTACACAACAACTATACCTACTTACTCAAGGTCTTCATTTTCTGAGTAGGGACCCACTGGGAACCCCAGAGTTGCTATAAACTTTGGGAACCCCAGAGTTGCTGAAGACATTTGAAATTCAACAAACGTGGAAAGGAGACATCTCAGAGCTTTCCTTCTCTGACCAAAAGCAGCAACTTCTGGGAAATGAGGCTACCTACCATAAATTGCTCTCTGGAAGAGTTTCATGGCCAAGAAGAAGACAGAAAGACCACTTGCACCTGCATAAACAAACATTGTCACAAGCTTTCCTATCTACTGTTTGCGCTCCTAAAAACTCATTTGTCTTTCCTAAAGAAACCTCTTTGTTCTTCTAATAGGAGTCTTTTCTTCCCCTTCCCAAAAATGTTAGGTATGTAAGTCCTAAATTCTAACCACCCTTTTGAGTTAGTTGTCACTGAGCCTTCCTGTGTGTGTGCATGGCACCTGTACATAAACTCCTTCTTTTCTCTTGCTAATCTGCTTTTTTGTCAGTTTAATTCACATACCCCCAGGAAATGAACCTAAGAGAGTAAAGGAAAATTTTTTTCCCTTCCTGACATCTGTGTTATGTGAATGCAATTTTTGTTACATGAAGATAGGATTTCTGGAAACTTCAGACTTTGGGAGCAGTTCTACGTACAGAAACACATAGGAAAAAAATAAAACAGAAAACTCAGTACAGATGTTTTTGGTAATGAAATAGCTTGTGAATATCAAGTAAGAACCATCCTAGAACCTGAAAATTTTTTCTATTGCACAGTGATGGAGGTGTTGATTAGCTATATTAATAGCTGCCTGGAAGAAAAGCAGTGTTCTGATTGGCTGCAGTAATCTTTATCTGAAAAAGCATGAGAAGTAATTGGTATTTATGGAAAGGTATGGTGCCCAAACCACCATGTTTAATGTTACTGCTCTCAGAAATGTTTCCCATGATCCAAGTAATAACAAGAAAGACTTTTCCAGTGACACCTAAAATCTGGGTATAACCGATAGGAGAGAGGAGACAAGAACTGGAAGTGGCGAAAAGCAGCGGAGACAGTGGGGGAGAAAAGACTGGCTCCGGGTGGAGCAATTTCACTTCTCTCACCCGTCACCTGGAGGTCTTGGTGTGGAAATAGGTGTGGCAGAGGAGACCGGGAGGGTAGGAGGCTACAGCTTTGGATTGGATGAAGTTCAAGGGACCTTTAAACCCTCACAAGGTGAACTAGAAGGAGAACTGGCACCTGGGTCCATTCACCTGACTCCACCTTGCCCAAGCCCTGATGATTATATATTAAAAGATTGAGTCTCTGTGCCAGCGTGAGGCCACACGATATGGCTCGTGGCCTGGCATTTGGATTTGCCATTAGCAGTAAAAGATGAATGTAGTACAATTTCTAAATGGCTCTCCTTTCATATATAAGTAAGGATGGTTGGCATTTGATTTTGCTGTGTATTTGAAAGCTGCAGCAAATGCAGTGAGTGAATTCAATGACAGGCTTTGGTCATGTTTTTGACGTACCAGGTGGTGATAGTTGGAGGTAGGAAGAACATAACAGCATGTGGAATGAGGGCAAAAATGTCATTCAAGGCAACTGTGCCTCTCAATTCCTGGCACCCCCTGCTGCACAGCTGCAATGTGGCAGGGTAGGGGAGGGAGCAGGGAGGATGCGGGGAGATGGCACCACTGTGTGCAGCAGCCTGCCCTGGCCTGCCAAACTCTGGCACAGCAGCTGGAGGGTACCAATCCCAGCTCTAGACTGTCATCCTATTACATATTATTTTCCTGCCTTCGTAACAGTTATCTGTTTGCTATGCCTTTTTAAAAAATCTATATGCCTGGAATGGTATGGTAGTGACTAAAAAGAGATAGGAAGCACTTACTAAGCTCATTCATTTGCATTTATTGTAGATTAAAGGAGGGGATGAAAGCCTGTAATTATCCTTTTAAAAATTACTTTTCTTTCAGGATTAATGCATCATATTGCTTCTTTCGTTTGAAATTTTTATACTGGTAGATTTTTCTTCAGTGTTCAGATATGTTCAGAGATGTTGATAGATGCCAGTCAGTGATAATTAATATTATGATTTTAAAGGTGGTAGTCAGTTGTTGGTAGCTTTACCCAAGGTCCTTTCTTTAAACCTCTTCTGTTTTAGGCCTGAAAGTGAAACTAGTTGCTCTCTTGAGGAAGCAGAGCCGCTCCCTTTAGCTTTTTGGTTTAGAACTTAAGCTACATATCATTCTGAACATTATGAATGTTTAAAATGGAGACAGAATTTTTGCAACTAGTCCTGTGGTTATTGTGAATATTCTTTTGGATAACTGAGTTGGTCACTAGGATAAATATCCATTCCTGTGTTAGTCGAAGCCCTCTTTTGGCTAATATTCTGGGAGCAAGTGATTTGATAAGGCTCATAAATATTCAGGTCAGCAAACTGACTTCCTCATTTAGTTTAAGGAAAAATGAAAGAATTTTGATAAACCAAGCATTGGGCCAAGGGAATAAGACATTTTCTTGCATCTTTGCTTGTGACTGGCACCTGGTAGTAGTTTCCTCTCATCTGAAATGCTTGTCCATTTTACTCCATCTAACTAAATCCCACTCTTCATTTCAGCTTTGCCCTCTTTCCCGGCACTCTGCTATTCTTTCAGAGCTGAAGCCACTTAATCCCCACACGTGGGTTTCTCCCTGCTTTAGGTTTTGGGACCAATCCCGTTCTTCGTCTGGTCATTCATAACAAATCAGCCTTTGGTTGGTTTTGCTATGTTTTTGTTTGATTCTGATAATAGACCTTTTTCTTGTTCCTTGTGACCAGACTTCTGCATTATCGCTTTCTTTCCACCTTGTCTGGTAGCCCAGTTATTCTGGTGCTGGGCTCCTACCTGGCTTCTATGGGTTTCTCTGGAGCAGCCTGGTTAGCTGGGTTTTAATTTACCTGCTACCATATCTTCCTAATGCCAAGAGCTTAGTTACTTAGACCTCTATTTAACTTGACTCATTGCCTAACATAGGTTTGCCCACTTGATGTTCTTCACTTGTGCCAAATCACCTCCCCACTTGGGTTAGTCTCTGTGTCCCAGCCTTCCTTAATAGGGCCCGTCCTGCTTCAGTTGAATCTCGATTTGGACAACCAAGTGAAATGGACAGTTTAGGCATTCAGTGGCTAAATGACCAATATCTGTGTTTTTTTTTGGAGATAGTCTTGATCCGTTGCCTAGGCTAGAGTGCAATGGCGTCATCATAGCTCACTGCAACTTCAGACTCCTGGGCTTGAGCGATCCTCCTGCCTCAGCCTCCTGAGTAGCTGGGATTATAGGCATGCACCACCATGCCCAACTAATTTTTTTTTTTTTTTGGTAGAGATGTGATATCACTCTTGTTCAGGCTGGTCTTGAACTCTTGACCTCAAGCAATCCTCCCTCCTCAGCCTCCCGGAGTGCTAGGATTACAGGTGTGAGCCACCGCGCCAGGCCTATGTGTGCTTTTGGTCCACTAAAATATAAATATCCTGGTTAACCTGTGCTCTTAACCAGTTGTTCAAATGTGCTATTTGAACACTATAAAACATGTCACTTCAGAATGTTACTCGGTAAGGGCACCTATTTTTGCTTGGCCAGCTCTTTTGACATAAAACAGAATTCAGCTACATCTATGGCAAGGGTCACCACCAAGTTGTCTCCCATCCC
The DNA here is from genome assembly GCF_000956105.1 of Propithecus coquereli. Classification (NCBI taxonomy): domain Eukaryota; kingdom Metazoa; phylum Chordata; class Mammalia; order Primates; family Indriidae; genus Propithecus; species Propithecus coquereli. The sequence goes on along the minus strand of NW_012141302.1, from coordinate 1,168,757 downwards.
ATAAGCCTTATTTTCTAAGGTGACTTTTGAACTGAACTTTAAGAACACAAGAGGCAATTTTGATTTACTTGTTTAGTTGTGCTTTTTATTGTATTGATCATGGAGAAAACACACATATCCGTAACATTTTGTTTACAAATTCAGGGAGCTTATGGGCTACTTAAAGGTCCATAGGCCTAGCCCCATAGGTGATAGTGACACTGTCATGGAACTTTTACCTTTCTTTTATGGTTGTCATCAACCATGTCTATGTAAAGACAATTGATAAATGAGATAGAAATTGAAATAAGATAACATCATAGGTTCTTAGATTTATGCTGTTTGGCTTGCTATTACTACAGAGATAGTTTTATAAATGTTACTTTTGAAAAACAATCTATCAAATACTACATATGCATGAAATGAACTTGAAAAAAACAAGAAGAAAACCATTTATTCTTAATAGAATGTTATTGTCAAAACATTTTTCATTTATTGTGTATATGCAGTTATGAATTATATAAAAATGAGTTTTGGCTGGTAACCAAACACCATATTTTATTCTAGTATGGGTGAATAATTTGGAATTTTATTAAAATTCAAACTGGGACTATTTTACTTGGAAGTTGAAGAATTATATCTAGCCCAGTGGCTTATATAATGTATAACATCTGAAAACCACATTAAAGGACATTTTATTGATATGTTGCCAAGTTTCTATAACCGATGTATAGATAAAAATTAAATGAACCATTATTTTGCCATTATTCCTAATATTTGTGACTTAGGATTTATTATCTACATTATTCTCCATTATCATTATTCTGTTGTTTTAAATTACTTTTCCACATACATTTTAATGAGCCTTTTTGGAATTTTTTTTAAAGTGATTCAACTTTGAGAAGATTATATATTTAGAATTTTCATACTTTAAAAATATTTATTGAGAATTGAATACTTTTTTAACAAAAGATCATTTTGATAAGGATAAAGGAGAAAGCCAGTAGATTCAAAGAATTTTACAGCTGGGCTGGGTGTGGTGGCTTATGTCTCTAATTCCAGCACTTTGGGAGGCTGAGGTGGGAGTATTGCTTGAGGCCAGGAGTTCAAGATCAGCGTGGACAGCATAGAGAGATCTTGTCTCTATAAAAATTTAAAAAATTATAATCTGGGCAATAGTGAGACCCTGTCTCTACCAAAAAAAAAAAAAAATTAGATTGATGTGGTGTGCACCTGTTCCAGCTACTCAGGAGGCTGAAGTGGGAGGATTGCTTGAGCCCAGGAGTTTGAGGCTGCAGTGAACTATTATGCCACTGCACTCCAGCCTGGGCAACAGAGCAAGACTCTGCCTCTTAAAAAAAAAAAGAAGAATAAGAAGAGGAAATAATTTTGCAGCCGAAGCTACCAGAAATATCACCCATGTCAACTGTCTTACGTGAAGGCCCAGAGATCTCATGTGACTGGTTGAGGTCTCTGAACCCTTCCTACGTTCTTTCTGCTAGACCAGGCTGCATGACATGCTTTTAAATTACCACCAGTACAACCCCTGCAGAGAACTTCAGCTATTTTCCCCAGCAGCTTAATTTTTCTCCCAAGGTTAAACCTTACACAGAAAGTTTGTTCTCTGATAGAAATAGGTACATTAAATAAACTACTGCAGTACTGCTGATCAGGGCCTCTGACCTTGAAAACAAGTTGCAAAACAAATGATCAGCTATTTGGATCAGCTTAGTGAAGGGAAAAGCTAGAAATTCCTTGCAAACAAACAGCCTATGTAAATGTTAAAAGACAAGAAATCTGGTTTTCATGTTGCAGTAATGATTCTCCAGTTTTCCTGTGAAGGTCATTTGAAAGGAGAGTGTGTAGTGATGGATATAGCTGAACACAGAAGGATTATTTAGAAATTATTAAAATCTGACTTCACTTTGGGCTTATAGTGCATAGGCAAGTTTATATGTGCACTCAAAGGAACTTGATATAGATAGAACAGGCAGGAGGAGACCATGCTAAGGAATGAATGAAAAAATGCAAAGGCAAGGGCGTGTAATAGGTAGCAGAGCAAGATAGCTGGACTCAGTGTTTTTGGTATTATATATCCTTGCCCTTGAGGAAGTTGGCGTATGGTAAAAAGCATCCTGAAAAAAAGGGAGCTAAAAGGATTCCCTGATTGAGGGCATTGCCCTGCAGTTTCTTCACCTTATCAGAGACATGGACAGAAGGCCAGGCCCTCTTGTTCCTGCTTCATACGGCTGTAGAGCATACCTCAGGAGAGAGAAATGCTTAGATGGGCTCTTCAGCGAACTTGCATTTCCATGGGGGTACATTTTGAGATGTCAAAGTAGAAGTGTTTTCAATTGATATAAAACTTGATGTGGAGTAGATCACAAGGTCAAAATGAAAATGTAACCTATTGGCTGGGAGGTAGCAAGAGTAGTGAAAAGAGCACATGTTTTGGAAACAAAGGGATCTGAGCTCAAATCCTGGCTCTTCAGTTCATCATCCATATAACCTACAACAAGTGACAACCACTCAGAGTTGTAGCTCCTCTCTGTAAAATGGGGCTAGTAATGCTAACTATTGAAAAGAGTTTCCTGTGAAGTTAATGAGGCTTGGTTAATGAAGCCCTCCGGAGGGCCCTAGCCACATGTTCACATGGCCATATGTTTTTGTTTTTTTTTTTAAGTATAATTTCCATTTTATTTTTTTCCAATGGATAGTTTTTCTTCAGTCCTCAAGGACTCAACTCCTTACATAGGCTTTGGTAAAAATATGGAACGCTTCACGAATTTGCGTGTCATCCTTGCGCAGGGGCCATGCTAATCTTCTCTGTATCGTTCCAATTTTTGTATATGTGCTGCCGAAGCGAGCATGGCCATATGTTTTTATTAAGCCTGTGGTCTCTTTCCATTTTGACTGCTTTATCACACTTTCCCTTGTGTGGGGTGATAATGGAGTGGCCGTGGATATTTTGATATTTAGTATTATGTATTTACTTCCTTTGTATGTGTAATTTTGTATTATTTTATCATTTTTATATTATGTATACTATTTTCTCTAAAGAAAGCTCCCCAAATTGTATAAACTTCATTCCTCACAATCATAAAAGGGTCCACCATTCTTACTAAGGTTAAATGAAATAACCATGTAAAGCACCGTATCAGTTATTTATTGCCAAATAATAACCCATCCCAAAATATAGTGGCTTAGAACAATAACTATTTTATTTGTTCATGATTCTGTGGATCAGTACGTCAGCCTGGGCTCAGCTCTGTGGTTCTTCCGCTGGTCAGGCCTGGGCTCATTCCTGTGGTAGCAGTCAGTTGGTAGCTTGGCAGAGACACCATGGTCTAGGATGGCCTCACTCAACTGTCTGGTAGTTGTCAGGCTGTCAGCTGGGTTACCTTATTTCTCCTCTATGGGGTTTCTCCAGTGGACAAGCTCAGAGCTGTTCACAGGGCACGGCATTTCAAGTGGGAGAGAGTGAAAACTGCAAGGTTTCTTAAGGCCTATGCTTAGAACTTTCATGATGCCACTTGTGCTGCATTCTATTTATCAAAGCAAGTAACAAGATAGCCCAGATTTGTGAGGTGGAGAAGTAGATTCCACTTCTTGATGGAATGAGCAGCGCAGAGCTGTGGCTATTTATAATCTACCACAAGTCTGTGCCTGAAATAGAAGATCCTGAAATCTGTTAGCTTTTTCTTCTTTCTCTCCTCTTCCCACCTTGATTCTTATTTCTGCTGAGGTTAAATAAACAAGAAGTAAAGAGAGGCTTCCATGGAAGAAGAGAAAAAGTGGACATAAATAAGGCTTCCAAAGTTGTGTCTGATATTTAATTTTGTAAATTCTTAATCTTTCATTTAAGTTAGATTGAATTTTAAACCCAGTTATACCTTTTTATAATTAAATGCTTAAAACTTTTATGGTATTTTCATTAAAAAGTTTATATATGAGACATTAAAATATCTTCCCTTTATTCAGTTTATATCTGTGACATTGTGAAATATAGAGTCATGTGCCACAGAATGACAATTTGGTCAATGACAGACTGCATATATGATGGTGGTCCCATAAGATTATAATGGAGCTGAAAAATTCCTATCACCAAGTGACATCATAGTGGTCTTAACATTGTAGAGCTATGCATTACCTTTTCTATGTTTATGTATATTTAGATACAAAAATACTTACCCTTGTGGTACAATTGCCGACAGTATTCTGTACAGTAACATGCTGTACAGGTTTGTAGCCTAGGAGCAATAGGCTATCCCATCTAGCCTAGGTGTGTGGTAGGCTATACCATCTAGGTTTGTGTAAGTACATTATGATGTCCACACAAAGACGAAATTGCCTAACAATGCATCTCTCAGACTACATTACTGTATTCCATGTTCACCATTGTTTCCTGGCACATAACTCCTAAAATCCTTAAAATATCCAAATTAATAAGTGTCTTTTTTATGGTAATGAGATGACTGTTGTCTGGCAGCCCCTAGGTGGCTTCAGGATGGGGACTGGTCACAAGAAAGATCAAGACAGGATTATAGGATTGGGACTTTTCAGCCCTAATCAATCGCCATCCTCCCGGGAGGGTAGAGGTGCTGAAGGTTAAGTTGATCACCATTGGCCAATGATTTGATCAATCATGCCTACATAATGAAGCCTCCATGAAAGTCCAAAAGGACAGAGTTTGTATGAGCTTCCAGATAGCTGAACAGGTGGAGGTTTCTAGAGGGTGGCATGCCCTGAGAGAGCATGGAAGCTCAATGCCCCTTCCCTCATACTTTGCCTATTCATCTCTTCATCTGGTGTTCATTGGTATAGTGTATAATATTCTTTTTAATAATGTAGTAAATGTATTTCCCTGAGTTCTGTGAGCTGCTCTAGCAAATTAATCAAATCAGAGGAAGGGGTTCTGAAACTCTCAATTTATAGCTAGAAGTATAGGTAAAACAACGTGGGGCTTGTGATTGGCATCAGAAATGTGTAGAGGAGGAAGTCTTGGGGACTGAGCCCTCAACCTGTGGGATCTGAGCTATCTCCAGGTAGGTGGTGTCAGAATTGAATTGAATTGAATTGGAGGACACTCAGCTAGTGTCTGCTGCAGAACTGATTGCTTGCTTGGTGTGTGTGGGGAACTCCCCCAACCCTGTTGGTCACAGAAGTCTTTTGTGTTGATTTTTGGGTAAGAGTATAGGAGAAACTGAGTTTTTTTCCCCCCTATATCCTCAATATCAAATAAAGAATTTGCTGGAGAAAGCTAGGTTTGGAATGAAAGTGAATAATAATTTAAAATACAGAAAGAGAAATATGTTTGACAGTTTATTAATAAAGGCACTTTTCTTTTTAGTTTAATGGAATCATATACATGCAGTTAAGGAAACCAAGAAAGCAGACTTCTAGGATTTTTCCCTTTAAGTGATAATTAATTGTCTGCTTGTCGAGTAATTAAATTAATAAGAAACTAAAGATAGATGAGTTACATGCCATATTTAATAATTTAGATAGCATCTATAATTTTTAAAAGCCTTTTAAGTGGTTGTGAGAGTCAACCAGGTCCTCCTGGTGATACTATGATTATAATAATCAGCATCATAACTAAAAATCATTTGGAGAATTAGTTTGAAACACTTGTTCTTTATGGAGTTTACAATAGTAAATGTTTTCCTTATGAATACTAATGACGTTTTGACTATTGAAGAGATGAGAATAATGAGAGAAAAGAGACACAGAAACAAAAGAAAAAGGAAATACAAGCTGCTAGTTGTCTTTAGTTTTTCTCTTCTAAAGCCAGATCCAGTAGTCAAGATTTTAATTGCAAAGGGCAGAAAATGCAAAATGGGAAATTATTGTATATAATTTCTCCCAATATAAAGGGAGAGTCAAGAGGAAGACATATGAGTAAAGCT
>NW_012141302.1:1151080-1161364 GCF_000956105.1 Propithecus coquereli | reverse complement strand
TAGGGGTTTTATACCATAAGGTATCAGGAAATTTTGTTTTAATATCACAATTACTATATCATATAATCATATGAACCAGGACATTATTGAGAGTGAGAGGGAAAAAATGACACTGGGAGACCAGGTGGAATGTGACAAACCAGGATTTAAAGTCTTCCTATGTATAAACAATACAACTTTTATTAACTATAGACTTAATGTTAAATTCTGTATGTGAGGGACAGTGTCAGAGTATTTCTTTATTCCAGAAAAAACTCCGATAAGTGAGCTGTTAGTCATATGACTTTTTTGGCATGGACTATTTTTCCTTTAAGACCTAACCACATTTTAAACACTTGTAGATGTGATAACATTTAGAAAGTCCTACTGCTTCTTTCTGCATTTTCTAACAGAATATTTAGTAGGAGGAAGAATTAATTTGAGTGACAGATTTAGTTCTCTAACCATGTCTCTGGTCACTTCTTAGACTAAATTAGAACAAGGTAAACTATGAGAACAATGCTGATAAAGACATATTGCTGGGTGTGGTGGCTCATGCTTGTAATCAATCCCAGCACTTTGGGAGGCCAAGGAGGGAGGATCGCTTGAGGCCAGGAGTTCAAGACCAGCCTGGGCAACATAGTGAGACCCTGTCAATACAAAAAATAAAAAATTAGCCAGGTGTGCTGGTGCATGCCTGTAGTTCTAGCTGCTTGGGAGACTAAGTAGGGAGGATCGCTTGAGCCCAGGAGTTTGAGGTTGCAATGAGCTATCATGATGCCACCCTATTATAGCCTGGGTGACAGAACAAGACTCTGTCTTAAAAAAAAAAATAGGTATTTTGATGATATAATTGACAATACCTTAATAAGGCATTGGAGGTTGGAAGAGGTCTGCTATTGTTTCCCACCTTTGCCCTGCCAATTACAACATATCACACAGAAGTTATCTTTCCCTTATTCTTGCCCCTCTGGGTGGCATTTAAGATTTGAGTATCATGGTAATAGAATGCCAAAGAATGAAGATAACAAATCTCATATTAACACTTCCATTTTTTTTGTTGCTCTATTTCTGTTGTTTATTTTTATATTTTAAGGAACAGACTCTTCTTGTTAAGTATAATTTCTGTTCTATAATAGTAATTTAACAAATATTTAATACTGTGAATTCATATGTCAATAGCATTTTTAAAAGCCACAAAAACATATTAAAAAGTAATAATTACAGAAAACAGTTGAGATCTTCTTTGTGAAAGCACTATACACCCAGTACTTATCTTACAAGTCATTTGAGTGCTCTTAATATTAATTGCACCTTGATCTCAGCCACTTTACATTAAGCCATTTTATTTAAAGTTAGTTGATCTTGAGCCCATTGCATAGAGACCTTCTAATTCTGTATAATGCCTTGTACTTTAGTGCCCAGTGTTTGAGTCAAGGTAATAAGCAACAAAACCTCTTTTTATAATTGAAGAATCTAACGTAGAGCAAGATAAGTGACTTATTGAAGGACAGAGTTCAGAATGAAATCAAAGGTTGCAGTCACCCCATGCAGTGGTCTGTCGGGAGATCTCCTCCCCAACCCCATCCACTCCTGCCATCCTTTAGTGAAACCAGGGAAACCAGCAAGCGAGGCAGATCAGATAATTATTAAGGTGAGTTATAGACTGTGTATTATAAGGGGCATTTTTCAGCACTGGAGAAATTTCACTAGATTCTAATTTCCCTTTCCAAATTATTAAAAACAAAACAGAGCTGGTTTTAAACAATTGGAAAGTAAACCTTACTTCTTGTTAGAAATTTGAAAAATACTGAGTTTTGGTCCCCTTATCCTCAAGGGGATCACAATCTAGTAGGATGGAATGGGCAGGAGAAGCCAGCACTCAAAACTGTGGATATGGCCATAAGAACATAGAGGCTTAGGATCACTTCTTGAGTTTACCCTCTAAAAAAATCCTTAAAAACAATTTTGACTTAAAAAAAACTGCACAAATATAGGTTGAAAATGTAAATTAGCACATTAAAATAGATGAAACATACCAATGGAGTCAAACTTCATGCTTCCAATGATGTATTTTAATATTTTAAATATTATAGGTTAAGAAATGAGCAAAAATGAATAGCTAGGCAGAAATTTATGGTAGCTTTCCTTAGATTAAACACTAAAAATATCTTGAACATTTGCATTGGCTGAAAATGTTCTTCATAAACAGTAAGAAAAAAGCTACAGTTTTTATTTTATTTCATTTTTAAAAAGAATTAGTTTTGTTTCCCAGTACTTGCACATTGAATTAATTTGTCACTTCTAGTGGACAGACAAGAATAGAGCTAATTACCTGAACACTGATAGGCAGATGCTTCTAGTGCCCTCCCTTATCCCCAAGATTTCACACTGCTCTTGTGGACTTTTGGATGTCAGCGTCTGTATCTCTATGTCTCAGGACTGCTCCTCAAAGGCTGCTTTGCCAATGGATAGCAGGTCAATTCTGGGGAATTATTAATAATATTTCCTCTTCCCCAGCAGCTCTCATCCAGTAAGTCTCTAGAGTTGACATATAGGATTCCCTAGCTCCCTTGCCCTAAGATGAGATAATTCTGAAGCTGATGTTTTGCACAATTTCCCAAGGTTTCCCCAGGAATTTCAGCTCCAGGCAGCCCCTCTGGCAGCTAACCTATTAGATAGCTTCTCTTCCTTGTCTCCCTTCTCCACTTCCCTACCACTGTTCCCTACTTAGGGTCTGCTTCTGGAGAACCCAAACTAAACCCTAAGGTTAGGCATTATTATTATTACACTTCTGTGACTCACTGGATTAACCCTGTGGAGATCATGGTTTAGGAGTTTTCAAGTGTACTTTACAAAAGGCATCGTTCATAAAGCCAAAGAATGCTTGGCAGGATCAATAGTGCACACTAATGGATTGGAAGAGTTATCTGGTATGACCCGAGATGCATTAGCAAACACAGGAAATCTGACCTTTGGAGGAAGCCTGTGATCTGAGCATGGAGAGTGAGACTGAAGTCAGAATTATGAGCCTTCCTTGTGCTATGTCAACGTTGCTTTGGATTTGCTGTGGAGCTAGAGGTTCAGGAGGAGGATTTCTGTGGTGACTCCTCTTACTCTTGCGTGTCCTTCCTGGCCTGACCGATATGGGCAGTGATCTCATCTTATTCTTTATTCCTGTCTTCCACAGCACTATACACAGAGACAGTGAATGCGTGTTGATTAATGGGCCACTGTGTGCGGAACACTGTGCTGTCAGGTACTATATCAAATTCTGTTATATCAGTTACTTTTAGCATCTGTGGGTCTTTTTTGGACCATAAAGCCCCTGGTCTTTGTTGCTATTACATTGCACAGCATTGTCAAATATTCCATTTTCTCTTCGAGGAGTCCTTGGCAAAATTAGCATTTAATGATTTATTTTTGAAAAGTAGTGATAAAATGGTGGTGAAATAAATACAACTTCTGGCCTTTTGCTTCACCTCTCATTCATTCTGTGTATGATCTGTGAATGGGAACTCATATGTTAGGGAAATCTTCTGGCCTTAACCGGTAGCAATTCAGACAGTTGTTGCTAACTTACCCGGCTCTGTACCTTGCTTCTCTGCCTATGGTTTGCTGGAATCCCCGGGGCAGTAAACTACAATCCTCTTCCCTGCTCTGCTCAGGAATTTCCAGCATGGTCACCATCCCCAGCCAGACATTTTATCAGCACTTCCTTAGCGATGCCACTCTGACTATTGTGGTGATCTCATAAAATACTCATAAAAAATTCGAGAATTGCTGTATACCATGAATTGTCTTTCTCAATTCGGAGCCATTCCTCTTTATCTGCTCTTATTCATTTCTGTGACAACTGTATGAGTGTACTGTGTACTTTAAACATGACAATGATTGATCCTGTAGGTGAAATAACAAATGACTGAAAACAGGGGCAAGGATTTGTATAATCGAAATGCCTGCCCACCCATTATTACTGCATTATTCATTCGATATGGGTATAGTCTTAGCTATTACAACTCCTGGAAGTTCTGTGAACCTTTTGTGTCCAGTCAAAACTGCATACTGTGCATATGCCTGTTTATGAATATTGCTTCTAGCTAAACAAGTGTTCATATAATTTTCCATTTAAATACATGATTAGGCATTTACTGGCAAGTGAGCTGTTTACTAACAGTAGATTACTGTGGCATTTTTCTTATCAGCTGTTGCTTATCTGGGAGTCTCAACTAGGTGGAAGCTACCAAGAAACAGGTAGGAAGTGTGTTGGCTCATGAGATAACCTAAGAGATATTCAGTGTCTGTGTGGTACCTATTGTTGTGTACTTTATTCATTGGAGGGCCCCTGGAAGACTCTGTGCAAAATCTGTCCTATTTTATTTTACACTTGATTTTAGCAGGTTTGGTATAGTTATAGGATTTCTTGGTTAGTAACAAGCAAGAAGGGGGAACACAATAGACTACCAGAGAAAAACACCGCGAAACTATATTTTATTAATAATTAAATTATTGAACTTACTGGAAGAGTGGGTTTTCGTCACATTTTGATTAAAAAACTGATAACAATTGTGTTAGAAGGCTTCAGCTATTTATTGAAGCTGTGCCGAGCAATGTAATACAATCTTTACCAATGTCCTCTATACTCCTTATATCCCATCTTTGGGTTATTATTGCCATTTTAAAAATAAGAAAACTGAGACTAATATGAGTAAAATGATTTTTCTCAAGATCAAGTAGTTAAGTAAGTAACTGAATCAGCATTAAACCCAGGACTGTGGTTTGCAAGGCCCTGTTGTATCATATCAAGTTGCTTCCGTATGGGCCATTCCATAAAGTACTTAATGAAATTATTATTTTAAGAGCAATACACTCCTTAGAGGAACTTAGTAATGACCTCCTCTGACTCCCCTGAATTTATGTCTTTTCTTTTTTGCCTAAATTGGGATGTAGAAATATTGATTATTGTGGTTTACATTTGTATAATAGCTTTTCCACTTTGTATAGATTTGGTTTGTCACTACAATAATGCTGTTTCTGGTCTCAGGCCTGTTGATGTTTGACTCACGCAATCATATACTTGTTCTTTCAATGTTTGTGGTGAAGGATCATATGAAGGAGGAAGCAGCTAGAAAAGCATCAAGATCAGAACCCTTTTCAAGATAATTGTGGCAACTGTCACCAGTGGTACCGTGATTAAAGAGAACAGATAGTTATGTAAAAGTAATTTCTTCGCTGAGCCATCACTGACGCAGAGAGCAAAATAACGGGGACAGATGTGACTGGTGGAAGTTTTGATGTTATCCTAGTGTTTGGTTGTAATCCGTCCTTAGCTCTTGACACTATTGATTTTTATCTGTCTTGTAAAAACAGAGGCAACAACCCTGTTAGTAGAAGGTGTGCTGCGACCAGTAGGTTTCCTGGTGAGACTTCTTACATAATTCAGGGATCACGTGAAAGAAAGCCACAATATTATCTTCTTATCTAATTTAGTAAAAAGATTTTTTTTTTTTTTTTTTGAGACATAGTCTCACTCTCTTGCCCCAGCCAGAGTGCCGTGGCATCAGCCTAGCTCACAGCAACCTCCAACTCCTGGGCTCGAGTGATCCTCCTGCCTCAGCCTCCTGAGTAGCTGGGACTACAGGCATGCGCCACCATGCCCGGCTAATTTTTATATATATATATTTTTAGTTGTTTGGATAAGTTCTTTCTATTTTTAGTAGAGACGGGGTCTCGTTCTCGCTCAGGCTGGTCTCGAACTCCTGAGCTCAAACAATCCGTCCGCCTCCGCCTCCCAGAGTGCTAGGATTACAGGCGTGAGCCACCGCGCCCAGCCTAGTAAAAGGCTTTTGAGCATACATTTTTTCATAGGTGTTATTTATCAGAAATCACAAATGGTAGAAACCAGACTTTGTCAAACATGAAGGGTAACAAAAATTCCAGCTTAGCTGGGAGGCTGTGAAGGAACCATCATGGGGTTTTTGTTTTGTGTATCTCTCTGGTGTTAACTGGTTTTAGTAGTTCTACTGAACTTTAGCTAAAATGAGTTACAAAACAAAACAAAACAAAACCGATTAGAATTGGTGTATGCCAGAATTAGAATCAGTAAAGCATGCAGAAATTGGAAGAAACTCTAAGGAGATGTCTTGCTGTTTTTAGGGTATCTGATCTGTTGTGAACTCTGATTTGGTCAGTTACTACCATCAACCCATTTGATTCCAGAGGAATACAGCACAAGGGACACTTAGGCACATGCAGGCTCCAAATCCCTATCTAGTCATGTCTTGGTAAGTCAGACTGACCTTTTTAAAAAACATTTTAACACAGAATGTTGATTAGAGGTCTGTCTAAGCCATCCATCCTGTATTTCTTTTTCCTGGAGTCAGAGCCCCGTGCCAGAGCCATTGAATCAGAATCTTTTGGTGTAGGGCCTAGGAATGGGCATTTTGAATATTTTTTCTCAAGTGAGTCTTATGCATGTCTGGGAACCTCTCTGCATGGACCTCCTAAGTAGGATAACACCTTCTAAATATGTGGTACTGCTAAGCCTCAGAGAATGTTATCGTATTTGTTAGGAGGGAGAGAAGAAAGAAAAGTATCAGTGGAGAACTTTGAATGTCTATTCAGAGTGGAAAACTTTGAACCTCTTTATTCTACTTCCAAAACCTCCAAGTCCAACTACCTGGACTAATTATGTTTCTTGAAGATCCATATTTTCCCTTGGGCTCTAACAGAGCTTCTTCTCCTCAGATGTGGAATTGAGGTCGGGTAGGTGGGAGTGACGCTCTTCCTAGAGCAGAGATTCTTAAATAGTGTTGGGTAGTGGAGGGGAGACCAGGCTTCTCTAATCCCCTCACACTCCCTCGTCCTGATCATTCTGATTCACTGTATCTGGTATCTGTGATTCAGATGTTCACACCTGGGGAGGAACAGCTTTTCTAGAGATTGGAGGATGTGACCAAGAGTGAACATTTTGTATTTGAGTAAAATTCCATATTTGGGCCGGTGTCAGAGGTGGGGATACTTCCCTGGGCCTAATACCAAACAGAGAGGCTGGACACTTACCTTCAAGTAGAAACAAAGAGACACTTTTAAATTATGCTACACTGTAATTTAGACTCCTGATGAGTTAGTCGAGGGGTGTGAGGGCCTGTAGAGCTGCAGACTTATTGCTTTGATCCTAAACAGATCCTGTGCTGAGTCTGGGGAGAAGCCCCTGGTCTTCTCCACAGCTCTGGCTTCAGAGTTCTCTTGGGCCTGTGTCCAGAATGAAGGTTATAAGGGAAGGGGCGGCGTGGCCCCCTGAGGCCAGTGGGAGTAGGATAGGGCAGAGGTTCTCAGGCGTGGAGCACCAGATCACCTTGGGCCCGGGGAAACATGCAGATTCCCAGACACCAACCCAGATCCACTGAGGGGGAGTGTGTTAGTTTCCTAGGGCTATCATAACAAATTTCCACACACTTGGTGGCTTAAAACAGAGATTTATTATGTTACGGTCTTGGAGGTCAGAAGTCTGAAATGAAGGTATCAGCAAGGGTGGTTTCTCTTGGAGGCTCTGAGGGAGAATTCATTCCGTGCTTCTCTCCTGGTTTCTGGTGGCTGTTGGAAATCCTTGGCATTCCTTGGCTTGCAGGCAAATTACTCTAGTCTCTGCATACATCTTCATGTCCCCTTCTCCTCTGTCTTTCTCTTCTCTTACAAGGATGCTAGTCATTGGACTTAGGGCCTACCTAAATCCAGGGTGATCTCATCTTGAGATCCTTAATTTAATTGCATCTGCGAAGACCCTTTTCCCAATTAAGGTCACATTCATAGGTTCTGGGTGGACATATTTTTGGAGGTCATTATTCAAACCACTACAGGTGGTGTCTAGGGACCTGCTTTTAAACATCCTCCCCTCCCCCTGCTATGATTGTGATGAAAGTGATCTTAGGAACGTACTTTGAGAAACACTGAGATGGGCTGTGCTAGTCTCTGGGGCTGCCCAGGATGGATTCTTTTGCACCATAAACACTTGAAAAAGCAAATCATTGTTAGAATTTCCTGTAATAGTAGCCACTAATTATTGAGTACTGTGTTGAATGCACATGATTTTGCTTAATATTCACAATACTCTGAGAGAGAGATACTGTGGTCTCATTGAAAAGTTAAGGAACTGCCAGTGTTACACAACGAACCCAAGGCCTCTCTGATAGGCAAGGCGGAACCTTGAACCACTTTGTTATACACTCTGCAAATACTTGATTCATCTCAGGCATCACCTCCTCAGGAAGCCACCTTTGATTTTCAACCCCCAACCCAAACAAAACAAAACAAAGATAATAAAATCTACAACCTAAATTAAGTTAGGTGGCTTAGTAGCTCTCCCTCCCACAGTGCTCTGCATAGATCTGTAATTTAGCATTGATTGATTTGGTTGTTAACACCTACCAGATAAGACAACCAGGACTGCAAAACTTCCCTGATAAGGCAATTGGTGCTTCCCCTTCTACACCACATCCCACACCCTTCTATAAAAGGTCTTGGAAGCTCTTTCACAAATCAATCCTCTTGACTTTTCTAAGTGACTTGCCCAAGGTGAGACACTGGACTGGGACCAGGGAATCCTTGTTAATGGCTAGTTTGCTCAGCTGTGCTGAGTCTTATTGCTGCAGACACTAAATTCCAGTCTGGGTTAAAAACATTTTGTGAGCAACTGATATTTACAATGCAGGAAGATATAAAAAAAAAAAAAATCAGTTGACCTGAAGTAATTTGTTAAATTTTTTCCCTGGCCTAATCCAAGAGCTTTCCGCTTAGTTAATCATGGTCTTTGGTGACGTTAATTTAGTTTTAGGTAGTAGATTTCCTGCTCTATGCAAATAGAGGAAGCTCTGAATTAAATACAGCAAAATCAGCACAATACCAATCACCTATTTTATTAATTCCTTTATACTAAGTCTGGAAGACATTCAGGGTCTTGAATCTCTTTGCTTGCCTGTTTTCTTCCCTCCTTTTCATTTATGTTTTCTCGATCTCTCTGTTTTCCCCATTTAACTGTTGGTAGACATCAATGCCAACCATAAGTTTTATTCCAAATATGTGATTGGCATTGCTTGCTGGGAGGCATTGTACACTAATGGTTAAGGGCTATGCCACAGATACTTTACTAGCTTGTGACCTTGGGCAAATTATTGAACTTCTCTAAGCTTCAGTTTTCCATGTGAAAAATGGGGACACTAACAACGACAATGATGATTATGATGATGATGATACCGACTTCACAGGATGATTGAGAGGATTAGATTAGGTAATCTTTATAAAGTAGCACATAAATTCTCAGTTATCTGCTTTTGTGATTATTGTTATTATAATAATTATTTTATTGTTGTTGGTGTTGTCGTCCAAACTGTACTCTCTATATTCTGTTTTGTTTAAAATGCATACAAAATAGACATGAATAAAAGATCCCTTACAACAGAAAAGAAGCCAACGACTACAGGATGCTAGGCTGTGTACAATTATTTGAGTAATAACCAACATGGATTAGGCTCTTCATAGGTGTTGACACCATTCCAAAGTGTCTCACATGTATGATCTCATTTAATCATTATGGTATGCTAAGCACTATTATTGTTACCCCATTCTCCTGATGAGAAAATGGAAACACAGAGAGATTAAGTAAATCGTTCAAAGTTTGTCAGAGTTAACAAGGGTCTAAGATCTACCATGTAACATGTTATAGTCACTCCACTGGTTTCCAAAGATTAATGGAGGGACGGTTTCCAAATTACTTATTTTTATTATTGAATTATTCAATATGATGTTTATATTTCTTCAGTAAAAATTGTTCACTATAAAATGATTCAAAAACTTTCCTATGAAATACACACATCATAAACACATGTTCCTTTGGGGTTGGGGTAGAAAGCCCCAGTATCTCACTCTCTAGGTGGGAGCCTATAGACGTGGAGTGCCCTTTTTCTCTCTGGTGGCTGCCTAGGTCACTAAGCCAGCAGGAAGTCCAGTGCCTTCAGCCAGCAGAGGAGCAGCATGGACTCTGCACAGAGACAGTGTCATCAAGCTGTGTGTGTCAGGTTGTTACACTTTGTCGTGGGTAACTTCCTTAAGGGGTAGAGGTTCTTTTGGGCTGTGGCTGCCCACAGTCATGCTATAATTGGCCTCTGTGAAGTAGCCAGCACGTTGGCTTTGCTACCCCCGCCCATCTGGCTGTGAGTTTGAGGCATGTGCAAATAATGGAACCCTTATTTGTGGCTATCTCTGGGACTTATGAGTCACAACACATGCATCCATACGGTCTACAATGTC
>NW_012141302.1:1145053-1149885 GCF_000956105.1 Propithecus coquereli | reverse complement strand
GAGTTCTAAGTAGATTCTAGTTATCAGCCCTTCATCGGATTTGTAGCATGCAAAAATTTTCTCCCATTCTGTAGGCTGTCTGTTTGCTCTTGTGACAGTTTCTTTGGCTATGCAGAAGCTTTTTAATTTGATCAGGTCCCATTTTATTTATTTTAGTTGTTGCTGAGATTGCCTTTGGGGTCTTCTTCATAAATTCTTTGCCTAGGCCAATATCTAGAAGAGTATTTCCAACATTTTTGTTTGTTTACTTCTTATCGATATCTCAATGTAGCTCATTTCATCTCCACACTCAGCTGTTAACTGATAGCTTTTCTTTGCAGAGGACACAACTTTTGTACTTGCTGATGTTGACTTGAGTATAACACAATAGTATCAATAGTATCTAGAAAGGTTCTTTAACCAAAAAGTAAGCATGATTTTAAAGCAAGCTTATGAAATTTTACTTATAAATTTCCCATTTTATAACACTTGCTCTGAAAAATCGTTATTTGTCAAAATAATGACTGATTCAATTTCAGTGGTTTGTATTATGGTAACGTTTCCATAGTCCATATGCAGGCACAAGTCCTTTCTGGTATTTCAAATTTTCCCACTTTGGTAATATTAACTTACTTGATATAAACTTTCTCTCTCTTTTTTTTTTTTTTGCCTTTTTTGAAAGTAAAAATAAATGGATAAGCCATTTATTTTATTCATTGGGGGAAGGGAACTAGATTATTTTTAAATTTTTAAATATTGCAATTTGAAGGCTAATGAAATGATTTTTGTTAAAGAAAAAAGTAACTTTAAAAATTATAATAGTTATAGTTTAGAAGTTTTAGCCTATATAGATAAGGAAAAAGAAGAAAATAAAAATAATAATCTCACTATCCAGAGATAACCATTGTTAAAATTTGGTTTTTATAATGAGATGATTTTTAAAATTTTACTGTTTATTACAGGAAAATATATTGACAAAAAATTAAATTATTTGTCTAGACTAATCTTGGTAGATTTATTTTTATTTTTATATTTATATTCATGTAAATTAGGTTTTCCTTTCTTTTTTCTTTTTTACTTCAGCATATTATGGGGGTACAGATGTTTAGGTTATGTATGTTGCCCTTGCCCCCCCTAATCTTGGTAGATTTTTAAAAAGAAGTCTAAGTCCTCCAAACTATTAAAAAAGCAAGCAAACACTTTACCTGAAATTATAAAAGGTAAAAAAGAGCACAAATTAAATATTCAGTGTTTCTTACACAGATGTTTTAGGTTTATATTGTTTAAGATTCAATAGTTATATTTTTGTATTATGTAGCATAATTTTGTGTTGGAAGTCAATTTGCATATAGTACACTTATGCATTGATAGCATATAGTGTATTTGTGCCAATTTTCTAGGATTTGGAGGGTAATCCTGTGAATTTAAATTTGTAATAGTCAGAACAACCAAAATGTTCTTTAATAGTAAGGTAGGTAAATAGTGTTTTATGTGATGAAATACTATGCAGCAATGAAAATGAATGAACTACAGCCTTGTTCAACAACATGGATAAATCTCATAAATATAATGTTTAATGAAAGAAGCTAGGCACAAAATAACACATGCACTGTATGATTGTTCTTATGTAAAATTCAAAAGTAGATATAACTAAACTATAGATGGGGTAATCAGGACAGTGAGGAAGTTATAGTACTGTTATGAAGTTAGGATACAAGTTACTTTTGGAAGGAAGAAGGGGTAGTGATGGGGAAGACACGAGGAAACATCCAGGTGATCAAACTGATTTATTTGTTGACTTGGGTGATGTATACAAAGGTATATTCACTTTTTTTCTGAGACATCACTTTTTTTTTTTTTTTAAGAGAGAGTCTAACTCTGTCACCCAGGCTAGAGTGCAGTGGTGTCATCATAGCTCACTGCAATCTCAAACTCCTGGGCTCAGGTGATCCTC
The DNA here is from genome assembly GCF_000956105.1 of Propithecus coquereli. Taxonomy (NCBI): domain Eukaryota; kingdom Metazoa; phylum Chordata; class Mammalia; order Primates; family Indriidae; genus Propithecus; species Propithecus coquereli. The sequence goes on along the minus strand of NW_012141302.1, from coordinate 1,147,952 downwards.
CTGCCTCAGCCTCTGCAGTAGCTGGGACTAGAGGCACACACCATCACGCCCAGCTAATTTTTCTATTTTAAGGAGAGATGGTGGGCAGGGGGAAGTCTTGCTCTTGCTCAGGCTGGTCTCGAACTCCTGACATGAAGTGATCCTCCTTCCTTGGCCTCTGAGAGTGCTAGTGTTACAGGTGTGAGCCACTGTGCCCGGCCTCTGGCCAATTACTTTTAAAAATAATTCATCGAGCTTCATTTATGTTTTGCGTACTTTGCTGTATGTGTGAAGTACTTCAATATAAAAAAATTAAACAATTATTACAGAAGTCATATTTATTTGATATGTACTCATTGCTCTTGACATAACATCCAGTCTTCCTATTGTTTCCTCAGGAAAATATGATCTGCTTTACTTTCATTCATTTGTGGTTTCCAAGAATGCATTAGGCTTAAAAAAAAAAAAAGGTAGAACTGCTATCATTTGTTTTGTTTCCATTGTGATAAAATTTCCAAGACATGTAAATATATTTTCTAGATGGCTGGTAAATTTTATTAGTTCTTGTGCACAGCAGATGTGTGAGACAGGCTGGTATTGCTGTCTCCATCATTCAGATAAGAAAAATAGACACAGGGAGAGTAAATGTTTAGCTGAGCTTGGAATTGGAATGCAGTTCTTCTGACATTCTTCTGTGCTATCTGATTATAGAACACTGCTACAGTCATAGACATCTTAGAATTTCCAAAAACTTTGCACTCTCAGAGAAAAAAAGATTTCCAGAGAAAAAAAGGTTTCCATGAACAGGAACCTAACTATAAACATATTTTTGTAGATTACACTTACATTTTTATCTAAGAACTATAGCTAAGCACATTGAGGGGAGTTACTCACTGATTCAGCAAACATTTCTGAGCACTGGGTATTGTGCCAGGCTCTGGAGGAGCTGGAGCCAGGAATATGACTATCATACGATATGGTAAGAGAAATGATGGAGATTTGCATAGGATTTCGTGGGACCGCACCTTCACAGAAAGAAGCATTTGGAAGGTCTTCTGAAGGAGGGAATGCCTGAATCTAATCTGAACTATACAGGGATGCATTTTAGTCTATTTAAAACTAGGTAGGTCAGTTAGATTTTCTACATTTTCCCTTTGTGATATTTTGGCTTCCCAATTTTAGGAAGCTTTAGATTCTTAGAGAAGATACAATTTTTCTGAAATTTAAACAACTGAATTTCCAGAGATGACAACTGGATGGTAAACTCCTTGAAGACAGGGTGTCTTATATGACTTTGTTTTGTCTACAGCATCCAGCAACATTGTAGCCTGTTCATTAAGACGATTGTGGGGCAGTTTTTGGGAAGGGGCTATTTTTGATAGGAGTAAGTTCTTCATTTTTATACCACATTTGCCTTCTTTGTCAGTGAATCTAGAAGTACTGAGCTGTTAGGTTCAAGGTTGTTCATATATTTTATTTCAGCTGACTTCTAACACCAAGTCATGCATATCAAAATCCAATTACAAATAAATTCAATTGAGCTGCATAGAGCCTCTTGATGGTATTAATTTTTAAAAATAGGCTATGCTATAGATTTCATTTATGGGCATTTAAATGAGCTTAAATCTCCAAGGGAGCAAAATCCCACGTACAATACTAATGCCAACACAGGCGACCTCCCAAGGTTGACATTTTTGTTTCTCAGATGTGATGTCTGTATCATCTTAGTTTTTGCATTAGGTTCAGTACATGATCTCTTGTTTGTAAACAGAGGTCAAGCCTAACCAAATTTCAGCAATGAAATTCAGTTACAGAAGGAGAATATAATAGCAGCAAAACTTTTATGTAGAAACAGTATTTTGCATTTCCCAATAGACATATCCTGGCATCTCTGATGACAGGCACTAAAGTGGTTCTCTAAGATATTTTATAATTGCCGATAAAGGAGTTAGATAATATACAGATCATTCCTTAAATCCCTTCTTTTCTTTATAGGAGGAATGCCTTGGAAAATAAATGAAGGTTCAAGTGGGAGAGAGCAGAATGTTAGTGATAAAACAAAGGAAGAAACTTGAGGGGTCTGTGTATATTCATGGGCTTCGAAAGTTGACTATACCATTAAAAATTCGTAAAATGGAACATATTGGCCCATCTTATATGGTAGTTGTGGGACATATTTCTTGGAAGTGACACTCTCACACTTTGCTGCTTTTCCACATCATCTAAATATTTGTAACAACCTAATGATGGAAAGGAAAAAGCACTTGTGGTCCTGAAATAAAAAAGGCACACATTTTAGCAAGTGAATGGTAACCAATTCTTAGCCAATACAGTAGCCTAATGATCTGCCCAGGCCTGACTGGTTTAAAAACAATTGTAATTCTAAAACATGAACAATTATTTAGCTATATGTAAACAAGAGAGGAAATGCATACAGGTGTACTGACTTAATTTCTTGGGCATATCCTGAAATAAATGTTTTTGGGGGAAATAAAAATGAAATTATAGTGGTTTTGTAGTGGAGTTCTTTTTTTTCTTTTTTTTTGAGACAGAGTCTCGCTCTATTGCCTGAGCTAGAGTACCATGGCGTCAGCCTAGCTCACAGCAACCTCCAACTCCTGGGCTCAAGCGATCCTCCTGCCTCAGTTTCCCGAGTAGCTGGGACTACAGGCACCCACCACCACACCTGACTAATTATTTCTATTTTTAGTTGCCTGGCTAATTTTTTCTATTTTTAGTAGAGACGGGGGTCTCGCTCTTGTTCAGGCTGGTCTCGAACTCTGAGCTCAAGCCATCCTCCTGCCTTGTGTGGTGGAGTTCTTAAACTCCACTTTGGGTCTTTGGATGGACTTCTTGGAGGAGTCCTTGAACCCTTTAAATTTGTGTGCACAATGTGGCCAATCAAAGCATTTTTTTCAAG
>NW_012141302.1:1126859-1143108 GCF_000956105.1 Propithecus coquereli | reverse complement strand
TCAGGAGTTCGAGACCAGCCTGCACAAGAGCGAGACCCCATCTCTACTAAAAAAATAGAAAGAAATTAGCTGGACAACTAAAAATATATATAGAAAAAATTAGCCGGGCATGGTGGCACATGCCTGTAGTCCCGGCTACCCGGGAGACTGAGGCAGAAGGATTGCTTAAGCCCAGGAGTTTGAGGTTGCTGTGAGCTAGGCTGAAGCCACAGCACTCTAGCCCGGGCAACAGAGCGAGACTCTGTCTCAAAAAAACAGAGTGAGCCTCTGTCTCAAAAAAATAAAAAAAACAAAAGCAAACAAACGAAAAAAAAGATTTTATGCAGAACATCTAGGGTTTAGGATGAAAAACATTTATGTATAAAAGAAAAATGGAACACTTATAGTTTTTAAGAGCTGAAATATCATTGAAAGTCATTTATATAGCTCCATTATGGGAAGAATTACCTGGGAAAATATTCAAAATATAGGTATCATTGTAAAAAGCAAACATTTATCGACACCTGAAAGGTTTTGTTTTCTTTTAGGCAGTTGCCTTCTCTTTATTAGTGCTTGATGATTTACTAGTTAGAATAGAACCATACCTTATGCTGGTTTATTACTTTAAAATTATGCACATCTGAAAATGTCTAAATGTGTAGAAATGTACATTTTAAAGGCTAGTCAATCTGAATCTAGAGCTCTAGAGAATTTAGGTTGCTGGAGTATCCTGTGGTTTCGCCTTTTGTTTGCCAGCCTGTGAGCTCCCTGAGGGCAGGGACTGTGCTTATCTCTGCAATGTCTCCAACTCCTAACACAGTTCTTGGCATACAGTAAGTGCTCACTGTATCTTATCAGACTTACAAGTGACTGGGTGATGAGCCACTGGTGTTTCTGTTGCTAATATGTGTAGGTCTTAGCACCCTCTGAGGAAGCTGTGACTTTGGGAGTAACAAAGGTTAGCCAAACAATCATGCAAGTAAATGTAAAATTCTTGCCTCACTAATCAGATTTTTCTAATTTTTATTAGAAAAATGCTTAGATTTCTGGGCAGAAGCACAATTTGTGAAATAGCCCATGATTTTCAGGCCCTGGTGGTGTCTCCTTTGAATTCTTGTGCATGCAGTTAGAACTAGTTTCATGGCTTTTGCCATATACCACTCTGTATTCGAATGGTCTGTTTGGAAGAAGGAACAGCGCCTCTGTGTGTGCATGTGTGTGGGTGAAGTGGCCTAGTTTTCAGTATCACCTCTGCCACCAACCGTACGACCCTGGCACCTCAACCTCTAGGCCTCAGAGTCACTCCTTTCATGGTATTGTCCTGACCTTAAAATGCCAAGGTTGGGATTCACAACTGCTATGGCCCCTTTAAACACCAATAGGCTATTTGAATTCATGTTTTAGTGTTTCTATTTGTCTGTTCCTGGAGGTCAGAGGCTGTCTTGTGTATTTTTTGTGTGTTTTAAAAATCTTTTTATTATAGAGAATTTAGAACATATAAAAGCAGACAAATCAACAATATGAACCCCAAAGGATTCATCACCAAACCAGCTCCAACGGTCAATCTGTCAACTCATGGCCAATCCTGCCCCATTGTACCTCATCTTCTTACCTTCCTTATTATCTGGAAGCAAATCTTAGATACATGTCAGTCATTTAATCTGTAAATATTTTGTATATATATGTTTTTTCACTTCTCAGGCACCTAACACAGAACCTTGTACATATTAGGCAACAAGAAGATAGATTTTGAGGGGGGAGGTTGTGGAGGGTGAGGGATAAAAACTTACCTGTTGGTTACAATGAACACTGTCCTGGTGACAGGCACACTGAAAGCCCTGACTTCAGCATTATAGAATGTGTCCATGTAACAAAAATTTTTGTACTTCCTTAACATTTTGAAATTAAAAAACAGAAACAGAAATAAAAAAACCTCAACTCTGAAAAACAAAAAAAGATAGACTTTGAATAAATGAATGAAAGTGGATTGGGAAAGGTAAGAGAGGAAAGGTATGAGGCACCCCGACCTCCACTGAAAATTATAAATATTTTAAACATTTAATAAAATTTGTTAATATTTAATTTCTTAGGGTAGAGGAGGAGGAGGAACCAAGGCTTCCAGTCACTGGGAATCCTAATGTGGTACGGAATATTAAATGACAATTTTATTATTATCATTATTTTATTTGTATAAATGTATTGGGGACAGGGGCAATTTTGTTACATGAATAGACAGTGTAGTGGTCAAGACTTTAGGGTATTTATCATCCAGATAACATTCATTGTATCCATTGAGTAATTTCTCATCATTCATCCTCCTCTCACTCCCTCAACTAAAGGGCTACTTTATCTATTACATGTAATCACCTTATCATTAAGGAGCCCCAGCATGTTCCAAGAAGTTAAGGTACATGCCAAAGATCAATAAAAAAATCTCCAACCTTATGGGTGTATCTTGAGGAAATACCTTAGTAGCAGTAGATGGCACAACCTAAAGGCCAAACTGTGGTCATCTAACTCATTGGGAACTTGAAAATTCACAGGAAGGACTTGACCTATTTTACATTCTCTATTACCTGTTTCATAAAATTTCTTTTCATTTATTTTTTTAGAGGCAGGGTCTTGCTCTGTCACCCAGGCTGGGATGCAGTGGGGCAATCATGGCTTGTTGCAACCTTGAACTCCTGGGCTCAAGTGAAGCGATCTTCCTACCTCAGCCTGCCAAGTAGCTGGGACTACAGGCATGCACCACAACACCAGGCTAATTAAAAAAAATATTTTGTAGAGATAGGGTCTTGCCATGTTGTCCAGGCTGGTCTCAAACTCCTGGCCTCAAGCAATTGTCCTGCTTCAGCCTCCCAAAGTGCTGGGATTATAGATGTGAGCCACTGTGCTTGGCTCTAAACTTTCTCTATCCTTTACAGTAGTCTCTTTTCCTCCTTTTTTTTCATTATTTTCCTAACAGTACTCAAGTACTCAAGTGAGTTTTGTTCAGAGTATTTAGTTAAGTATAATACTTTAGCCAAAGTATATATTGCTTACTTTGGAAGTATTACTCCCAAATGTATAGCTAGTGTAGTTTGCACACAGCCACAAATAAAATAAAAACAAGGATGAAGAACTCAAAATGAAACATTTTCCTTAGTATGCATTAAAAGCATTGAATAAAAATCTTCATAGCAGCATTATATATAGTAGCTAAAAGTACAATTAATGCACATGTCTCTTAACAACAGAATGGATAAATAGAATACTATGCAGTAATGAAAAAGAATAAACTATGGCTACCTGTAACTATATAGATATGTCTTACAGACCTAAAGTTAAGTGAGAGATTATATGTTGTACTATTTCATTTACATCAGGTTCAAAAACAGGCAAAATGAATCTGGGGAATCAGAAGTCAGGATAGTGGTTAACTTTATAGGGGATGGATGATGCCTGGAAGGGGCATGAGGGTGGATTCCGGATGCTGCAGATGTTCTATATCTTGATCTGGGTACATAGGTGTGCTCATTTTGTAAAATTTAATCAAACTCTCCACTTAAGATCTGTGTATTTCACAATATATATGTATACTATACTTCAATGAAAAAGTGAAAGAAAAAAACCCTTCCTTTCTGACTACTTAGGAACTTGACCATATAAAAAACAGTGTTTGCTTTACTAATACTGTTTTTAGTGTACAAAGCATTTGTTTCTCTGCCTCATGAGAAAATCATCAATAAACTGTGAAATTGTTGTCAAAATGAACTGCTAGTCACATCTGTCAGTGTTGGGAGCTATGGAAAACTGTTCATTATAATCCTACAGGGTGCATAATTAATGGGTCATGTAAGCGAAGGTCCTGGCTCGGGGCTGGAGTATGTATTAGAATCCAAAATTATGTTAGTATGGAAATAGGACTTCAGAATGAAGTTCAGCATATTTTTAGTTGCAGTAGCAACTATTAATGTAAGTATAAATGTAAGCATTCTGGGAGGCCGAGGCGGGTGGATTGTTTGAGCTCAGGAGTTCGAAACCAGCCTGAGCAAGAGCGAGACCCCGTCTCTACTAAAAATAGAAAGAAATTAATCGGACAACTAAAAATATATAGAAAAAATTAGCCGGGCATGGTAGCACATGTCTGTAGTCCCAGCTACTTGGGAGGCTGAGGCAGAAGGATTGCTTGAGCCCAGGAGTTTGAGGTTGCTGTGAGCTAGGCTGACACCACGGCACTCTAGCCTGGGCAACACAGTGAGACTCTGTCTCAAAAAAAAAAAAAAAAAAAAATATATATATATATATATAAATGTAAATAGCATTTTAATACAATAGAAGTAAACCTAGGGCTGAATGGATCAGGTGAATATAGTTAAAAATACACTGCCTTTTAAAAAGGGGTAAGGCAAATGATACAAAACTGACATCATATAAATAGTAACACTTTTATATAGGAGATGATTCTTCCGTATATCAAGTTAAGTGGGGCTATTTTGGAGTGTCATGGGCAGGGCTGGTTCTAGACAGGATTGTGCTATTACAAACACTTGACTTGGTTGTCTTTCTTCTTTTCTTTTTCAGTACAAGATGGTATACTGTAAAAACATGAACTTTGGAGATAGACTGCCTTCAGTTTAAATCTTGCCTCTATCTTAAGCTGGTATTTGACTTTGGGCAAGTAACTTTTCTGACATTCAGTTTTCTCTTGCTTAAAATAGGGATTCTACCTACCTAACTGGGATATTTAATAAACATGTCATATCTATCTTTAAATCTCTGTATCAGTTAGGAATTAGTTTGTCTGCTGGAGAAAACTCAGAATAACTGTAAACACACAAGAATTTATTCCACTTAAAAGAAGTCCAGAGATAGTCTAGCATTGGTATGTCTGTTCCCTGAAATCACCAGCAATTTAGGTTCCATTTAAACTTTTTAATCTGCCATTTGCAGCATGTGAATTCTATCCTCTAAGTGGATGCTGGAGCTCCAGCCATCTTCCTCATTCCAGGCAGCAGATGGGACATAGTTCAAAAAAGGTTCAATTCCCAGTCGAGTTCTGTCTTTCAGTTGTCCTAGATGTCCTGTATAATATTTCCACTTCTTTCTTATTGGCTGGAACTTAGCTACATAACCTCACTTAGCAGTAGAAGGAGGCTGTGCTCCCTTAGCTAAGCAAACATTTGGCATGTGCTGAATGGACCATTGTATGGATACAGAGGTACTCCTGCACCATCAGTGGAGAATGCTTTGGCTGAAACCTCTTTGGAGGACAATCGTACAGTATCTATTAGAACTAAAAACCATAGCTTCATGAGGCAAAGGGACTATAGCTATAGTAGGAGTTCAGTAACTCATTGAAAGAATGGCGACTTTGAGGATTAAATCACAAAGTACCGGACTCCAGTTCTTTTTTCCCTCCTTTTTTCCTCCATGTCTTTCATCTCATATTTAAAGTCTCCTCTGCTAAGATGTTAACACATAGCCTTTAAAGTAAAATTCCCCAAACTGGTGCATTCCAGTTCCTGGGGGCAAGGCCTCAGAATAAACCTAGTGTATTTTCCTGGATTGTCAATTTTATTTGAAGGCCTATGAGAAAAAAAATTTCTATCAGAAAAAGCCTGGGTATATTAAAAACGTGAGGGTCTTTTGATATACCTTCCAGGTCCTTGAGGGAATAAACTCAGTATCTTTGACAATAGGGGCAATTTGGTGCAAAAGTTTGAGAAGCACTACTTAAACATGCTAGCTCTTGGGTGGATATTTGCATTTTAATAGAGAATTTTTCAATCCATCATGAAGTATTTACTGAGGAATTGTGCTTACTGGGTTTATCTCAAGACAGTAGGTGCTGGATCAATAAACAGTCTTCCTCAACTGTTAGTGATAAAGCAATGTCCAGGAAGCCTTAAGTTTGAATATTTTCTTCAGGGTTTGCAAAACACTTTAGCATACATTATTTTATTTAATTGGATTATCATATCAACCAAGTTGAGTATAGGCATGGGAAGAAAGAAACATTTCAAGCAGTGTTAAATTTAAAAATAACTTAAATGTAAGTCCTTAGATTCCTGAATCCTCAGTTCTCCTCTCTAAAGGGGAATTTCTTGGGTATGTTTCCAGAAGTATTTCATTAAACATATACCAGCTCTCAGGGTGCCATCTCCATGTATTTTCTTTTCATATGCAAATGAGGAGTATACTACAATATTATTCTGCTGTTTTTTGGGGGGGAGGGTCTGGGGTTTTTTCTTTTTTAAAAAATTTTTATAGATTTGGGGGGTTCAAGTTGAATTTAGATGCATGTATGTATTGTATGGTGGTGAAGTCTGGGCTTTTAGTGTAGCCATCACTGAATAGTGTACACTGTACTGCATAGTTAATTTTTCATCTCTTACCCCCTCCCACCCTCCTCCTTTTTGAGTCTCCAATGTCCATTATAAAAAAAGTGTAGTGTTTTACATTGGAGTCTAATATTTTATTGTATCGAGTATCCTAAATTTAATTACTTCTGATGGGTGGACATTTGGGTTGTCTTCAGTATTTTGCTGTAATAGCTGATGCTCTTAGGAACATCCTTTACATGATGAACTTTTTTTCTCCCCATATAAATGACAAATAAATTCCAAGGATTAGAATTGCTGTGTCAAAGGCTATATGTTTTTAGTTCTGCTAAATACTGTAAAATTGCTTTCCAAAAAGATGTTAACGAGTGCATTCTCCACTGGTGGTATATGAGAGTAACTTTTCCGTACACCATGATCAATTCAGCACATGAATAATTTTTAAAGTTTTGTTAATAAGATAGGGACAAAAAAAGCTTATTTTTACTTGAAGTTGTTTTTTTTTTCTTTTTAAGAGACAGAGTCTTACTCTATCACTCTATCATGATCCAGCCAGGCTGGATTGCAGTGGTGCAATCACAGCTCACTGCAGCCCTGAACTCTGGGGCTAAGGCGATCCTCCTGACTCTGCCTCCTGAGTAGCTAGGATTACAGGTGTGCGCCACAATGCCTGGCTAATTTTTAACATTTTTTTTTGTAGAAAGGGAATCTTGCTGTATTGCCCAGGCTGGTCTTAAACTCCTGGCCTCAATCAATCCTCCCTCAGCCTCTGAAAGTGCTGGGATCAGAGGTGTGAGCCACTGTACCAGCCTACTTGAAGTTTTTGAATTGACTGATATTGAGCATTTTCCCCCAAGTGTTTCTAGGGTATTTGCGTTGAATTTTTTTAAAACTCTGGTTATATTTATTGCCTGAATTTTCATAGAGTTATTGGTCTTTTTCTTTTTTTAATTTGTAAGAACTCATCATGTATTAAAGATAGAAAATTAACACTTTTCTGCCATACGTGTTTCAAATATTTGTTCCCAGTTATTTATGGTGTTTATGAGCAACCATCTACATTAAATTAGGTAGACATTAGATTAATTAGAAAGTGTGCTTAATTAGAAACAGTAAGGATTTATGAATTGGCAGAATGTCATGAGAGAGAGCAAGATTTCAGAGAAAAATGTCAGATGTTGAGTCATGGATCTGGTACTTTCTAGCTTTGTGACCCTGGACAATCACTTAATGTCAGGGAATCTCAGTTTCCTCAGCTACAGAGTGGGGATTATTACAATACTTCCTCATAGGGTCATGAAGATTTAGTGACATCATGTACCTGAAAGTGCTATATAAATAGTACTGAGTGAATATTATTTTTTATTATTGATTTGATAACTGAGCTATCTTGCACATTGTAATATAATACTTTGGGAAATTGGAATTTCTGTCTTCCGTTTTTCAGAATACAAAATTATTATCATATCTCAGATATTTTTCTGCTTTTAACATATCTCATAATTTCTGCTCATTCCATAATTAGGGAAGACTAGTTTCTTTCTAATCATGGGACTAGGAAAAAAAGATATGGTTTAATACTGCTAATGAGTAATAAAGGCTGATACTAAAATGGAAAAGTAAAATAATTATGTTAAAATGCTAAGACTATATCTTACTTCCTTTTTTAAAATTTCAGTGGAAAAAATTTGCTAAAATGCAGTTTTATTTGCAGTTTTTGTAGATTATAAAGATAGGATGTTTTCAGTTTTATATCTCTGTAGAGAGAATGTGTAGAATTAGAACTTTAAAATTTTTGATCTGGAAAGAACCTAGACATCATCTAGCCCAAGGCCTGTTTTTACAGATGAGGAAGTGAGAAATTCTGAGAAACAAAGCAACTAGCTTGAGTCATGTGGCCATTGCAGAACAAAAGGGTAGAACTCTTCTGTCTCCTGTCTCCCAGCTTCCCTTTCACCATCCCATGACATTTTGGATGCATAGGTTACATGTCTACATGTTTGGGGTTTATGATAATAGCTATACTCCTAAACTTGTCAAATAAGCAGCCATGTTTCTTGAACCCAGGGGGTAATAAGTTGCACTCAAATTTTGTTTTTTTGGAGGGATGATTTTGAGCTGGATCTAAAAACATAAGCTTTAAAAACTCTTCCTATAATTCATTTTATACTGAGTTTCAATATTCTAGTAAGCATTTTAAATCTTTTTTTCCCCCTGTTTACTAAAGGTTTTTATGTAGTAAGGACATTTTAGGGGAATCTAAGTAGGAAATATGTTCAAATTATTATGCTGTAACAATACATGTTTTTCTGTTGATTTTCAAACATAATATATACTTAACGCATTCAAAATTGATCCAAACTACAATAACATTTTAGCATGACTAAATTATTTCTATTTTTTTCTCCTTGCAGATGTTAATTTTGTTTTTGTTTTAGGTTGAATGTTGAAATTAAAGAAATAAATACTAGATTAATTGGCATGTTTTTCCTATTGTTGGTGTGATATTAATTCTAATTTATTTTGGTTATTTTTCTTCAAACTATCTTGAGTTCATGTAAAATACTAACTGAAATGAAATTTGCTTGCAAATTTCCTCATATTAAAAGAAAAAAAGCTGGAAGTCATTCCTCCATCTTCCCACCCACCCTTCTCGTAGCCAAAGGATTGTCCCAATTTGGTGACAGTAAATGAAAACCACTGGCACCATCTAGCAATGCAATTTTGCAATCATGTTAGATAGAGTAATACACGGTAAACATAGTAAAACACATTCATCTTGGACAGTGAACATTTTGAAAAGTGAGAGAGGAGCCAACAGGGGAGGCAAGAAAAGGTTGGAAGCTGATTGTCACAAATGAAAAGATTGACAACAGAGTTTCTTGATGCTGAGACTAATTGATACTGTCAAAATTGAGCTATATCATTTCCACTGAAAGCCATGGTTTCTCTTAGAAAAGTGCTATGAAATAAGATATTAAAGGCAATTTAAATATTTTTCTGAACCCCAGACAATAGGAGGAACGGTTGTGAGAGCCAGTTGCTAAGGACTACCCATTTCCTACTTTCTCCTTCCTCTTAGCAACAACATTGCCAACCTTTGGATGGTTGCCAACCTTCAGAAATCCCTGTCCTTGGAAGCAGAATAAGTAAAGCCAGCATTTATTCCCTAAGCATTTAAAATGAGAAAAGCTTTAAAATGAAAAAAGTTATACATGCTTATTGTAAAAAATTCAGATAATAGATGTAGAGAAGAGAATAAATGTTATTCATAATTCCACCACCCAGAGATAACCACTGTTAACAGTTTGGTGTACATTCTTTAAAAGCATCATTTTATACTTAAGTTGCAATTTTTCTTTTTATGCTGTATATATCCTGAGTATCCTTCAAATCCATAAATAGTCAATGTTATCATTTTTTCATAAATGCATAGCATTCCACTGGATGATTGTACTGTAATTAATTTAGGTAGTTTCCAAATGGTGGAGTTTTAGGTTGCTTCAATTTCTTTTTACTCATATAAACAATGCTGCAGTAAATCAGCAAATATTGAACACCTACTCTGTCAAGGATGTGCTAGATGTTCAGAACAGAAGGATACGAAGTATACATCTCTTGCATTTAGGGACTCAAAGAGGAAGCAGGCATGTAATTGTGTAACTTCAATACTGTGTGAGGTGGACAATAACAGAGCTACATATAGAGGCCAGTGTTGGCACTAGGATGGGGTGACCCCTTCTGCTTGGGTGCACTGTGAGAAACTTTACCAAGGATGACAGACTTAGTCCTAAAGCATGAGCAATTGTTTTACAAAATCACCTGGGAGAGCTGGTTAAGATTGCTCGTTCCCTGTTATATCCCCTACAGAGCATGATTCAAAAGGTCAAGGGTGGGGCCCCAGGCCATCTTGGTGCAGGTGGCCTGCTCTTTACACTGTGAAAAATAGACATAGGGCACATGAAGGGACCAGAGTGGAACACTGAATTGAAAAGGGGGTTGCTGCCAGATGGTGGAGGACCTTGATTATTGAAGTCAGGGCTTTATATGGGAGGTGGGAACTTGTTGGAGGTTTTGAATGTCATTATTAGAACTGTGTTTTAAGGGAGCTAATCTGACAGGCAGAATATTATGGAAATGTTTTCCCAGCTTCTTGTGCAGAGGTAATCAACTCTTCTTGGTTTGCTGGTTATTTTTATCAACAATAAATCAGAACTGAGTGCCTGCTGGACAGGGAACAGTGCTTCTCCAATTCGAATGTGCTTATGGATCACCTGGAATCTTGTGAAAATGTAGATTCCTATTTCTATTTAGTAGGTCAGGGGTAGGGCCTGAGGTTCTGCTTTTCTAACAAGCTCTCGGGTGATATTGATGGCCCAGATCTGTGCACTACACCATCATAGAAGATGTGCCAGGAGAGGGTTTTTGATTAAGTGGGAATTTCTACTTTATTCTTTACATATGAATGTGCCTATGGTCTTAGGACTTTAGTAAGCTCACTTTGCAACCTGTTATGATAATATCCCCAACAAAGTTATATTTTAGTTGACCCCTTTCTCTGTACAAATAACATCCTGTTTACTCATGGTTTACTATGTGAAAGCTTCAATGCAGAGCCAACCAATATGTATGTAACTCAGAGCCAACTTTCTAGTTAAATCTTAAGCCTTTTCAAAGAACTGAAAAACACTATTGAGTAGGAGGAACTTTCACAGAATAAGAGGTTTGAAGTTGGTTAACTGTATTGAGTCACAGAGCTACTACCGCTTATTTCTTGGTATAGTTGTTCTTTAATCAAATTTCTTGATCAGATACAACCAACAGATGAATTAAAAAGTAGAATTTAGAATATCTGTAACTTTGCAGTACCTTTTTTGTTTGCCTTATCCTTTCTCTCATCGGATTTGAAATCCATTTGGTCCAAAATAGATTCTGTATGTTGGCTAGAGAGCATAAATATCCTTTAGGGAAGAACAATTAAAAAACCCATGAAGTAGCATCTTGTCCGGTGTTCTTCAGTAAACTCAGTGCCATAGTGTATTTGCTGTAGGCTTTGGGAGTGGGATAGGTGGCAACTAAGCATACACAGGGAACATGATGTATGCAAGGAGCATGCACCTTTTACGTTCATGTAACACTGCAGGGTTTATTCAGAGGCGGGTCCTTCATCTGACCCTCATAACAATCATGTGAGATAGGCAAAGCAGGCATTACTATCCCCCCTATTTTACAAATGTGAGAAGACTGAGACTCAGAGAAAGGTGAAATGATTTGGCTAAGGTCAAAAGCCAGTCATCGTCAATGCCTGTTCTAGAGTCCAGTGTACTTTTCGTCTCAGCATGAGAAATTCAAACTTCAAAGTAAGTTAGGTGCTTAAATGCTCTTAAGTTAGCTGGGCTTTATAAGGCTACTTACCACAGCCTTTCTTTTTTTTTTTTTTAATTTTTTTTTAATTTTTATTTGAGGATATTATATGAGGGTACAAACCTTTTGGTTACATTTTATGTCTTTGCCTCACCCAAGCGAGGGTGAGAGGCATGCCCTTCCCCTCTACAATGCTCACCGTGTCCTTTAGTTGTGAGTTTACCCCCTCTATCCCCCTAATCCCTGGAGAATAATGCTGCCATGTGAACACCATAGTGTTGATCAGTTAGTACCAATTTGATGGCGAGTACAAGTTAAGCCCGTTCTTCCAATCTTGTGATACCTCACTTCGGATAATGGGCTCAAGCTCAAGTCAGGAAAATATAAGAGGTGCCAGATCACTCTCGTTTCTTATAATTGAGTAATATTCCATTGTAAACATATACCAAATTTTAATAATCCACTCATCAATTGACGGGCACTTGGGTTGTTTCCACATCCTAGCAATAGTGAATTGTGCTGCCATAAACATTCGGGTGCAGATGTCTTTATTACAGAACATCTTTTGCTCCTTTGGGTAGATGCCTAATAGTGCTCTTGCTGGATCGAATGGTATTTCTATTTTTAGCTCTTTGAGGTATCTCCAAATTCTTTTCCACAGAGGTTGCACTAATTTGCAGTCCCACCAGCAGTGTAAGAGTGTTCCTGTCTCTCCGCATCTTCGACCACAGCCTTTCTATGTATCTGTTAGAGAAATACTTTAAGCAACAAAAAGCTTGACTTAAAGTGGTTTAAACAAATAAGGGTTTAATGTTTTTTTTATAACTAGAAGCTGGAGGTAGGCAGTTGCTGGTGCAGGTTCTGCTTCTCAATGACCCAGGCTCTTTCTGACTTCTTGCTCTGCTGTTCTTGCAGGCATTGACTTTCTTTCTCAGGTTTGTCTCCTCATAGTTGCAAGATGTCTGCCCTAGCTCTGGCAGAAAGGTGATGGAATGTGTGTGCAGTGAGGAGGATGGGTGCCAGTCTCATCTGTCCCTCTTATCAGGAAAACAAAAAGCTGCCCAGAAATTCCAACGGCTGACTTCTATGTAAGTCATATTGGCCAGAGAGTTGTTACATGTGCCCTTGTCCATCCCTTGTCCTGCCCACTCCTTCCCCCCCACCCCATGAAAAGGCAGGAAAAGTGAATATTTAACTGTGTCAGCCTTAAAAGTAGAGGTAGACAAGGGAGAAAGAAAGGTGGTTGGCAATGGTGTTGAGCGAGCCAGCCTGCAGTGCCTGTCACAGTCTACTGTAATTCTCTTTGGAGCAAATAGCCTTGGATAAACATTGAGTAAACATCCCTATGGTTTCCTGCCACTGTATGAATTTCGTGATTATTGCTTATGAGTGCTAGGCAGCTTTTTTCTGATTATTTCCTGAGAAAGTCAAATTTAAATAATTCCTATTTCATTTATTTTGATGTAATTACATGGGGAGGGAAGGGGTGTTGGGTTGTTTTTTGCTTGATAGTTCTTTGCCAGCATATCTATTTCATGAGATTATTTGTGCAATAGTTACACATCTACTTTGTCATCCTTTGTAAATGTTTTATGTAGGCTTGTAACTTAGTAAAGAACAGAAATTAAAATGTGGCTGCTTGTCTTTAAGAACTGTGTAGGATTCGCAGGACTTGGATCGTGTGAGTGTTTGCCTAGAGCTCAGTGTTTTTATGAAGAAACACAGGCCTACTCGTGAGGCTACTTTAAGCTGTAGCAAAGCAATGTTGCATATTATGTTTCCCAGGTAAGTAGAGTAGGAAGAGTTGGAGTCAGATGGTCTTGTGCTATAATCCTGGGTCACCTCCTGAACCATGGTCCCTCCTTTTTCAAGGGAGGTTAAGGGATTCATGACACGGCAGCACCACAGAGCTGGTTTTAAAAAGGTGTTCACCGCATTTTAGCTCCCCTTTCTCTTTATAGCTCCTTGTTTCCCCTATAACACCCTGGCTTGTTGAACTTGGAAGCTGTTTATCTATTTCCCTCAATAAAAAGGTTTAGTTTTTGTTTCTTACAGAAAGGGGAAGTAATTTAGAAAATTTGGCCCAGTGAACTTCCCTTCTGATTAAATCCACAGCACTTCTGTCTAATGAGAGAAATGCAAGTACTGGATAAAATTCTCATAAGTTATCACTTTGGAGAGAAGATACTCTCTATCCCGGGTGAAAGTGCTCCCTCTAAATGGAATCTATTGCCATCTACCCCACCCTCCTTCATCTCCATTCTCCCCACAGTACATTATCTTGAGTTAGAGAAAGTAAAAGTGCCATTCTAGGGCTAGTTTGAAAGGAAAATAGGAATTAGGATGTGCATCTACTATAAGAATGTGGGTAAATCAAAGATCAGTCATTTTAATTTTTCTTTTTGTTGTATATTTTTCACAAATTTTCATGTATAGAAATTCATGTAATTCTTAATGAAGCTAATGAGGACTACTTTCTAATTCAGTTGCTTTCGTAAGCAACTGCGTTTATAATGCAGGTTATAAACTATAACTAAATGCTACCATCCCTTTGGCTTGCTAGTTCCAGTGAGGAATTCAGAAAATTTCATTATATGTATGTACTTTAAACAGTGTACTTTGGAAACATTTTTTTTGCACAAATTTGGTAAACAACCAAGAAGCACTTCAGTGATAAGTTGGATCTCATCATACAAGGCCCATTTGTGTTTAGTAGGAGCAACATGTGGAACTTCACAGTTTTGTGTCTACAGTGATAATGAGAACCAAAATTAACATGTGAAACATGGGTCTTGAGTGAGAAGACTTGAGGGAGAATGAAACACATCAGTGAAGCTCTAAGGCTTGGTGGTTTTGAAGTTTATCAGAATCATACCCTGCAATCCCTATTGAACCGATCAGTTTTTGGTGATACTGTTACCTACAATGATATATTTTTTGGTAATTGCCATCCTCATTCAAGATTATATATAATCCTTTGTTTTACAGGCTGAAATGCATTTTTGGAATGCCTCGCTGAGATTATAAATCTGAGTAACAAAAGAAAGCAAACTATATCTTCACAAAATTGGACCTGTAACTTTGACCTCGTGCCCCAGGCTTTCACTGAACTAAGTGAGGCAGATTATAAACTGTACACTATTTAGTGGAGGCATTTGTATTTTACTTACACTCTGAATTTTAAATTGTTGCCACTGGTGTACAAATATATGCCAAAATTCCATATTAGTTCAAGTGTAATGGATACTTAGTTTAAAAACTCTTAAACAGCTTTAAAAAAAACTTCTCATTGTGGGACATGTCAGACATATGCATAAATACGTGGAGAAGTATGTATGTGTGTGTGCACATATGTGTGCATGTATGTATGTGCGTGTGTGTGTGTGTGTGTGTGTGTGTGTTTGTATGTATATAAAAGACTCAGGGCAAACCCCACATACCCATCTCCCAGCTTCAACAATTCACAGCTCATGGTTTACCTTGTTTCATCTGCTCCTCCTTCCACTGCCTGCTTTCTCTATCCAGATAACTTTGAAGCATATCATATAATTTTGCCCATAACCATTTCAGTATATGACTCTAAAAGATAAAGACAATTCCCCAATATTAAAGAGTTTGAAATGGCTTTTTTCTGTGGTAGATGTGTAAAACGTGAGAAAGTTGCGTAACATCAGGCATAATAAGTTGCAGATCCACATGGTTTTCACACATCTGCCTGTGTTCAAGCTCATTTTCTACAAACTGCCACTTTTGCTGCTTAAAGTTTGGCAGTCTTTGTTTACATGTAATTTAGTTAAAATGCTAAAATAGCTTTGTGTTTGTTTTCCTTTCATTGGTGACTTTTTCTCTGGACAGAAATTGGTGTGTTCACGGAGTATTTGATCTCTGTTTTACATGGAAATATTATCTCTACGAATGATGCCACATGACCTCTGATGACTCTCCAACTGTGCTTTTCTGTCTTAAAACCATCCTCTGTATTTGAGAGAAGATGGAAAGAAGATAAAAACCCCTAAATTTAAGATTTGGGGTTTAAGACAGACATGCCATTTTCATCAGAAAACTGTGTATTGCTTTTAGTATTTTCTGATTAAGGGACAAAGTATAGTTGAACATTTTCATAATGATACTTTTGGGGACAGGATTATGACCCTCTTCTTTTTTTTTTTTTGGTTAACCCTGTTATGTTTAGTATCTACTTGTGCTGGATTAGAGGATTTGATTTGACCTGGATGGATTTTCAGATTAATGTGTAAGTAAGGATGTACATTATAATGAATTTTTATTTCTGTGGAAGAGAAGGGAGGCAGTTGAGAGTGTGTGTGATTCAGAGTGTGGTTTCTAGGCTTTGAGTATCTGCTCCATGTAGCCTTGGCTAAGTCATATAACTTCTTAAAGCCTCAGTTTCTTGCTATATCTATGGTATCAGGATAATAAGAATACCTAATTTTTTTTTGCTATGGATTAAATGAGATTTAAAGACAAAAATTATCATTAATTTTGGCTTAAATTTGATAAGATATTTGTTACTGAACATTTTTTAATGCGTAATTACTTGTTTAGTGACCCAAAACATAAGGATT
>NW_012141302.1:1041606-1125529 GCF_000956105.1 Propithecus coquereli | reverse complement strand
TTATAGTCTTCATCATACCAACATACCCTCTCTTTGACCAAAATAACAGCATGTTTCTGCCTCCTTTTTGTCATATGCCTATTTGATTTTTTTTTGAGTGTCTAGTAGACAGCTCAAGTACTATTTTCTATACACTGGGGATAGAGTGCTAAGCAAAGCAGAACCTTTGCTCTCATGGAACTTACATTCCAGTGGAGGAGAAAGACAGTACTTATATAAGTATAACAATAGTAGTGATAAGTATGATGAGGAATTTTTAGACACATATATAGTAATCTATATACATTTAGGTTGTTATTTCAATTAGTTAGACTGAGGCTAAGAATAAGAACAAGACTTTGGAGGAACTGAATTGCTATTATAGAAAGCCATTTTCATATCTAGGATGCTTTAGAGCCATGTTTTGTCCATCTGCAACTGTCTGAATACCTACTGGTACTCAGCAATAATTATTAATATTTCAAGGGAATAGTATAGTTTAGATTATTTTGTGTTTCATATAATAATTTCTATTGGGAAAGTAATTTTAAAAATAGTAGAATGTTTATGAGCCTTAATTAAATGAAGTCTTCAGTTGGTGTAATCTGATGGGCTATAAAGCTTCCTAATTATCTACTGCTATTCCTTGACCGGACCAAGCAAGCTTCTGCCTCATGCCTTGGCACATGAATTCTTTCTACTAGGAATGTTATTCTTCTAGGTTTTTGCAAGGTTTTCTCCCCCACTTCACCCTTCACCACATTACCTAAGATAGTACTCTCCCTTTAGCACTTTCTAGTCTCATACCCTGCTTCACTTTTCTTTATATTATAACACTCAATACTTCCTGACATATATGTGTTTATTATCTGTCTGCTCCACTAAAATGTAAGATCCTTGAGAATAGGAATTTGTGTTTTGATCACTGTATTCGCATCACTTGGAATAGTGAATGTCATAAATGTTCACTAAATATTCACTAAATGAATAGATTAATGCAAAAGAGTTTGCCAACTTTCCAGAGGAAATATTTTAGAATGTATTAAATAGGGCAGATTAAATTCTAAGTTTAGATGAAATGGAGCTAAAGATAATAATTGTTTTCATAAGAGGAGTAAGGCAAATAATGATTAACATCAAATGGAATGGATTCTTGGAGGAAATAAAATAAATCTTAGTCACAAAAATTAAGCAAAAATTAAGAAAAAGGAATAGGGCAGGGAATTTAATGTTATTTATTTGAATATGTTGTCCAAGAGTATAGGTATTCAGAAATATCTAATTTGAGTGGAGAAGATGCTGTGGCTCTCACCAGTATGTGAAGAAATAGTTCCTTGGACTCGAGATCGTTGTCTTTCTTAGCCCTGGTGCAAAATCCATGAAGAATCTGGGCAAAATAAATTGAGCAATTGGCCTCTCATTTCAGTTTTTATTATTACTTCTTAGTCTTTTGTGCTCTTACTGCTAAGTTATTTTTTACTCAGCTAATATTTATTGGTTGTTTACAAAGTGAAAGAGTTGTCATAAATAATGTTTTTTACAAAATAAGAAAAGGTTTAATTTCTGATAATCAGTAAAACTTAAGGGCTTTTCTGGAGGGATTTTTATTGGAAGGTGCAAGAGAAAGTTAGCTGAAGTGGAGATCTTGTCCCTACCTCCAAGGTTTCCATGTCTACAACGATTTTTCTCAATCTATATGGAACTTAAGAAAATCAACAAGAAAAAAATCAAACAACCCCATCAATAAATGGGCAAAGATTCTAAACATTTTTTTTTAATCCCCCATTGCCAATCTCTTTCTTACTCAACTTTCTTAGCTGGGATTTTGAAAAAAAATCTCTAAACTGGAGAAACAGAAAAATGAATTAGGTACATATACATTGAAAAGTGATGTCTTTTGGGATTGAATCTGTGACTAGCTGGTAATTTACTCAGTAATTAAGACATATGTTTCTAAAGTATACCCCTTTCATGATGGGAACTACAGACAATAGAAGTTAAGCTTTTACTAATCAGAATCTGGGATCAGCATATGAGGAGATTTTTCAATCTATTTTACTCATTATTACTCAGTATGGGTTGAGTGCTTATTATGCGTAAGACATTACAAGGCATGCAAAGTTGAGTAAGAAATAAGAGTTTATAATCTAGCAGAAAGGATATCATCTCTATGATACAGGTTAGTCCTGTAATAAATGAATAAAACAAAAGCTGGTGAGATGCACAAGACAAAGGGATCACTCCTAGCAAAGATTCAGAAAAAGTGGGAGGCAGTAAGTGGCATTTCTGTTGAAGTAGGGTGACAATCCAGCATGAGCAGAGGCATGGAGGTAGAAACTGATGGGTCATGTTCAGGCAAAAGCAAAGTTCCAGAAGAGGCAAAAGGGGATGAAGTCAAGAGCCAGGGTGGAAAACTACCTTAAGAAGAAAGAATACTTCCAATTAAGAGAGAGAAACAAAGACCCAGAGGATAAAGGTTCAGAGCAATTTGAGGTGGGGAAGTAGAGGAGATTCTTTCATAGCTTCAAGCTCATTAGATTAGGGGGCAAGGTCATCTGTTGAAAGGAGGGGGATAAAAGTTATCTTCAGATCACTCACTTATTCCAAGAACTTTACTTCAGAGCTATATGTCTTGAGAGATTAAGAGTCTTCCCAAGGAGACAATTTGCTGTAGGAAACTAGAACCCGGGTCTTCTGATTTTGACTCCAAGTGTTTCTTGCCGAAAGTAAAAATCCCCCAAAGACCTATATACCAAAATAATTTTCCAAGTTAAGCACTTCTCATCAAATAAGTAACTTTGATCTATGCACATGATAATTCAGGCTGTAAAAGAAATCAAATGAACCCTTGTAAACATCTCTTTTTAGAGGGAAAAAAGGAGATTTATTGCTTTCAGTGAAAAGAGCACAACGGAAGTACTATGCGTCAAACAAGGACAGTGTCCTGACTATGGCTTAAAGAGACCACTGGGGCACTGAGTGGCCCCCTTTTCTTTATACCACACTGTTCTTGTGGGCTGGGTACCCAACTACCCTGGTACAGCCAAAGAAGAGAACTCTGGGTCTGCTGCTCTTGTGAATCTATAGACTCTGAATGGATAGTTCCAACCAATGTCTTAGTTTTGGTTTAATTTCATGGGTTTTACAGAACTGGAAGTTAGACACTCAGAATGGCTCTGGTCATTGATGCCACTTGGTCATCCAAGGATGGAGTGATAACATCAGTAATTGTTGGACTTTAGGCAGCATGGCAAGTTTGGGGGTGGCAGTTGTCAGTCTCAAGTGTGAATGCAATGTTACATCACTGGTATCACATGAGGGCATCGAGGAGAGCAAGGAGATAAGGTTTTACAGGAACAAATTTGAGGAGGCAATATTTTCCTGTTCTTTATCTATAGAAGAGGCAGAACCCTAGTAGTTGTAGGCTGATGGATTATTTGCCTAGTTTTCAAAATGAACATACTGGAATGAAGAGCAGGATGAGCTTACCACCCTCGGCACTTAAAAATGGCAAATGCCAAACTTTTCCACGTGCACACACGTGTGTGCTAAGAGACTGAAACTCTCTTTGAGATAACTCCTTGGGCAGCACATGGGAAGTCCTGGGAATGAACCTCTCTGATTCTAGGTGAGCTGAGACCCTTCATAAGAGAGGATGTTTTAGGTTTCAGAGATTTCCCAGCCAGTTTTTCAGTTATGAGCATCCAGGGCAGGAAATAGCTGATTCTGCACTCGAGTTACTACTGATACACTGCTGTCTAAAATCTGTTGACACAGTTCATGAGATTTTACATATAGGCTGTGAGGCAGTTAACCTAAACAAAACATTTATGGGATGTATCAAAAAATAAAACACCAAAAAGAAATTTTGGTCCATCAGTGGGCCAGTAGGTGTTGGCATGTTTTGGTACTGTCATTTTCCCCCTTAGTATCAGTCTTTGTTATCTAGGAGAAACCATCATTCCCTAGCCCAGGGTTGGGAGACTTTTCTTAAAGGATCAGATTGTAAATATTTTAGGATTTTCAGGCTATATGGTCTTTATTGAAACTACTTACCACTAGCTACTGTTGTACCACAAAAACAGCCACAAATAATATGCAAATGAATGAACTTGCTTATGTTCCAATAAAACTTTATTTATAAAAGGCAGGCAGTGAGCCACAGTTTGCAGACCCCTGCTCTAGGCCAGTGCCTGTATTTTACTAAATCTCAGAGAAGTGTCTAGCTAAAGGTTACATAGTGGCAGGTTTGGGATAGAAATGTAGATATCTTCCTTTTTTTACTCCATTTAAAAATAGTTTTTTAAAATTGTTTTAATTACTAAATAATTATAAAAATATTCATTAGATATATAGAAGGTATAAAGAATAACAATAAAACAAACATCTGTGTAACCATCATGCAGTCAATTTAGGAAGCAGAATGTTACCATTTCCTTTGACGTTCTGCGTGTGACCCACCCCAGGCCCTTCCTTTCTCTCTCCCACCCCAGAGGTATTCCCTTACCTGAATTTCGGGTTGTTTGTTCCCTTGTTTTTCTTCATGGTTTCACCTCATGTACTTGTATTCTTTTTGTAGGGTTTAAAAAGTTATTCTCTTAGATGGTTTTATTTCATTTCCCCAGTATTAGAACGTTTAGGAAAAAAGGTCGAATTAGGCTTAGTGAATAGTTGAAGATTTCCTTTTTGGTTTTTTCTTGGCAGTATGCTGAGAAGGTCCGAGAAGCCAGAGTTAGAGTGCCTACAGTGTCTGACTTTAATTCATTTCATGGCCTATTCTTGGGTTTCTTGTGCCCTTCCAGAGGTCGTCTTGGCTGACAGACAAGTGTAGGAGTTTAGTGGCTTTCTTACTCCCACCCCTCTTCCTGAGGAAATTGCTGTGGTAAATCAGGGCTGTTTCTAGGAATGGCAAGGTATATTGGTCTGACAGTGATTTTATCTTTGAACTAAATGCATACGACAATACCATAACTTTTCCAAGTTACATTAATTAGAGAAATTTTTTTTAAAGAAAAGTTTTGTTTGTGGCATATAATAAAAAAGGTCAATCTCAAGGATAATATTTAGTCAATAAGCAAAAGCATTGTTCTAATATTTGTGAATATTATATATGTGAGTATTAGATATTAGAATGTGATTTAACCCAGAGTGGTAGCAAGCACCTGGGCCCCAGTGACTCAGGAAGCTAAGGGGTGGGAGGATGGCTTGAGCCCAGGAGTTCAAGACCAGCCTGGGCAACATAGTGAGACACCATCTCTAAAAACAGAACAAAACAAAAAAGCCCTCGGATTCTTTTTAAGGAGGAAGTTGGTGCATTAAACTTGGATTCTGTTACCTTGAGGATGACATTATTTCCTGATAAATTGAAATGTTTTGTTTTGCTTGATTTTAAAAAAGCCTTGAGTATCCTGTCCACATCCCTTTGACTCCACCATTTCAGCAAACTCCAAGATTTCCAAAAAAAGAAAGTGATTTAGATAGACACATTTCCTTGCTTTTTAGGTGCCCAACACTTTTTTAGAATCTAATTTTTCAGGAATGCCTTTGGTGGCTCTTAGAAAGTATTTTGCCATCTACTTATACAAATGCTTCATTTTCTTCCCCTCACATCCGTACATAATTTATCAAACTCACTGTAGGTTGTTCCTCATGGATAGAGAAAAGTTTGAGCTTGATCCATCCAAATGCCTTCACTAAGTTTCCTCTGTGAAGTGAGTGGTTGGCAGGTTATCTCTGACCACAGCCTGAGAAGAAAAGAGTTGGGGTTTTGCCATGAGAGGTTGGCATCATGTTCCAATATCTCTCTCAGTTATCTCAACATATTTTTCAAGTTTCCATCACAACTGTAACTGCCCTAGTCCATCATTTTATATTTTCATTACTTCAATTCAATACCTTCCTGTCTAGCCTGTTTTCCTCTTGTTCAGTGGTTCTCAATTCTGGCTGTACACTGAAATCGCCTGAGAGCTTTAAAAAATACTAATGTCTTGTCTATCCCCCAGAGATTTTCATTTAATTGGTCTGGGGTACAGGTTGGGCATATTAAAGTCATATTCCAGTTTTAAAAGCTCTCCAGATGATTCTAATGAGTAGCTAAGGTTGAGAGCCACTGCTCTAGTACCAGAGTCATCTGCTTTAACCTATCACCCTCATGTAAGGGAATACCTTTGAGCAGGAGAATGGATAGGACTTGGGGACTGATCATGTATTTGGCATGAGGAGGAGGAATGAGTATAGGATGTTGCCTAGGTTTTTGGGCTTGTGCAATGGATGGATGAAGGTGCTACTGATACAGCAAAAATAGACACTTTGCTTAAGAGTGAAAATAATGATTCAGTTTTGGATATGAGAATTTGCACAACCCATGGGACATCCATTTGGAGATAAGAGGTATTAGGAAATATTAGAGTTGACCAAAACTCAAATAGGGATTTATTCTCTATTGCTAAAAGTATTTGAAAAAATCCCTGCTGGGTGCTTATCAACTTTTGCTTAAATATTTCTAGCAAAAGAGAATGAATCACCCATTCTGTCTTTGGACAGCTAAAATATTAGTAGTTCAGAGGTTCTTCCTCTGCTTTGCTCCTAACCTCTGTGCAGTGATCTTTTTTCTGCCATTGGAGCTATTTACAAGTCCACTTTCTTTTCCACACAATGGTCTTCAAGCCTCAGAATAAATTTATTCTATTGTTCTCTTCCTTGGGACCAAGGTCACCAGTTCTTCATTTAATATGTTTGCAATAGCCATACTTTCTGACATATCTTCTTACCAAATCAGCTAAACATAAATATTAGTTATTAACAAATACCCTAGACCTGATTAATTAAGGGAATAAGCATTTCCTAATCATGTCTTTACTTAATGACATTAAATATTCTGACTTAAAAAAAGAAACCTCTCTATGTATTTGCACTGTAGAAGAGGTGATAGTCTTCTCTGAAACAATGTTTTTCTTTTTTTATATATATTTTAAAAAATAATTAGATTTGAAAATAGAAAAGATTATGTAAAAATACACTACATCTCATTGAATAAAATATCCTTATAATCATTTTAAGAATTATCTCATTATGGACAAATACTTGACTTCTTTATTTCTAGAGTGAAGATAATGATCATTTAAAAGTCATAGATAATAACTCAAAGCAAAGACCACACATGAGACTTTTGCTGTTCCTTGTGTAGAAGATTTAATCTTTAAGGACAAGATTAAAAATTAATGGCATTCAGTTTCTCATGGCTTCTATTCCAGAAGGCGTGTGCACATTTGGATTACCAAGCTCCCTTTTCTTCCCTTGGAAACCATTTTGAGCTCGGAATTTGCTGTTTAGATCATGATTCCTACATAAGAGAAGAATCGGAGAGTCTCCTTTAGGTACTTGGCAGAGCTAGGACGTATTTCCATATATAGCTGGAGAAACCTTTGTCGCCCATTCTGGCTTGAGAGGATGTTATTAAAAGTTCATTCCTGAGTTCTTTTTTTGCCAAGGAACAGCAGTGGGCACTAACAGTTCGTGCCTGGAGGCACTAAGGCTTGCTCCCACATAGAGGCCTGGCCGTGTGTACTGAGAACCGTCCCTAGGTGTTCTCAGTCGCTCCCTTTACAGCCCTTGCGCGCACGTCGGTGGGTGGCAGTTGTTGATTCTTTCCTGGCTCACGTCCTACTCCTGGCTCTGGGAAGCCCCATGGGCAGCCTTTGCAGAGATGAGTCAAGGCAGTGCCTAATCTCCTGAGTCATGGCCAGAGGCTCCTCCGTTACTCTCTGAGGATGGGATCTGTTTACCTCAGAGTTCCCTCTCTGAGAGTATTTGGAATTTTGGATGGTGGCCTGGAATTTAGAGGAGTGGAGTTCTCCAGGGAAAAGTTGCGCTGGTAGCAGCCAGCTTATAAAGTTTATACTGTCTGCCCTTTGATAAGGGTCGTATGATGTAGTAAATGTTCTTTGGGAAAACGAAAAGTCCAATAGACCCTCAATTCTGGCTTTGCATGTACTGTGACCTCCAGGCATCAGTCCAGGGGACTGGGAAAGGATCTCTCTTTGTACCTTTCCTTCTCTCCACCTATTGCAGTTCTACTCAGCTTTCAAGCTCATCTTCAAGTGAGAAGGCGACAGACTCGTGTTTGAATCTTGGACCTCAAAGTTTGGAGCCTTGGTCAAATTAATTTGCTTCTTTGGACTTGTTTTCCTCATCCATAAAATGGGGTTAACAAGGCCTATTGCACGGGGTTTTAGGTGGGGATTAAATAAGATTAGATGGGTTAATCTATATAACCCATTTTAGTAGATCTTCTCAGGAAAGCAAGTGTTTTTAGTTAGAAGAGCATGGATTTTGGACCCATTCACCTTTAGGTTCACCCTGGATCTGTTCTCTGGCTGGCGTGATTGCTAACTTAAGACACCCACATATTTATGTTGTGTAATCCTTGGCATCATCTTCTGTAAAACTGTACCATGCTCAGAGGATTGTTTTAAGTGGACCAGCTTGTCCTTCTTGGGCAGTAATTAGAAGATACTCAAAAAATATTAGCTCCCCTCCTGAAAAGGCTTTTCCCAGGCCCACCTTCCTTCCACCTCACCACCTCTTCAGAGACAATTGCTCCTTTTCTTATCCTTTTATCTAACAGGTTTTTTTTGTTTGTTTTTGTTTATAATTTCATCTTATAACTTATTTCACTGTTTCTCTCTGTAGGTCAGTATCTTTTGCACTTGACGGTCAATTACTTAGAAGCAGAGTCTTCATCTTTTTCATCTTTATTCTCATAGGTCTCTGATGTCGAACTACATCCCTTTATTCCCAGAAACCTGGGAAAACCCCTTTTCCCCTAGTTCCCTTAAATTTGAATTCCAGTTTAATTCAGAGTTAATTTCTTAACCTTTTCTGCCCGACTCAAATATCTTGCAATAAAAATGACTAGAGAAGTAAACAGCTTTGTGCTCAATGTAATGCATATTACATTTGGTATTTAATTTAAAGCCCTTGTGTTTCTATTGTTGTTCTGCAAAGTTGTAAGAGGGAAGCTAGAATCAAGACTATCTAGAAATAGAAGCTTTACATTTTGATTAAAAATTAATGGACATGGTGTTCATTTAAAATAAACTAAGCCTGAATTGAATCCAGAATGTTGATATCTTGGGCACAATACACCTTATTCAGAAGCCCCAAAGGCACATAGTTGTAGTATTGATTCAACCATCTTTTAATAATAGTTTAGCAATTTAGAAAAGAGAAGAATTTCAAAGAATATCCAAAAGTACGGTTTTCTTCAAGGACAGAAAAAGTAGTCAGGTTTGCTTCAGAAATGTTGATGGTTTAAATATAAGTCAGAACTGCATAACATACTCTATTTTATTTACCTTTGGAAGATCATCCATTGCTTCCAGATATCAAGAGTATTAGGTAGGCAGGATTCGGTAGTTCCTCATACTGTTAATTATTCCCCTCTTTTCCTTTTCTTCTTTCTTAGGCTTGCGGCTCAATTCGTGTGGAATGCCTAATATCCTGAGTCTGGTGCCCGAATACTTTTAGAATTATAATGTTGGCTGGAATAACAGATAAAGAGTTTTCAGTAAAACACTGGGCATTTGTTCAATGACCTGTAACAGGGCCTGTGCCTTTTGCCCCAGGTTCCAGTATGTGCTGCCCCTAAGTTCCTGTCAGAACACACAGAGAAGCATTCCAGACCCCCGGGATGCATTCCTTGCATGCACAGGAATCTCTGGCAAGTTATACTTTTGAAGAAAATGGACAGAGGTGTTACCACTTTGTACATCTTAACACCTCCAGGGTTATTTCCTAATGCCAGTCCCTTTAGACTGCATTAAAAATACATTTGAGTCACAACACTGGACGCTACTACAGGGAACACTGGAGCTGTATTAACTGCCTTAGTTGTCACACAAAGTGATGGTTGGGAAGAGCGTGCTGTGTCTGGGATCTGTCAATTTGGTTTTCTGACTAGGCAAGGAATATTAAAACCTTTCTCTTTTGCTGAACCTATAGATTTTGGTTTGGGAAATGTCCTTTTATTTTGACAACGTAAGCTGAAATGCGGGGAGATAAAATGATGGGAGCAAAGCTGAAACTGCATTTTAGCTTAAAGGATAGGAAGTTAATAGCTTTCCCTGTCATGTGACTGCATGGATGTTCCTTCTGGAGTCAGAGGTGGCTTTTAGTTACCAGGCAAAATAAACATATTTGGCACGCCAAGGACCAGTTTGCCAAGTTAGAGTCTCATATCCTAATGAGGTTGCTAATTCCATTCTCCATCCATGATATTCAGCTGTGGAAAAGGCTGCTTCATCATTAAAGCTTTCTTAGCAAAAAGTATCAATAAAATAAAAGCATCAACGAAAAGCAACCAGTTGGCAAGTGTGTTGCAAACTGACCTAAGGCAACGTATTGTGCAGAACTGTTAGGTTCTTTTGGAGAGATAACATTTACCAATGCTCGGAGACAGGCAAAGGTTAGCTACTCCACTACATTCCCCTACCAGGTTACAATAAAAGTGAGATTTGACCAAATTCCATCATACAAACAATGTTTAGATGTTTTTAGGTAAACATTTATTAGATGACTTGTTTTATAAACTTGAGGAAGTCTCAAGTGATTAGGGAAGCAATGCTTTGTCCACACATTGCATGAAAGGTTTACTCAAGGCAGATAAGACAGTATTCTAGGGGCAGAATTCAGTTAACTCTTTACCAGAATCCTCCAGACCTGTGGCTGGACACAGGATTGTTTAGGGATCAGCCTTGGACCTCATGGTGGAGGTAAAGTTTCCTGTTCCCTTTTCCTATACTGGTGGCGAGTATCTCGGTAATATTTTTTTTACCAATTCACCTATCTTATATACCACCAATTTTGCCAGTGACAGTACATTTTTGACATCCATTATACTAGTTAATAAGTATTACTTTCACCAAGGAAAATGCATTTCTAACATTCATTATACTAATTAGTAAACTCTCTGGTCATGCCAGAGATAAAGAGAGTTGAAGCATTTGTAGTAGCCCCTGATAGTGTGGCCTTTCTTGTTAAATGTTAGCTGACCATCCCAGGAGTGTGGATCCCCAGTTAGGGTAACTGCAGCACTTTTGTGTAGCTTAAGTTAATGTACACATTCATAATGTTGACGCATTTAAGAGTAAATCGCAGACATTGTCATGATATGGATGTAAAGAAAAAGCAAAAAGCAAATAAAAACGAATATCTGATTTATATTTCAGTGAAAAAAAATAGGTCCTATTTGCTTTCACGTTATATTTTTATGTTAAAACATTCAGCACATGAAGAGATACTGTTAAACAGTTTTATCAAATAAGAATCCTGTGTCTCAGGGTGATTTATTAAATCAGTTAATTCAATGAATATTTATTGAGTATCTGCTGTGTGTGGGTGACAAGGAGATGAAAGGGCGCAATTCTTGCCCTCAGCCTGGTTTTACTGATCCACCTCACTAAAGAATATACACAGATTGCAAATGAGCATATGGAAAGGTGCTCAACATCGTTTGTTGTTAGGGAATATTGCAAATTAAAATGAGATACAACTACATGTCTATTAGAATGGTGAAAATCAAAAAGAAAAACTCAGAAAATACCAATTACTGGTGAGGATCCAGAGCAACAGGAACTCTCATTCATTGCTGGTGGGAGTACAAAATGGTACAGCCATTTTGGAAGACAGTTTGGCAGTTTCTTACGAAGCTAAATATAGTCTTATCATCCAATCCAGCAATTGTACTCCTAGGTATTTTCCAAATGGATCTGAAAACTTATGTCCACATAAAAACCTACATGTAAATATTTTGGCAGCTTTATGTATAATTGCCAAAAACTGGAATCAAACAAGATGTCCTTTAATAGATGTATAAACAAATTATATCCATATATTAAAATTACATCCGTATAATAAAATGTTATTCAGTGAAAAAAAGAAGTGAATGATCAAGTTACAAAAAGACATGGATGAATCTTAAATGCATATTGCTGAATGAAAGGCTACATACTGTATGATTCCAATTATACAACATTCTTGAAAAGTGACTATAGCGACAGTAGAACCACAGTGGTTGCTGGGGGTGGGGGTAGTTTTGAATAGGTGAAGCACAGGGGTTTTTTAGGTTAGTGAAACAATTTTATATGATATTATAATTGTGGATACATGCCTCTATGTATTTTTAAAAACCTATAGAATTTTGTAGTACAAAGAGTGAATCTTAATGTATGCAAATTAAAAAATCATATAGGCCAGGTGTGGTGGCTCATGCCTGTGATCCCAGCACTTTGGGAGGTTGACGGAGGAGGATTGCTTGAGGCCAGGAGTTTGAGACCAGCTGGGCAACATAGTGAGACCCTGTCTCTACAAAAAATAAAAAAAATTAACTGGGCATGGTGGTGAGTGCCTGTAGTCCCAGCTACTTGGGAGGCCGAGGCAGAAGGATCACTTGAGTCCAGGAATTAGAGGTTACACTGAGCTGATTGGGCCACTGCACTCCTGCCTGGATGACAGAGTGAGACACTGTCTCAAAATAAAAATAAATCATTTAGAAGGTGTGGGAATCCTAGGATTGAATGTAGGATGTGACAAAACAACCTGCCCCTTATCCTTGGGGGACACATTCCAAGACCCCCAGTGGTTGCCTAAAACCATGGATGGGACCAAACCCCGTGTATACCATGTTTATTCATCTGATAACCAAGATGGCTACCAAGTGACTAATGGGTGGGTGGTATGTACAACAGGGATATGCCGGACAAACGGATGATTCACATTCCAGGCAGAGGGGTGGGATGGTGCAAGCTTTCATCATTCTTCTCAGAATGGTGTGCAGTTTAAAACTTTTGAATTATTTATTTCTGGAATTTCCCATATAACATTTTCTGACTGAAATTGACCACAATAACTGAAAATTAGGACAGTAAAACTGCAGATAAGGGGGGACTACTCTATATTACAAATGTATGAAACATTCTTACTGAAGGGAGTGGGGGAAAATATGTTGACCTAAATAACTCTGGAAATGAGTGGAGTCCATAAGATTAAAGGCAAAAGAAGAAGCTGTGTGTAAGCACTATAGTCTAGTTGAAGAAGTTGTTTGTCATGGGGATGTGTGTGGGTTAACTATTCTGATACTGCCATGCATGTGTATGGGAATTGAACAATTAAGTAAATGAATGGTGGAAGGTGGGGGCCAGGTTTCTTATTGTTGGAGTGAGAGTTACAGATAATACACTGAAGGAGGCAGAATGATTCATGTGGTAGTGGATTAGAGTTGGGGACATCAGTATGAACTCATATTTAGCTTAGTATTGATAAAGATGAATACATATAGAAATATTCATGGATATATGAGGGTTAGTATACACACATGTGTTTCTTGGCCTAGAAACAACCATGCTCCAGTAGCAATAAGCACACCTAGGGGCCAGGTCTTGTTTTTTTTTTTTTTTTTTTTGAGACAGAGTCTCACTCTGTTGCCCTGGCTAGAGTGAGTGCCGTGGCGTCAGCCTAGCTCACAGCAACCTCAAACTCCTGGGCTCAAGCGATCCTCCTGCCTCAGCCTCCTGAGTAGCTGGGACTACAGGCATGCGCCACCATGCCTGGCTAATTTTTTCTACATATTTTTAGTTGTCCGATTAATTTCTTTCTATTTTTAGTAGAGACGGGGTCTCGCTCTTGCTCAGGCTGGTTTCGAACTCCTGAGCTCAAACAATCCGCCCGCCTTGGCCTCCCAGAGTGCTAGGATTACAGGCGTGAGCCACCGCGCCCGGCCCAGGTCTTGTTTTCTAATGTTATTGTCTAGTGAAAGGAAGCAGGACTCCTTGGAGAAGTAGATGATCCTAGGACTGGGCAGGAAATATACAGGATGGGACTATAGTCTCTTGCAGTGCCAGAAAGTAAGGCAGTGCTAAAAACAAAACAAAACAAAACAAAACAAAACAAAAAAGAACAATAACAAAAAACGAACCCATGATGATGGGTTATGCAAAGAGACCCAAGAGCCAACTGAAAGTTCCAGTGTTGGCTCCCAATGGCCAGGGCAGGAACTGTTTGAACAACAAAATAAAGTAGAACTGGATTATAACCTCCCCCCAATAAAATATATCTACGAGTCCATACTGATATAAGAGCATA
Organism: Propithecus coquereli; assembly: GCF_000956105.1. NCBI lineage: Eukaryota > Metazoa > Chordata > Mammalia > Primates > Indriidae > Propithecus > Propithecus coquereli. The sequence continues at coordinate 1,111,411 of NW_012141302.1, read as the reverse complement.
GTATAGAAATGGGGGTTAATGTAACTTTACACTGGAGAAACCTGATAGAAACTGCCAAGGTGATCAAAGTTAATGTCAACAGTGAGAAATCATTTGATAGTATGTATTCTTGATACGATGTGATAAAAATGGCACTTTACCTCTGCTGTCTTCCTCCTCAGAACCCGAAACTCAAAACCCCAAACTCCAGTCTGATCATGAGAAAAACATCAGACAAATTTCAATTGAGGGACATTCTGCAAAATATTTGACCAGTACTATCAAGGTCATCAAAAAACAATGAAAGCATGATAAACTATCATGGCAAAGAGGAGCATAAGGAGAAGATATGTCCACCAACTGTAGCCTGGATGGGATCCTGGAACAGAAAAAAAGACATGAGGAAAAAATTAAGGAAATCTGAATAGAGTATGGATTTTAGTTAATAATTATGTATCAGTAATGGTTCATTAACTGTAAAAAAATGTACTATATATGTCAGATGCTGTAACCAGTTTAAAGAAGAATCCAAAGATCAGACACATTTATAGATTAAGAATATTGAAATAAAGATGCAAATGGAGGCAAAACTAGTTTATTATAAAAATAATGATCCGGTTAAAAGATAATTTAAAAACAAGGGTAGAATCATGACTCACATACAGATATAAAAATGATTATAGTGTTAAAGATTTTACTTAACTCATAATGAAAGAACCAGGCAGATGCTGTAACCAGTTTAAAGAAGAATCCAAAGATCAGACACATTTATAGATTAAGAATATTGAAATAAAGATGCAAATGGAGGCAAAACTAGCTTGTTTCACTGTGAGGAAAGCAAGTCAATACTGGACAGGACAGTATTTGCTCTATATACAAGAATGATTAATATTTTGTTTTGCAATCAGTCATCTACAATTTACGGAGTTGTAAGATAACACCCATAGAATCAGAATCACATACCCAAAGGGGGATGTCTAACAATGCATGGTTTTCTACTGAAGCACAAAAGTTTCCATATAGGGCATTTACTCATATACCATTTGCTATAGTGACAGTTTAACATAACTAAAAAATATTGAGGTAGTTCTTGGAAGCTCCATCTTGCCAATTCTAATGATGTTCCCTTTGAAACTCCTATTCATTTACTTCCTTTATGGTTGTCATTAGTTCTGTTCCAAAATATTTTGGCTCTCTGCCTTCCTGGCAAATGGTAAGATTACATTTTGTACCTCCTTTGAAGTTAGGCATGTGACTTGTCATGACCAATGAAATAAGAGAGGAAATGACTTATATTCCTTCCAGGAGGAAATTTTAAGGGCTAGTACAAGATTTGCTACATTTCCCTTTCCTGCCTTTGTGACTTAGGAAATATGTGTCCAAATGGGGCTTCTGTATCCCTAATTCTCTGAGTGACATGGAGAGCAGAGCCCCCTTGACCTGTGTTGCACTTGTACCATGAATGAGAAATAAACTTTCATTGTGTTAAGTCTAGCTGGAAGGAAAAATGACAAGTTCTTAAATCAGAGTGAGCTGGAATCCTGGCTACACCATTTACTAGTTTTGTGATCTTGGGCAAGTCTCTTAACCTCTCTGTGCTTTGATTTCGTTATCTGGAAAATGAGGATAATAATGTCTATGTAAGGATTAAATAAGACAATCCATTGAGGCGAAGTCAATAACAACTGATTTTTGTTTATCCATTGGTCTTTTGGCTATGTAATCCAAAATTTATCAGTGGTCCATCAAATTAAACTTTCGAATATAATATGTTGAGCACAATGCTGTTCAGAATAGTACAGCTAGTCCTGCAGGGAGTGTTGAAGGTACAGCTGTTCCACAGAGTGTCTCAGAATGCTCCCTGTAAGATTCACTTGTATCATCTTTCTCTCCAGTGCTTTTGACATTAAGTGGTTTGTGAAACAAGAAGACACTGGACACTACCATGTAGCATGAGATGCTATATCACTGACAGGCAGAAGGCAGACTGCCTGAAGAAGACTGAGATTTCTTTTTTGGAATTGGAAATTGTTACTATTTTTCTAGCTTTTTTGAAATGGTAATGTCATCTTTTCTTTATTATTAACCAAATAGCTACTTCATTTTATTATAACATTTCTGCTAAGCGAAACAATTGAAATTGAGAAACTGACTGCAAAATAGAGCAAGTATAATATAACAATAATAATAATATAACAATAAAGTATACAGAAAAGTACCTGTTTACTCAGATAGGTTTATACTTACTCAAATTTTTATAGTTATTACAGACAATGTCTAGAGCAAAAAGATACAACTGCTGTGGTCTTATGCCCTCTACGAGAATATATATAGAACTAAGGGTGAAATGAGTTGGCATATTTTCTATAATTTGTTGCAGCTGTTTTCCAAAAATGGGCAAATATCCAGCATTATTTGCCAGCCAATTTAATGTTCTTTGCAAATCAAAGCATGAAAGCCTTTCATATTTTGATTTATGAGCAGTTAAATTTCCCAGCTCAATGACAAAGGCTTATGAAGATGAAATTGAAGGTGTATTTATGCCTTTAGTATCTAGTGATTGTACATTCATGTGTTGCTTAATGACAGGGATACGTTTTGAGGAATGTGTTGTTAGGCAATTTTGTCGTTTTGTGAACATCATAGAGTGTACTCAGACAAACCTAGGTGGTAGAGCCTACTATACACCTAGGCTGTATGGTATATTCTGTTGCTCCTAGGCTACAAACCTGTACAGAATGTTACTGTATTGAATACTGTAGGCAATGATAGGTATTTGTATATATAAACATAGAAAAGGCACAGTAAAAATATGATATTATAATCTTATTGGGCCACTGTTGTATATGCAGTACATCATTGACCAAAACATTGTTATGCAGAGTATAACTGTATTTCTTCTGAAAATTTGGTTTATATTGAATGATCTTAAACCACTCAGGTTATGTTAGACATCTATCAGTTACTGAATGTTACTTATAACGTTATGTGTTTTTGGAGGAAAACCCCCTATCTGGCAGAATTCTGGGCACAGATGGAGACAAGTGCAGGTTGATCGATGAATTCTTAATTGCTGGGTGATTGAAAGCAGTCATTTCACAATACACAAACATCTTTTCAGGTGAGCCTACCATTGGTATTGACAATGGAGGAAGCTCTGATAGATTCCCTTCTAGATTTGAGTTAATTTGAATTGTGGTAATGCCTAATAACAACAATAATAACAGTAGTAGCTAAAATTTATATAGTGCTTACTCTGCCATGCATTACACTAAGTATTTTACCCATATCACTCTATTTAATCCTCATAACAACCCCATGAGTGATACTATTATCTATACAGTACTTTACAGGGTAGGAAACTGAAGCATTGAGAGCTGAACTGGTTTAATGAAGGTCTCACAGAGCTGGGACTGGCGCCAGAGCCTCACCGCCACCATTATGCAGGCTGGCTTGTTAGCATGGGGCAGGCACCAGCTCAATTCAACATCTTCTCGGTTTTGGGGTCATGAGTAGAAAAGTATTCATTACATTCTGAGGACTTGAACTCTGAGCATTTATAGGTTATAATATTTAGAGTTTTCATAATAATTGGGAGTGATCTAGAACTGGACATAGAATATAGTGAAGGGAAACAAATTTCTAGTTCTTGGTCTCCCTACCAATTTGCTGAATAAATGAGAGTGGAAAGACCATCCTGAAATGTAGCATAATACAATGGCTTTTTTAAGATGGAAAAAGTAGCTTATAAATCAACAGATTAAGAATCCTTCTTGACTTTTCCTGATGGACTTTTGTAAATAGTGTTATAGTCCTTATAATCTCTAATTTATGAATGTATTGGATAGGAAATTATCAACACATGCAGTTTCTCACACTGAAAACTTCTAAGTATTTAGAAAAAAAATCACATTTATATAGGTGATAAGGTAAATTATTTAAAATAAATTCTTCAGAGTTGCAGAGGATTTCTTTATATGCTATAGAGGTATATTGGGGAAGTTTTAAAAATTGGCCAGCTAAAAAAAAAGATCAGCTTGGATTTTGGGTGGGGTGGTTCAGTTTTAGTGAGTGGATTGCTTAATTAGTCATCAACATTCAGCTTCTGGGAAGAAATTTCTTCCCAAGTGAATACGGTAGACTCTTAGTTTTCCCAGAGTTAACATTTTCAGTTTTTAGTATTTGGAAATGAACTTTTAAGCTTTTGATGTGGTGATTTTAATTCTTTCAAATCATAAATATGACATTGAGAATGCAAGGTTGGTTTGTCAGAGCCACTCACAGCCAAGGAGAAAGCCTGTACCCAAACTTCTCAAGTATGTATTTTATAGAGGAAATCATATGCTGTTGTGGTATTTACAAAAGCCCTAGGACATCCATCACAAATGTTAATGGTCTGCTAGTTGTGCTTACAACCTTTCTCCATTCACTCACTCACTCACTCACTTACCAACACTTACTCACTTTCTCAGTCCTTTGCTGGCAAAGCCTCCTGCCAAACCTTCCCACACCTTAATCATCAACTCTTCTCATTTTGATCTCTCTTCTGCCTGATGGCCTGATTTTTCTAATGTTTCAAACACTCTCAAAGTCACTGTTTTTATGATACATCTGTCTTCTCTTCTGGATCTCACATTCTGAATGAAATTTGTTCGGTGTCTCTTTTTTTTTTTTGAGACAGGGTAACCCCTCCTGTGGCCCAGGCTGGAATGCAGCGGTGCGATCACAGCTCACTGCTGCCTCGAACTCTCAAACTGCTGAGCTCAAGTGGTCCTCCCACCATTGCCTCTGGAGTAGCTAGGACTATAGGTACCCGCCACCATGCCTGGCTAATTTTTCTATTTTTTTGTAGAGATGGGGTCTTACACGTTACCCAGGTTGTTCTTGAGCTCCTGGACTCAAGTGGTCCTACCACCTTGGCCTCCCAAAGTGCTGGGACTGCAGGCATGAGCCACTGTACCCGGCCTTGTTCTTGTTTTGAAGATTATCTTTCCTTTTACTCAAACTATGCCGTCTGTCAGTTATGGCTTTTGGTTTGTCTTTTAGGGGTTCTGTTTTCTGTCTCATCTTTATGAATCCTTGCTTGGCTGGTCTACAACATGTGTAAACTTTCTGTTCACAGCATGTCAACAAATAACTTGTCAAACTTCAGTAGGCTCATTGTGATTTTTTTTTTTAATCTCTAAAAGAGTATATGAGTAGATTTCAATAACAGGGCAGTAATGCTGCAAAACCCTGAAACCATTGCTGTGGGAGAGGTCACAGTTGCCCTCAAATCCTGCAGTGGAGACTCAGGAATAAGTGGTGGTGGATGGACAGAGAGCAACAGAATATGTCAAGCATGGGCTGAACCCACTTGTGGATTTTGCACTGCCATTCTACCTCTTTTAAGTAAAATAAGAGATTTCTGTTTCTTGATCCTAGCCTATTGTCTTATAACCTTTCCATGTTATTCTCTATCTTTGTGCAATGTTTCCCTTGTGTCAGCCATTGACAGCCATTCACCATCACAGTTTTTGTTATAAGCTTTCACACTCAAATTATACTTTACTTGATATGTTAAAAATTTACCTTTAAGTATATTCATTTGAAGTTTCCCTTTCTGAGACTGTTTCCTTCCAAATAGTCCTTCCAAGTAAGCCAGAGCAGTTTCTAAATCTGGACACTAGCATAGCCATTTTTCCAGAATTTTTGTAAAAATGCCCTGTGAGTTGACTTATATAATTCTTGGCTGTTTGCCTTGAAAAACTAATTTTGTTTATTACGGTACTCCAATACTACTTTCTAATCATTACCATAAATAAAAACCCACTATCACATACCATAAACATCAGATTACAAATAAAGTCTTTTTTATTTTTTATCTACTATTGGCCTGTGTGCTTACCTAATCTGAAGCCTATTCTTTTTTTCTTGAAAGGCGGGAGCAGGAAGTCTTCTGGTTATCAGCTGCTGCAAAACAAGCCACCCAAAACTTAATGGCTTAAAGTAACATTTTATTACTGTCTCTCATGGTTTTGCGGGTTGACCTGTCTCATCTGGTGGTTCTCACTTGGGGTCTGGCATGTGGTTTCACTTAACAGTTGGGGCAGAGATTATCTGAAGGCTTGATTGGGCTGGCTGTCTGAGATGGCTCTCTTATTTGGCTGGACAGTGGATGCTGGCTGTTAGCTGGGACTACCTGAGGCTGTCTACTGTAGCGCCTATGCATCGCTTCTTCATGTGGTTTGTCCTCACACATGGTAGCTGGGTTCCATGAATGAGCACTCAAAGAGGTCTCCATGGACACTGTGAGCCTTCTTATGATCTAGCCTCTCAAGTCCCAGAACATCTTAACTGCTTTCTATTGACTAAGAAGTCACTAAGTCCTGTCCAGATTTAAGGAGAAGAGTAGCAAAGAATTTGTGGCCATTTTTAATCTACCGTAGTTACCGTCAGAGGGGTGTTAAAGACCCGCAAACTTAGGTATTCTGTGTGATGCAATCAGAAGGATTCAAAGAGAAGGGAATGGCTTTCTTACCATGTAATTCAATGTTATTTCATTCTGTCTCCATTCATCACTTTAACTCATGTTGGAAGTGAGCCCCTCCTCAGTGTACTTACCCTCTTCTGTGACACTTCATGTCTCTTACCTTTGGGATTTCAAGCATGAAGTTGACTGGTATGTTCTCATCATTTTGAGGGTTACCTTCTGTCTTTTGCTAATGCTAAAAATCCAAAGAAGAAAGGTAGAAAGCCAAAAGTAGTATTGTAATAAACAAAATTAGCTTTCTCAAGGCAAACAGCCAAGTATTATATAAATCAACTCACAGGGCATCTTTACAAAAATTCTGGAAAAATGACTATGCTAGTGTCCAGATTTAGAAACTTCTCTGGCTTGCTTGGAAGGACTATTTGGAAGGAAGGATTCTCAGTAGACACCTTTCTTTGTGGGTCAGACTTACGATTCAAGTCTGCATGGGTAAGATATTAATATTTTTCCAAAAATGAAATAATTTGAGTATCAAAATCTACGTGTGTTATGGAAAATTTTAAGGTTATGTAGTTTCTCAGGAAAAACCCAAACAGGTACTTATAATTAGCATTAGTGAAATTATGGCCAGATCATATGAAAATTGACAAATAGTGTGTAGTTTTTTTCCCCTCTTTCAGGCAAAATGCAAAAAAGGGCCTTTTTTGTGAGAAATGCACAAATTCCGAAGCTTATATTTGGAACCAAGGGCCTTTTTTTATTGCAATTTGATCATGTGAATTGTTTTGATTGATATATTTCTTTATATTTGCATCTAGTCATTATGTACTTATATTTCAACCAAAGTTATATAGTTTCAGAAACTTCCTTTCATACAAGTGTCAGTTTTTCATTTAGCATTGCCGAATACATTATGTTGTTGAGTAAACATGCAGGATGATATATATTAGCTCTTCACTTTGGACAATAAATTTCTTCTATTATAATTTATATTATCACTCAACATAAATGACTTAACTGTTAAGATTAAATCTCCTTGGCTTTGTACTCAGTGATATTAAGCAAGCAAATATTGCTTATGTTTTACTAACTGTGAAGAGCCGTTAGGAGCTTTCAGGCAGTTACTTATACAGAAATTCTGCCTTGACTCCATTATATTTTTAAAGAAGATAGATACGAGCCAATACAGAATACATTTTAGATAAATATTCAAGATGTTCTGAGTGGAATCCATGCTGACATTATTGCCACTGGTATAGTTTTTAGCTAAGGAAGTGTTGTTAAGCACTGTTAGGAACTTCTCTTTAACTTACACTAGATCCCACAATTTGAAAAGTATTTACGGGAACAATATGATGAAATGTTAATGATGGAAGTGTGTCTTTGAACTTTTTTTAAGTGTTAAATCCCTGATAAGTCCTTATCTTTCCTTTTGCTTAATTTCAATATTAAACTCAGTCAGAAACATGATATTTATAAAGAGTTTCTAATTTAGATGGTATAATAAATAGTAAATGAAACAATTATGTACACATATGGACACAATATAAAAATAAATATACCTAGAAAAATATCTAGAAAAAATATACCAACACATCAATAGTCATTCATTGTCTTTTTTTCTTTCTACTTTAAATTTTACAACTTTTCTATAATGAGTACATTTTAGCATGGGCATGTGCCAAATAACTCAATAAAATCCTGTGATTGCCAATGTGTAGGCTTCAGTGAATTGTTTAAATTATATTAATGAATAAACAATTACAGTTTTTAGGCCAGCCATTTTTTAGCCTTATTTGTGCCATAGTGACATTTATTATAGTGTACTATGCCATTTTATATAAGGGACATGAAGGTCCTTGAAGTTGGTATCCAAGGAGGGTCCTGGAACCAATCCCCCATGGATACCAAGAGCCAATTGTATATATCTTCTTTCTATTTTGGTTTTATACATTTATATTAACAGTCTTATAAATCCTCAGAAGAAAGCTTCACCATCCAAGCATTAAGGCATCATGTTCCTTAACTGGTGAATGAGGATCCGCCCCCTTTGTTAGTGAGTGGGAAGGCTGCTGTTCTTTACTTGGAAGTGACTGCCACTCTGTTGTTAGCAGATCTGCATGAGCAGCCTGCCCCATTTCTGTGACTCACAGTGATTCACTGGGATCCTCAGCAAAATTCCTTCTCCTCTTGTCAGCTTTCAGGTGCTTCAGGAGGTTAGGTAAAAGGGATGTGAGTGATTAAAGGATATTTTAAAGAAATAATTGAAAGTTGGGCATTTTTCGATATTAATATTTGGATTTTAGAACAGAGGACTGAACAGCTTCACATTTGGATTCCAGGCAGGTGTAAATTGTAATGAGGGAAATAAAAACAGCACTATGTAACTAGCAAAGTGAATGAGACAGAAGACTTTCTTCTTGTTTCTCTTCTTCCATTTTTGTTTCTCATTCTTTGACTTGCATCAGCTCAGCCTTTCTCTACTCTATCAGTGTGAGGTTATAGAATAATGGAAAGAAAAAGAAACCCATTTATTGAATCCAATGTATTGCCTAAGTTTGTTCTGTTGCCATTTCTTCTCCTGTGACACACAGATATCTCACTAAGTATCAAATAGTGAGAGGGAAAGGGAAGTCATTCCCAAGGGGTGAAACTGTATGGAAAAGTGTGCATTAATTTGTGTAAATGACTACTAATCACAGAACTTCTGAAGTGAAGAAAAATCCATTACTACTGCTCTGTATAAATATGAACAACCTAAAAGTTATTGAAGTGTGGCACATAATGGAATATGTGCCATTTGGGGTCTTTTCACTAGATCACTAAGAGAAGATAGTAGCATTTTAGCATATAAGATTTACCGCATGATCCAACCTCCCACTTCAAATAGAGGCTTTTGCAAATATCAGTCAAGGAAAATCTTCAATCTCTACATTGCTTCAAGAGACCATACAATTTTAGTCATAAGAAACACGACTTAAACAGATTTATTATTCACAAAATAGAATGCATGCAAATGATAGGTCTGGACTCAACCTCAGATGTTTGGCAGTCAAGCTATTTGGTAACGTGTCTTGAGAGAAAGATGTTTGGGTTCTTTTTATTTGATGACTTTAAATATGTGAAAATTAAGGGGTTAAAAATAAAATGAAATAACTAGGTCTTTTGTTTTCCTTCTTAGTCATTTATGGTGTAAAGAGATCTTATTTTCCTACTGTGTCTTATTCTTTGATACTTTTCATCTTGTAAATTTAGAAAAAGTGATGTATATTCATGGATCTCTGTTGATTTGTATCATACAGCTGCCAGTGGTCAGGCCTGCTGAGCTGTGACAAACTGCAAATGTTGAGGAGGAATTGTAATCCAGTAGATCATATGCCTCTAAAATTTTCAGGGAGCTATCTTGTTCCTACTGGGACACATCTTGTGGGGCACATTTGCAGTTTTATTAATTGCATTTGTAACTCACAAAAGTTCCCATATAAGGAGAAGGAGACCAGAACTGTCAAAGTTCTTTCTATCTGGGAATAAGCCCTGGGAAGGGCTTATGCAGTTTTTTGTATTTTCTATCATCTCCTTGTTTTCTATAAAGACAGTCTACTGAAAGATGTAGGAGGCTATTCTTTGTGATATTCCTGTTCTATGCTATATCAAAGCTCTGATGAGTAGAGGCTATGGACGCAGGATCATGAGGGGCTGAGGAAAGGTCAGCTGGAGGTTGGCAGGGAAGGTAAGTGAGGGGTTTGGGCCACATAACATTCTGTGCTCATTCTCTTAAATTTCACATAGGTAAATTTTTGGTGGAATGAAAATGAGAGCTACCTTGACAAGAAAAAGAAAGTGGGAAGTGTCTCAGAAGAGAAGACAGAGCCTAAGCAGTGTCTATTGCCAGCAGCCACGTCCCAGCTCCCTTTGTCCCTATAAAAATGTTTAGATCTGCCTGTGGAAGTCACACTTAAACTTCCCTGTTGCCTCACCAACCTCATAGCAGCATTCTGGAATAGTTGCTGTAATTTATAGTGCTCAGAGAGTATTTCAGGGTTTTGTTTCCTTTTCAAAGGATAAAGTCATTGACCTTGATTAGAATTACAGAAAGTTTCAGCTGTGGTAGCGACAGTATATAAGGCAGTCCACACTGGCTTGTCTTTTCTCCATCTGAATTCCACTCATTCTTTTCCTTCTCATGACAGAAGCTACCAGTACTTTTATACAAATGGTCTTGGTGGAGTTTCTGTCTTTCTGTTTGAAGATGGCCTAGTCGAGTATGATTTGAGGAACATTTTGCCTTCCTCCAACCAACCTACCAACCATTCAACCATCCCACCAACCAACCAGCTGAGCTTTTCACCATAGGACAGAGACCTTTATTCCTGAGTTGAATTCAGTGTGAAGTATAAGGGACTATGATGGAATTCTTTCTTGAGTGTTTTTTTTTTTTTTACTACATAGGTTAGTTGACCATGTAAGGGGACATGGAGAGGTTAAAATTGTTGGGGGAAGGCTGTGGCCATTTTACACAGTTTACACATGTACACTCAATTTCTAAAAGCTAGATTATCAAATACCCTGCATAGATCAGAAATGGGCTATTTTAGAAGAAATTCTTTTGAATGGGGAATGAGTAAGACGTGGTGTGACTAAAGGACCTGAAGAACTGCCAGTTTATTCATATTGATTGCACAGCCTTCCCGTACTCACTTATTTCACAGAGTTGCCATCTCATGAGATGTGGGTAGTTTCAGTGCTCTGATTCTGCGGAATGAAGTTATGCTAGGAATGTGAGTATTTTCTTCAGCTTGTGATGGTTTAGGAACTGCCACCCTTTGACCACTCTCCATACTCCCCATTTCTAGGTACTTATGCTTTCTTGATAACTCACTATTTTGCATGTGTGTAGAAAGGTGTTTTCAATTGACTCTAATTCCAGAGCTGTTACTTTGTCACCTACTGTGAACAAGACACTATTCCAGGTATTGCAGGAGTTCAAAGGTGAATAAGACATGGGCTGTGGCCGTAAATTAATATCAAAGTGGGGTTGGGAGAGAGCATTAAGAAGGTGAAGAAATATAAGAGCATTTTAAGTACTTCACTGTGAGTGTTAAAAGGTAAGGGAGATCACATTAAATTGGGAGGCATCCTGACTTGCTCAGGTCCACTGGTTTGGTCTTGTTTTCTCCTTCTGCTTCTTTGTGAGGTTTCGAGCCAATCTATAAAAAGCAAGAACTTCATGAAGGAAATATTTGAAAGTATCTGCTCCTAGAAACAAAGCAAGTGTGAGTGGAAAACAGTTACTGGCTCTCTGCTTTTTAAAAGGCTTGCCCTTGACTTAAGGCTATGGAAAAAGAACTTCTTGAAATTTCAGTGAAATTTCTAAGAAATTTCATTTCTTAGTTGATTCTTAATTATTCAGGGGCTAATTATCCAGTTGGAAAATTATCTAGTTGCCCTCTTTTTCTCCTCCTTTTCTTCCTGCCTCCCATGTGATCTTTGTGGGAGATCTATATACTAATTCATTCCTCCATAACTGGTAGAAAGGAAAAGAACAAGATTAATAGATTAATTGCAAATCTTTAGTAAGATTGGTTGAGGAAAAGGCTTTGATATTTGGGTAAAATGAGGGTAATTGGTGAATTGGCTATTTGTTCTGGTTGATTATCATCATGGATAATTGACAGCTGATGGAAGTCACTGGAATGGGGACTGCTGGATGATTTAAGATCAGGATGTATATTAGGGAGGAAGGCTCTTGATGTGATACAGTTCAACATTTTTCATTACTTTATATTATCCTGAGCTATAGCCTCTATTGTGTAATGATTTTGTCAAGTCTTGCTTTATGCTTTTCTATATATTTTTTTGAGTACAGTATTTAAATTTCTCAGCCTAAAATAAACTTCCTGGAAGAGTAATCGGTTAAAAGAGGTTATAGCTGCAGAGATACATGTTGTGAAACGCTTCCAGAAATCTGTACGACAAACGTAAGAGCATTTTGGCTCCATACACTGAGCTCTAATGCAGCTCAGCCAATTAGAGTTTATGGCAACTGTCATTCAATATTAGCAGCTGTAGTTAAAAGATGAGCGCTTTAAAATAATGTGTTTATGGCTCCTTGTCTTAGTTCAGGAAAAATGGTTTGGTTTGCCAGCAAGTGTTTTTTTTTTTTCCTCTTTTTATTGGGATCCCTTCTAGGCTGTAAATGGACAGGAAGCTGTGTTCCATGGGATTTCTTTTTTCAGCTATTTAAAAAGTAGTGTGAGCTGGGGATAATATATGATAAAATGCCTAATGGATCCACTTTGACTGAGTTTGTGGAAGTTTATAAATGTGCAGCGGTGGTGGTGGAGTGTTCATTAACGCTGAGAGCGAGATTACTGTTCATGCTCTTGACTTTGTGAAGGCAACGTATCCACATCCACAACGCTTTTCCCATAACCATAGCAACCAAGTCAGAAGGTTTCTCTTTTTCTTTCTCATATTCAAAAGCACTATTAAGATGATTGATTCAATTCAAATGAGGTGCTTTCAGATAAGAGAGGCATATGCTTAAATTCCGACCTCTGGGTAAAATTTTATTAAGGTAGAATTTACAAATAAAATTTGTATATATTTGTGGTGTACAAAGTAACGTTTTGATGTATGTATACATTGCAAAATTATTAAATCAAGCTAATTAACATATCCATCACCTCACATACTTATTTTTTGTTGTGAAAACATTTAAGATCTCTTAGCAATTTTCAAGTGTACCATACTTTATACTATAGTCACCATGTCGTACAATAGATCTCCCAAACTTATTCATTGTAACTTAAACTTTGTACCCTTTGATAAACTTCTCCCTACTCCCCCATCCCTATTCCCAACCCCTGGCAATCACCATTCTAATCTCTGCTCCTATAAGTTTCATTTTTTAGATTCCACATGTAAGTGAGATCATGCAGCATTTGTTTTTTTGTGCTTGGCTTATTTCACTTAGCATAACGTCCTGCAGGTTCATCCAAGTTGTCACAAATGACATGATTTCCTTCTTTTTTCAGGCTAGGAAGTATTCACACACATACTCATTTTCTTTATCCATTCATCTGTTGCTGGACACTTAGGTTGATTCTATCTCTTGGCTATCGTGAATAATGCTGCAGTGAATGTGGGGGTGCGGATATCTCTTCGACATACTGACTTCATTTCCTTTGGATCTATGTCAAGAAGTGGGATTGCTGGATCATATGGTAATTCTATTTTTAATTTTTTGATAAACCTCTACAATGTTTTCCACAATGGCTGTACTAATTTATATTGACACCAATAGTGTACAAGTCTTTTCTTTTGTCCACATTCTTGCCAACACTTATTTTTTTTACCTTTTTTTAATAGCCATTCTATCAGGTGTGAGGTGATATCGTGGCTTAATTTGTATTTCCTTAATGATTAGTGATGTTGATTTTTTATTTTTATTTTTATTTTTTTTGAGACAGGGTCTCACTTTGTCACCCTGGGTAGAGTGCAGTGGCATCATCCTAGCTCACTGCAACCTCCAACTCCTGGGCTTAAGTGATCCTGCCTTGGCTTCCTGAGTAGCTGGGACTACAAGTGCATGCCAATATGCCCTGTTAATTTTTTCTATTTTTTGTATAGACTGGGTCTCGCTGTTGCTCAGGCTGGTCTCAAACTACAGAGCTTAAGTGATCCTCCTGCCCTGGCCTCTGGGAGTGCTAGATGTTGAATACTTTTTCATATACCTGTTCGCCATTTGTATGTCTTTTGATAAATGGCTATTCAGATCTTTTATCCATTTTTAAATTGAGTTATTTGTTTTCTTGCTACATTGTCTAAGTTCCTGATATATTTTGGATGTTAACCCCTTATCAGATGTATGGTTTGGAAATATTTTCTTTCATTCTATAGGTTGTCTCTTCACTCTGTTGATATTTCTTTTGTTGTGCAGAAGTTTTCTAGTTTGATGTAATTCCATTTGTCTATTTTTGCTTTTGTTTGTGCTTTTAATCTCCTATCCAAAATATCATTTCCCAGACTAATGTCATGGAGCTTTCCCTTATGTTTTTTTCTAGTAGTTTTATAGTTTCAGGTCTTACATTTAAGTCTTACATCTACTTTGAATTGATTTTTGTATTTGTTGTAAGGTAAGGGTCCAATATCATTATTTTGCATGTAGATAATCAGTTTTTTCCAGCAACATTTGTTGAAAAGACTGTCCTTTCCTCATTGTGTGGTCTTGACACCTTTGCTGAAGGTCAGTTGAATGTAAATGCGTGGATTTATTTCTGGGCTCTCTATTCTGTTCTGTTGGTTTATATATGCTATTTTACGCCAGGACCATACCATCTTAACTACTGTTACTCTGTAGTATGTTTTGAAATCGGGAGGTGTGAGGCCTCCAGCTTTATTCTTTTTGCACAGAATCGCTTTGGCTATATGTGGTCTTCTGTAATTTCGTATGAATTTTAGGATTGTTTTTTCTATTTCTGTGAAAAATGTCATTGGAATTTTGATAAGGATTGCATCAAATCTGTAGATTGCTTTGGGTAGTATGGATATATTACCAGTATTAATTTTTTCAATCTGTGAACATGGATACCTTTCCATTTATTTGTGTCTTCTTCAATTTCTTTCATCAATGTTTTGTAGTTTTTACTATGTATATCTTTCCACCTCCTTGGTTAAAATTTATTCCCAAATATTTTGTTCTTTTGAAGGTATTGTAAGTGGGATGGATAAAATTTTGTAGAGCCTCTTTGTTTTATCTCCCACACCAGCTACTTCTATAGATTTTGGTTCCCAAGCACCCTATGCTGTTTTCTGCCCTATCCTCCTCTACCTATTGCAGAGATTGTTTGGACAAAGATATTTTAGAAATAAACTTTAGACATAGAATTTTGAAAACAAACATAAATTACACATAGTTACAATGGATTAAATGGAAATCAATCAGATGCTTTATAAAAGGATTAAAGAACTTAAAGTCAATTAGTCCCACAGGGAAAAGGCTATAAAATAAAACCAAGAAAGATCAAAAGAATTATGATTTTTTTCCATGTAGAAGAATGACTGTCTTGGGGCCTTATAATGTTTCCTAAATATTTAAGATGGTATTTGGGAGGCTGTGCTTGCCTTGTGCTTTGTACTTGGGATTGGTTGGGCAAAGATCCCAAGGCTAGAGACAAATAGTAAAGTTGTTTCCAAGTTGCCTCTGGCACATACTTGTTTGGACTTCAGACTCACACTTTCAGCTCTGATGTGATTGCATTTATGTCTCACAGATATCTGAAGTTTTACAAATTTAAATTTCTTGATCTTCCCTTAGAATTATGCTTCTCTTCTTGTCTTCATGAATAAATAATGCCTCTATCTTCTTATGACCTTGGGAACCATCTTTGACACCTCCCTTTTCATTCAGTGCATCATCAATTTATGTTGATTGTACTTCCAAAGTTCACATTTACTCTACCAGCTTCCCAAGTCCTCCTCCATTGCCACTTTCTAGTCTAAGCCACCAACTCTTGTACCCGAACTTCTGCAGTAATACACTGATCCTATATTGTCCACGTTTTCCTTTCTTCAAACTTTTCTCCATCTAGAAGTTAGAATATGATACAAGCTTTGCTGCTATAATGTAGTGTCCCCTAAATAGAGTGTTTCAGACAAGATAAACATTTAATTCTCTTTCAGGTACTATCTAAGCTAGGCAAGGGGTGGTCAATTGCTTGGGCTGTTCTGCCATCCTCAAAACATGGTTTTTTATTTTGGGACCTAGTCTCTACTTGTTACCATCTCCCACCAGCAGGTAGCAGGGAAGGGGCCCAGGGAACACATACCAAGTTCTTTTAAGGGGAATATCTAGAAGCTTGGAGAGTCTATATAACTTCCTGAGGGTCACACAACTATTTAGAGGTAGGGCTGATTGGATCTGATGTTTGTGTGATTCAGAAGCCCCTAGACCACTCTTAAGGGGAAAGAAAGAAAATGCATAGCTGTTACATTCCAAAGTTTGAAATAATTATGTAAGGTTTTTATCGATCTCAAGTAGAGACAAGAAAATGGCAGTATTAAGAGTAAAAAGATAAAGAAATAGAAATAAGAAAATTTGAGTTCTATGTGAACACAAATGATAGGAATGATCCTATTTGTGAAGTATGAATGATAGGAAACAAATATCTCACCACTGTAAGAAAAAGGCTAAGCCTTCCACTGTTGGGTATGGGAACAGAAGTGGGAAAGAGGGTGAATTGCACTGTCTCCTGTGGGAGTTCTTAACTGGGGTTGAGCAAAGTCCTCGATAAAATAAAACACTGAATTTTCTATTCAATTTCCTGGTTACATCCATTTAATAGCTTTGGTGGAGAGATGTTACCAAAGGTAAGTAGCTGCTCTCAAGTTAATATCAAGTAAAAAACAGGTGAAATTAGATTTTAGGGCAGCTAAAGCAGTGGCTCTTAACCCTAGATGCACATTAGAATCGCCTGGGGAGCATTTAAAAAGCCCAGACCCTGGGCTGCATCCATCAGTACTTATGAAATCAGAATTCTGGGGATGGAACGTGTATTAGTTTGGTAGGGCTTCCATAACAAAATACCACAGTCTGGGTGTCTTAAACAACAGAAGTTAATTTTCTCTTGATTTTGGAGGATAGAAGTCTGAGATCTAGGTGTTGGTAGGTTTGGTTTCTTCTAGGCTTCTCTTCTTGGCCATCTTCTCCCTTCTCCTCCCTGTCTCTTCACTTCATTTCCTCTCTGTACCCATCAGTGTCCTAATGTCCTCTTTTTGTAAGAACACCGGAGTAGGGCCCACCCTAATGATCTCATTTTACCTTTTTAAATAACCCATCTCCAAATACAGTCGCATTCTGAGGTACTGGGGATAAAGGCTTCAACATACAAATCTTAAGGGAACACAATTCAGCCCATAACATGGCTAAAGTATTAGTGTTTTTAACCCCCAACTCTCTGCCCCCAAGTGATAGCAACATGCAGCCAAATTTGAGAATCAGTGCCCTATGTAGGATTCTCAAAGCTGGTTGCAGTAGAATCACCTGGGTAACCTAAACAAAACATAACAAAAAAACCACCAAACACACACCAACACCTAGGTATCACCATCAGAGATTTGATTTGATCATTGTGGAGTAAGATAGTATTAGTTTACAAAGTCTTTCAGGTAATTTTACTGTGTAGCCAAGTTTGAACACCAGTGCCTTAATGTACGAGTTTCTTAACTGTGTAAATGAAAGCATGTTTTCTTATCTTGCCCCAAATTTTTTTGTTTGAAAATTTAAGAAACACAGCATCTTTTTTTTTTTTTTTAAATGAAAGATGTATATCTAGTGATGTAGTATTCAGGTTTATAAAATGAGCTAAATACTTCTAAGGTGGTATAGTTTCAAATGTCAAACATGGGTTTTGTGATATAATTTTGTATGTGACTTACAGTTTTTTTCCTGTTTAATGAAAATAAATCAAGGGAACTTGGGCATATCCCTCAGAACGCAAATGAAACTGATACTTTAATGATTAAGTTGACTAAAATGTCATAACTTTTAGTGAGGAAATTTCATGATTAAAGAAATGATGTTTTTCAGGTTTCAGAAGGAGGCTAGACTTTTCTTTCCAGATGATATCAAAATCGGATAGAAATTCCTTGATTTAATAAGGCCAGTTTCTGTGTTTTGAAGTAAAGCCACTTATCTGGCATTTTTCATTATAGCTTGACAACAGCTGGCTGCCTCCCAGAATGCAGTACTGTGACAGAGATTATTTTATAAAGCCTAGGATCAGCAGCCTTTGTAATTTGCTTAAATTGATTATGTGTACATTTCTTCACTCCATGGGCTTAAAAGAAGTCTGCACTTGGGTGAGGAAACAGTACTGTTGTTTCAATGACAGAAGACCTTGTCTACCATGCTAAGTCACACATAGATTCACTGTCTTTTCCATTGTGCCCTGAGAGTATTTTTAGTTTCAATCTTTTTCAGAAAGTAAGTTTCAAATACTGTTATTTCTATTTTGACTGAATTTTATAGCTTAATCAAATGATTTAGAAGCAGTATTTAAGATCAGAAAGGCCTCATTTAAACTAAGTAAGTATGCAGCTTCAGGAGAGTAGTTGATTTTTATTTGTCCTTTCTGTTGATTTCTGACATAGAGATTTGCTAATATGAGCTTTTAACTTAAAAAAAAACCCTACTAAGTAAGTAATCACTTTCTAAATTTGCAGGGTCTTGCTGAAAGCGCTACCAGAATCCCAAGGGCTGAGATTAAACTAGACTTAACTATATCAGTAAATATAGATATCTTATTTAAAAACACGTATGAATGACAGCCCTAGAAGTCCACTAGCAAAGTACCCAAAGAGAGGAATCAAATTACATGTTTTCCTTTTCTTCAAATTAAGGACTGACCTGGGACACAAGTGCCCCCACGGACTGAGGTAATGATTTTATCAATGACGGGAGCTACTTTTGGTTGAAATGGATTGCATAAAAAAGAATAAGAAATGTGGTTTTGTGTTTTGGCTGTAATCTCTTTCCCGTGAAGCCAGAAGGTGAGATGTGGTCGGCAGCTCAGTGCAGCTGTCATTCCCACTCACCATGTGGATCAGCCCGCACTGATCTACTTTCTCTGTAACAAAACTTACTGGATATGGCTCATTACAAACATTTACATTTTAGCCTCATTGGTGCCTTTAATATGGTTTGGAATTCTTCTATTCATATTTTGGAAATCCCTATCTAGTGGCCTCCAGAGAGATCCCCTGGGGAGCCTGTTAAAAATTGACCCCTCAGCTTTATCCTGGGCCTACTGATTTGGAGTTTCTGAGGCTAGAATTGGGGAACCTCCCTGGGTGATCTTGGTGCTGTCAGCCTTGCACTGGTGCAGGGGACGACCTTCGTGGACTCCTAGGAGTCCACTCTTAGAGAACGGCCATTCTCGATTCTTTCCCGTCTCGTAAGGTTCCGGGCCTAACTTCCCCCTTAGAAACATGTCTCTAAAAGATCATCATCTTTGAACTTCACAGGAAAGGGCTCCCTGGTCACAAGGCAAACCCCTCCTCATTTGCTTTTTAATTAATCTATTTCCAACTTTGATTTCCCTTCTTACTACCATTTAACTGTTTTTTTTTTTTTTTTAAATCGCATCTTGTCCCTTTGCCTTTGAACAAACATAAATTTCCCCAGCTAGAAAATTCTTTCCCCCATACTGCTGCTATGGGGGGTTTCTCATTGAGTTTCTTGTTTTTTCCCCACCAAACTTCCAGAAAGAATGATTTATTTCTTCCTTACCACTAAATTTTGTGTCCCTTGTTCTTATCCCTAAACTTGCCCCCATCAATAACTTCCTTGTGTAATTATGAAATTAGTTTTTTCCTGCAGCAGTTATGTTGGTATTTCAAAGCAGGAAATAGAAAGTATGAAGAGAATTATGAAAAGAAAAGATTTTTCTTGATTTTCTTTAGAAAGTGAAATTAGATATATACAAGGGACATATGAATTTGATGTTCACAATAAATAATGATAGTGTGGTTGCCCCAGTAAAGATTCTGGCCTCTACCAAAACAGCATGATATTGGCACAAGAAAAGAGACCTAGACCAATGGATCAGAACAGAGAACCCAGATATAAAATCATCCTCATATTGCCATGCGATCTTTGACAAAGCAAACAAAAACATACACTGGGGAAAAGAATCCCTATTTAATAAATGGTGCTGGGAAAATTGGATGGGCACATGTAGAAGACTGAAACAGGCATACTTGCCCTGCGTCTCTCCAATAGGGTGAGTCTGTGCCACTGGCTTTGGGCAGCTTCAAGCTATGGGCCCCGCAGCTTAAACACTATCCACCTCTGGTGCTACTAACCTACCCTTAGTGGGGAAGGTTGATGTGGCAGTGAGAGAAGAGACACGTGTAGATTATGTACCTAGGACTAGTAGGGAGATTCTTTTACCCTGCTTATGACTTTTTTTAAGGCTTAACTTATACAATTGCTTTCCCTTGGCTTATTGTCTTTATGCATTATGTTTCAATTGGTTCAATAAACCATGTGATTTACAAAAAAAAAAAAAGAAAAAAAACAAAAAAGATTCTGGCCTCTTATAAAATATAAGGGCAAAAATATTGTCCCAGTTTATCTTTGACATGTTCACCATAGGTTTTCTTAGCTAATGGTCCATAACTAAGTAAGGCTTTGATTATGGGACCTGATGAAGGATATTTAAATATTTTATTCCATGATGTTTCAAGCAGGTCTCTCCTGATTTGGAATTTTTTTCTGTTGCTACAATGCAGGAATTCCTTTATTATTAGAATATCAGAATAATTCCCACATTCTCTGTAGTTACCCATAATTTAGAAACTATTTTTATTTTTCAATATTTCATAATTATTTAAATTAAAAAATTATAGTGAAAGTATTACATGAAAATAATTGTCAACTACTTCTATAAAGCATATAACAAAAAATAATATTCTTTTTTTTCTTCTCTTATTGCCTTGTCCCACTTACTAGAAGAACCACTTCAATGTTTTTGGCTGTTTGTTCTGATATTTATCTCCTTATTTGAAAACAATATTCCTCTTGATTAATCAATTTACTTCTGGCTGGGCTAGGTGGCTCATGCCTGTAATCCCAGCACTTTGGGAAGCTGAGGTGGGAGGATCGCTTGATGTCAAAAGTTTGAGACCACCCTGAGCAAAAGCAAGACCCTGTCTCTACTAAAAATAGAAAAATTAACTGGGTGTGGTGGCACGCACCTATAGTCCCAGCTACTTGGGGGGTTGAGGCAGGAGGATCACTTGAGCCCAGGAGTCTGAGGTTGTTGTGAACTATGATGATGCCACTGCATTCTAGCCTGAGCGACAGAGTGAGACCTTGTCTCAAAAAAAAAAAAAAAAAAAAATTTACTTCCTGTTAGGGTATGTTAGGATTTTTTTCTCATTTATATCTTATACTTCCTTTCCTCACTTCTTCCATATATAATTAATTATGTCTAAATTTTTGTTACATCTTTTATTATTTTATTATGACTATATAAGTGCTTTCCACTGTTGAATGATCTACTATATGACTACTTTTTGTGTTTTATTTTTGTTGTTGTCATTTTTACCTAGAGTTAGTAATTGCCTCATTTTTTTCCTTTGTTTAATTTTCTTTGAATGTCAAAGTCTCCTAACATCCTCTAACAGTTCTGTAAAACATCTCTTACAGAAGAGATGTTCCATGTGGTCAACCAGTCAGATAATTTACTCGTTCCTTTTTTATTCCTGCTTCTCAGAGCCCCGTGCTTCCCCGCCCCAGTGTGCACTATGTTCTCTGGGCAAGAGGCACAGTTGTCACTCTGGGAATGCCATTGCCTCTCTCCTGTGTTTCCTAAGTCCGTATCCTCTTCTTTATTGATTTATTCCTTTGATTTGGTGGGGTATATCCTGTAGTGACTTCTTGAGAAAGAGTGTTTAGAAAATTCATTTTTTTAGACTTTGAATATCTGGATGGATAGCTCTCATGGACTAATTCACTGTAGGGTGATCAGACAAATCAGCTGGATTTTTCACTGAGGACCCCTCAGCATATTACCCTATAGAAATCTTTTCTCTGGGGCAGTTTTAGTTTCTTCGGAGAAGAATTTTCAGCCTCCTGCCAAAAGAATGCAACCTGAATGCAGATGTTCTGGGGTTGAAGGAACTTAGTGATCAATATACAGATTTTCACATACTATCCCTGTCTTCAGCATTGACAGGGATACTTGTCCTCCTTTGTGACTTGCTGTTCCTGAGTCTGAAACACCCATGGTTCACTTTCCCTGGAGAATAAATCTGAGATTTTTAGTGGGTAGTGAAGGTTAGGACTTGGGAGAAGTGGTGTGCTGGTAAATGTTTAACAACTAGCGCTCTGGGAAAAAAACCCAAACAAAATTGATTTGTAGCATGTTCAATTCGTGTGGTGTAAATGCTTTCACTAGCATTGATTTCAGGCTGCCAATGTGAGGTCACTACAAAGTTGGAAAGAAATGTTAACAATTAGCTCTTGTAAGCCAGTACAAGCCAGCTGCAGCCCACCAATTGATTGAGAGCCTAAATACCCCTTCGTTTTAGCAACTTCCCTTCCTGTATCTTCCAAAGTATTTCCATTTCCTAAACACTCCTAGGGACAAATTGGCTGTAGTCTTTGTTTGACTCTTCTCCACTATGATGTTTCCTCCTTCTGCTTTCCATCTTCAGATGTTAGATTACAGTCACTTCTTTATTTCACTGAGTTGGAGTTTGTGTTTTTGTTACCTGTCATCTTTGTGGTTTTGGAATTTTGAAAGAAGGGAGCAAAAATATCTTTCCTTTGCCATCATGAAACTGAACGTTCTGCTCATTCTTCTAAATAAAAACTAGAGTTATACAATGATACCTCTTACTGTTAATAGTATTTTGAATAATCTTGTCTAAATATTGAGTTTATAGTATAAGATCCTGAGAAGTAATTTTTGACTTTGCTATATAGACCCGTTTATTCAGTAAAGCTTTCTAATATACACATTTCTGATCAGGTCATGCTTGGAAATTACAGCAGTTTATGGTGGAATTTTGAACTTAAAAGATGTGGAGGAATGTGGGTTAGTCAAGGGAAATATCAAGTTTTGAGTTGCTTGTGTTGGACCCTCACAGGATCTTTATCAGACATGGTAGCCAAAGGCATTATTGAGTTCCGAGGTAGGTATGTTTTTTGGAAGGTGGGTGAGGGTGGGGATGGGAGTATGTTTATTCAATTTTCTGATTAGAAATACAAAATTAGAAATACAGAATGTCCCAATAAAACGTATACACCTTTTATATGTTAATAGCACAAGCAAGCTGTTGTTTTTTCTATTTTGTGGTCAACATGTCCTGAGACAGGATAACATAGTGGTAAAGGCACAGGATCCCTAGTGCTTTGGTCCCAGAGTGTTAATCTGCTAATTGCTAATCGTGGGACCTTGAGCAAGTTTCTTCATCTCCTGGTGCCTCAGTATTCTCATCTGTAAAATTAAGACAGAAATAGGAACTCTATTTTGAGTATTAAGTGAGTTAATATGTTTAAAGCTCTTATAGTGTGAAAGGCATAATAAGTGCTCACTAAGCAGTAGTTATTATTTCTGTTGTTGGCACTACTGATAACCAAATTGGCATTGGTTAACACCTGTCCAACACAGGTTACTTATTAAAATTTTAATGACTATACATTAATATCACATTAAAGTCATACATGTATTCACATTTTATTGGAATATGTTATAAAGTGTGATCCACAGCCATTTTGTAGCTTTGTCACTCTTCTGATAATTTAACAAACATAAATTGAGTGTCAGTCCTGTACAATTTAATACTAAATGCTAGGTTATAGAATTTTCCAAATGGATGTGTTATTTGGAAAAAAATAAAACTAGAACATTTCCTCAACCTTTATACCAAAAGGAACTCCAGATAGATCAAAGATTTAAACATAACAAAAAAAGAGAAAGCCATAGAATTATTGGTAGGAGATATGGGTGAATATTTTTATATATTTAGAGTAGATGAGGCTTTTCTATTTATTGACATGAAAAAGCAAACTCTAAAGTAAAAGATTGATATATTTGACTAAATAAAATTTTAACTTCTGACTGTTTTAACCACAACAAAGTCAAGAGTGAAAAACAAAATGGGAAAAATGATAGACAAGAGTAAATTTAATTACCAATCAATTGGAAAGTGGTGAACAGCCTAAAAGAAAACAACACGAACAGGCCATTCACAGAAAAAGAAATTACAAATGGCAAGATAAGCAAAAGGCCTCACTGTAATTTAAAGAGATTTAAAACAGTGATATTTTTCATTTATTGGAAATGGGAGTGCTAGTGGAAGGTGGGAAGATACATGAACAGATAACTACCATTTCCAGAGTTTCTGAGTCAAGGGAGAATATCCCTTCGGGTGTAGAATTTTCTTGGCCTCTGACCTGAGTACCTAGCTTCCTCCTTATTTCTGCTTTCAAGATACTCTGTTAAGTACAACTCTCCTGCAGATTTGTTTCCTTGGAAAAATGCCTTGGCAGGTTACTTGTGATTTAATGAGGCCTTCCAGCTATACATTAGTCAGGTGGCAATTGCTTCACATTCGCATGAGCCAAGCATATTCAACCTTTAAGAAGCCTGTCTTCTGAGAGAACCAGAGTTGGCTGGTGTGTGGCCAGCTGGTTGGGTTTTGATATTGCTTTCTGAGACTTTCTACTGTAGATCCTTGTGCACATTTTCCTCAGGGGCTCTGACTCCAGAGGAAAACACAATAAAACAAAATGAACTCTTAGGGCTTCTGGAAGAAAAGGGTACTAGATTGGTTTGTTTATGGGTTCATTTATTCAATAAATATTTTTTGAGTGCTTACTGGGTATCAGATGCCATTCTAATCATTGGGCATATGGGGCGAACGTAAATTTTCATGGAGCTTATCTTTTAGGGGAGGGAGGACAGATACTTTTAAAAACAAATAGATTTGTTAAAGGATACAAAATTAGCTAGATAGGAGGGATAAGTTCTAGTGTTCTATAGTAGTGTAGGATGACTACAGTTATCAATTATATATAGTTTGAAATAGCTAGAAGCAGGATATTGAATGTTTCTAATACAAAGAAATGATAAATGTTTGGGATGATGGATATGCTAACTACCCTGATCTGATCACTATGCATTATATGTATCGTAACATCGCTGTGTACCCTGTAAATATGTACAATGACTATGTGTCAATTAAAAATTTAAAAAATAAGTAAATAATTTCAGATGGCTGCTATGAAGAAGATAAATCAGGTAACAAAGAGTAAAGAGTGGAGGTGCTTAGATAAATATATACATATATAGGCACCATATGTGTGTGTGTGTAAAATAGTGCTTAAACTTCAGTGTGTGTCAGAATTACCTGGAGGACTTATTGAAATACAGATTGCCAGGCACACCCCCCGCCAGATTTCTGATTCAGGAGGGGCCTGGAAACAAGTTTTCGGCTGCTGCTGCTGCTCTGGAGACTGCAGGTTGAGAAGCACGGGAATTAGGCATAGGATGGTCCTGGAAAGCCTCTCCAAACAGGTGATATTTGGGTAGAGACCTGAATGATGAGAAGGAACCAATGGTTAGAGGATGATCAATGGTGGAGAGTGGAGGGTGGGAGTGGCGAGGAGCTCTCCAGGCAAAGCAGAGAAATTTGGAGAAAGCAAAGAAGCCTGGGAGGCTGCAGTGTAATGAATAAAGGAGACAGTGGCAGCAGATGAAATCAGAGAGGAAGGTAGACAGAGGGCAGGCCATGTAGAGGGTTGGTCCTCTATCCTGAAAAAGTTAAAACACCCCAAACAATGCCAGAGCCCACTGCTAGAGACTCAGCTTTCATTTATCTGGATGGCACTTAGGTATTTTTAGAAGCTCCTCAGGGGATTCTGATAAGCAGCCAAGGCTGAGAATGGTATATATAGACCCTTTGTAGCCATGGAAAGTTAAGGCTTATTTCAAGTGTGATCAGAAGCCATTAGAGAGTTTGAAGCAGTAGAGGACATAATTAGGGTTAGTTTGCTGGTTGTAGAATGGATTTGGTAAGGGGTTAAGAATGAATGAGAAGACCAGTTAGAAAATGTCAGAATTGTCCAGGTTAAAAGTGATGTTGCTTAGTTTATGTGGTAGTGGTAGGGATGGTGAGGAATGGGACACAGGATGGCAGATGGGATTTCGGGGCTAGAACAGAAAAGACTTGTTGATGGATTGGATATGAGAAGTGAGAGAGCGAATGGATGCAAAGATGACTCCAAGGTCACCTTTCAACTGAGTGAAAGATGAGACCAGTAACTGAGAACACTGTGGGTAGAAACAGGTACATGGACAAATGAAAACATTTCGTTTTGGATTTATTAACTCTAAGATGGCTTTAAAGAACAGTTTGGAACCAGGTTGTTTTTAGGGAAAAGAAGTGGGACTGAGGGTGGACAGACACCTTGCTCCTTTGATAGGCCTGTTGTGATAGCTAGCTAGGATAGGGTTATTTTTCATGTGGAGTTCACATGCATTTCCGAAAATGTAATCTCGCCTATCATGTATGGCTTTTAAGTGGGTGAATAGACTCAGGGCAGGAGCTTTCTAGAGATTTTAGCTTGTGAGCTTAAGCTGGTGGTACATGGTGCGCACTTAGTGTATATTTGTTGAGTGAATGAGTGAACTCACTTTTATATATCAATCCCATTTATTATTTTGATGAGAGATGTGTATTCAGATCACATTATATAGGGCACATCAAATATCCAGTGGTTAAAGATTATGCCTTAATTATTATCATAGAGTATTTAACTGTAGAATGAATCCACTGAATCCAAAAGGGCAGAGGGTTTTTGGTATAGACAGTGTTGTATTCCTTGTGTTGTCCAGGGCAAAGGGACAGTCAATAGGATCTAAGGCTCCTTTAGGTTTCTGGTACCTTGTCTCTGATTATCTGTTTGCTCTTCTTCATGAGCCAGTGTAATCTGGGTGAGTTCAGCAGAATTAGACCAGCCTTGGGACCTGACTTCACAGAAAGTCCTGCTGTTTCCCTGTGTGCCAGGGCCTGCAGGTCATGGTGGGGGAGAGTTCAGGGATCAGGGCAAGAGCTTCTGTAAGCCAGCTTGGGGCAGTGTGGAATATTCTAGCTGTGAGCATAGATGATCAACCTGAGATTTCAAAGATAATCAGTGTCTGTCTATAAGTGCCTTTTCTGATGAACTAAATGTCAGAATTTGTTTCCAGAAAGGGGAATCAGTTCCACAACTAGAGAGATCAGAGAAGCTGCTGAGAGTTGCTTCCAGACTGTATTCAGATGCCCAGACTTGTGATGAGCAGGTGGAGTCTCTCCATAGTCCAGGCTTCTGCACCCCTCGATTATGAAAGAGAGAGACACCTATACTCATTCCTCCTTGTCAGCTCCATTCAGGGACCAATGATTCCACTTCAGTCTTGTGTGATGGGGGTAGAAGTTAAGCCCATGGTCTTAACAGCTGTCACTCAAGTTCTTCTTGAGGGAAAGAAACCTCTCTGAAAATACCTTGATAATCACTTACAGATAGAAAACAAAACTGGAGAACAAATTGGAGGCTAGATCCAAGGTAGCAGAGGAGAATGGCCAAGTTGACACCCTGATGTAAGGAGGGGGATTTGTTGTTCTCTTTCTAAGGAAGTAAATAGAGAAAGGAGGGAGGAGAGAGAAGATTGTGGATGCTGCAAAGGGACCTGTGGGAAGGACCTGGTGTAGGATGGCCAAAAGATAATTTAAGAAGGTAGATGTTCAATGTTCAGTTCGAAATTGTTTACCTTGCTGCCATGTAAACTCCTTTTATGCCTCCTTTTAAATAATTGCCAAAGTCTCTTATACCCATGGGTGCATTGTGTCAGTGGCATTTATGGGTGAGGAACTCAAGAAAGTCTGCGTTTCATATCCAGTCTAATGGTGGAGAACAGAGAGGGATGTGGATGTAGGCATTGAGATTGAAAATGCAAATTCTGCCCCCACCTTGCCCTATACACACCTAAAGAATTCTCAGAAATTTTGTGCAGGACTTTGGTGGGAGACTCCAAATTTAGCTGACACTTGCATTGTAAAATTTTGGATAGCAAAGATGATTTCTCTTGACAAAATTTAGGGTCCTCTCTTTCTTTTAAAATGATTTAGGTCCCACTGGCTCTTCTTGCACACTCCTAGATATTTCTTTAAATCTGTGCCCTGACTCTGGGGTCTCTCCAATGGCTGCTTCTAACTAGTGCAGTCTCCTTGGTCTGACCTTCCTTTATTTTGGATCTGGTTCTCCTTTTCTTACTCCCTTGGCCTGTGGGACACCAATTCTTCATTTCCACAGCTGGGGGTCTGTCATACCCCAGCCAGTACCTGAACCCAGCCAGACATGACTAATATTCCAGGAAGTTGTTGTCCTGAGCATAAGCATGGATGGGGAATTTGTTTTTCAAGATCAGATACTGCATGAACAGATAGATTTAAACAGGAAAGGATAATATCAAGTATTATCAAGTAATATTAAGCATATCAAGTAATATTAAAAGATCACTTCACTGAACAGAGGAAGAAGGCAACAAAAGATTTACTGTTAGCCATATTGTAACCCCCAGAACCTGTACTTTGGAAGTACTCTCTAGACTGAAAACATCAAAGTCAGCACACATGTTTTTGGAGAAAATATTTACAAATGCTAATATAATAGAATTTAAAAAATTTTAAAAATATTTTTGCTGAGTCTATTTTGCTCCTGAAGAACATGCTAAATATAATAGGCAGAATTGTAAGATAGGAATGTGGCTTATATGTAGATACTAACCTTTTGACTTCACTATAACAGTTGCTTAATATTCTCCTATAATGAAGTTGTTTCCAGTAATAAAACTGCATTGCAAAAACTTCTTAGGTTATCTGAGGCCAAAGTTAGACATGTAGAATAGCAAGAAAATAATTCTCGCCTGAGGGCTGCTCTAGACAGGAGAAGCAAGGTTGTGAAATCATTGTAATGTATTCCCTCCTGTAAAGTTGGTACTTTGAGGTTCACTGTGTTCCAGCTAAGAGTCTGGAGGTGGGCTTGGTGGACTGAGGTCAGGGACACAATAGGTTACATGACTTGAATGGCTATAAAATTTATGGTCCATGGTTAAGTTTGGTGAAGGTATAGTTACAAAATAAACAGTTGTGATTTTATACCACACTGATCTTTGAAATAAAAATTGCATATAAATACCTATAGTGGTCTGCTATTTTTGCCTCTCCAACCCTTCCTTCCTTTTGGAGACAGTGCCCCCTTTCCTCTGGGAATAGCTGGAGCTTCTGGTGGGCACTGCCTTGTTCTTAACGGGACGCTGACCGTTTCCTACTCCCGTCTGCTGTCTCACCAGGGCCACAGTGGACTGGTCAGGAGTGGGTACCTGACTCGATCTGGTGCTTCCCCTGAAATTGTCAAGCATACGGGGGAAAGAGTCAGTTCCTTTTGGCTGTGGAATTCATGAGATATGAAACCCAGGATAGCCAGGTTGTGCCCAGAGGAGGAAGCCAGGCTGCAGTGAGAAGGTCAGACCATGGAGAGAGACACATTGCCTGTAGTTTGAGGGTTTGATCCCTTAGTAATGTAGGATCCTTTAGTGTTCTTCCCATACATTTTCATTTTGCTTAAGCTAATCTGAGCTGGGTTTCTGTCACTTAACAACAACAACAAAATCCTGATGAACACATAGGCACTGTCTGTAGAAAAGATGTTTTATTAAAAGCTGGAAGCCTGTTGGCATCACAGTATAATGTCTGAGGTTAATAACACTCTGAGCTCCTTGGTTGTAGGACATGGACTTGTGTTGGTTGAAATCCCATTGATTGAGTGATTGATTGTCTTCTGATGAATATTTAATGGTTTATAAGGCCAATCAAAAACCTCATCAGTCTTTTGATTAGTCAGGATAGTTGTCCAAACTCGTTGCAATGAGTATTCATGATTAACTTACCAGGACTGACAGGACCCTCTTACTGTGTCCCCACCTGGGCAAACAGGTCCTTTCTCAAACCTGAGTCAGGACCGTCTCAGAGTAGACACTTGAGACGATTTATTGGCCACGTAATCCAGTGGTGAACATTTTCTTTATAATCCTTCTATCTCCCAATAGCCTCTCTTCCTCTCTGTGGGATTCCCTGGGTGTCCAAGAAAGTGCTCTTTCCGAAAATCAAAGGACACATTCTAGACTTTTCACTTTATTTATGTCCTGTCTTAAACTTTCCCAGCCTGGAGTCTGTACTCTGCTGGTGATCAGCTGAAGAATTTGACAAACTCCTCTGTGTTGAAGTGAAATTCACGAATAATGGCTTATTTTGTTGGCCTTTTAAGTTAGCACTTACCTTTTAATTCACTGGAGTGAATTAGTTGTAGATTTAAGGTGCATAGTAAGAAGAGGAGGGAAATGTTTTTTGTGGAGGCGGGACCCAAGTACCAGCAGTAGAAGCCATTTGTTGATTGTTACTTGTTGATGTTGACATTATTTTCTTAGTGGGGAGCTTCTAGGGGCATAACCATTCTTGGTAAATAATATTTAATTATTTAACAGTGAAAATAATATTTTACCTCACATCTGTGTTCTGGTGTGGATCCTATGTCATTGCTCTGTGTGGATGAATCGTGCCTTCATGTAATAGAATAGGCACCATTTGTGGAGAGCTGCCCTGTGCCAGATACAGCTGGTGCTTTCGCACTTTATCTCATTGAATTCGATCTTCAGAACAATGTTGTGAAGTAGGTATTGTTATCCTCCTTTTACAGTGGGAAAAACCAAGCACAGAGAAGTTAAGCAGCTTGGTTAAGGTCATATGGCTAATGGAGGGACATAAATCAGGTTCACTGACTCTGAAACTTCTTTTGTCTGCTACATAATCTTCACAGTTTGGTTTTCCATACCATTCTGATAAGCCCAGAAGACACTCATGGTACTGCTTCCTTCGAATTGAACTCCTTGCCTGTTTGAGTTACCTCTTTACCTGCCTTTAGGTAGGGAGTGGGCAGTGGTTGTCATGGTAATCCAAGGGAACAGAAAGCCTCTGGCAGCTCGCCATGTACCATGACTTAACCCAGCTGTGAAAGAGTCTTGATATCAATCGAGAATCACTGAATAATGATACACAGACTGAGTGAAGGTTGCTTGTCTGTCATTTTGATCAGTGGTTAATTCCTTGGGGTAACTGGGAATTATTATGTGTTACCTTAAGGTGGTTGAGTTACTGATTGAGAACCTGTGGGTCGTTTAGTAATTTCTTATGATTCTGATTCCCAGAGGCATGTTGGAGATAGTTCAGACCTGAAAGTTCTAAGTGGACCAGAATCATGCTCTTGCTTATGTATTAATATATCAGTAATGGTCATCATCTACCCAATTTTAGAGGCATTTGGATTGATTAATATACTAATATTCTCCTACTAAATTAAATTACATTTATAAGGATCAAAATCTTTTTATGTGTTTTTATTACCTTTTGTAAGTGTTTTAAAGAATGTTTTGTGCATTCTAGAGTGTTAGAAAAAAATGTTGCCCTATTTTTGATAGCTTTCTAAGTAGATACCAATGCCATAGTAGAATAAATCTGCAGGAATTTTTACTGGTCCACAATGTGGAAACAATACACATCTCCATGATGGGACAAAGCTGAAGTAATTTTTCCCTGTGTGTACATGGCTGTTTTCTTATTTTTCTACCTTGATGGTAACCCAGTATATAATATTGGGGCTGACATCCTATCGTTTGGATGCATGGATCTTTAGAACTGAAGGCTTATGAGAGACAGTATAGAAGGCAATGCAAAGAACTTTAACCTGGCAGTGAAAAGACTTACATTTCTCCATACCAGCTGTAGGTTCTTGACCCTCATTTTTCTTGGCCTTAGAATGAGGTGACTGAGAGTGAAATGATCTGCAGGTTTCCTTTCAACTTTAAAAGCTGGAATTTTCTAGTGCCAAATAATTGGATATTTGCTTTTTGGTGTTTGATCACAAAACATTTTGGCAATAGAAGAAAACTGACCATACATTATGTTGTTCATTGTCTTGGGATAGAAATTAAAGACAGGAAGGCCTGCAGAGAGGCTCAGCTGAGTTTCTCAGATGGCTTGCCTCCTGTTTCCTTCAAAATGATGAGGAGAGATTTTAATCTCTATGGTATTTCAGCTTCTGTGGTTTCTTTCATGAGCAAGCATCGTAACGGGTGTCGAGAACTATATGGTAATTTACAATAGGGTGGTATGAAATGTGTGTGCATTTGAGAATAGTTTTGGAGGTGCTCGTTTGCTGAAGTATGTATTCAGAAAAGAGGAGCTTTGTGAATGATAGTAGCTACAGACTTCTATAAATTTTATATTATAGAAGCAGGGATTGTTTTTGGCATTCTGGGATGTGCACTATTTCTAACCATCTTTGTTCTTCCTCTACATGTCAGTTAGGGAAGAACCTCTGACAGAACCCAGGAACTAACAATCAGTGACAACGGTGATTTATTTTAATTTAGAAGCTAAAAGTATTAAAAGAAATTTTCTCTTTTAGAGGAAACATTTGAGGAGTTTTAAGAATTTGAAGATGCTATGTGGAGAATTACCATACCAGAATTAGAAACATTTTCTAATTCCAGCAGGCATGATATGTATTCATTTTCTGAGCAGTGTATATACTAATTAGTACTAGAACATGCCACATTTTAGGAAGAGGTGTCACTCACATTAATCTTTTCTTTCCCATTCCTATGCCTGTTACTTAGTTTAGGCATTTATTACCACTCTTCTGGGTGATTGTAGGAGTCTACTAGCTTTTCTCCTGGCTCTCACTGTTTTCTAAATATGGCTTTGCAGACACTCATCAAACAGATCAAACTCAGGTATGATCGGGTCAAAGCCTTCAGTGGCTTCCTACTGCCTAGCAAATAAAACCCAAATGCTGTAGCTTTGCAGTGAAGGTCCTTGACAGTCTGATGGAATTTTCGCCTTGTCCTAGGAACTCTCTAGCCACAGCTCTATGTCCTGGTGGATTTGACTACTCACTTTACTTGGTTATCCTCTGTTCTTCCCTTCATAGGCATTTGCTTATGCCACTTCTTTATATATTGCTCTCCTTCCATCTCACAATCAAGGCAAGCCCAACTGTTCAGGGCTTTTTAAAAGCTTTTAACTTCATTCATTTTTTGCAATTCACTTCTGATAAGAGTTATCTTTCCTTCCTTTAACTCTGCTAGAATACTGAAACTTACTTAAAGCATTATGATTGTTCCCTTGTGTTATTATTATTTCTTGTGTATATGTTCTTTATGTTATATCCTTTTACTAGATTATAACTTTTAGGGGCAGGGGCCATGTCTTTTTGTTTTGTTTTTTCCTTTGAACAGTAGGTTCAAAGGATTGACCTCTATAACTGCCAGCTGAGTAGCCCAGTGGATGAAGGGTTTTGGTGAAATACCTTGTCTTTAGCTTCTTTATTCTTACTTCCTTCTTTGATCTGGAATCATTGAGCTAAGGTAAAGTTGGTGGGTTTTGTGTGGTATTGGACACATGTAGATGTGTTAGTCTGCCCTTAGGCTGTGAAGTTTTAACTGCTGGTATTCTAGTCCTGGGTATAGTTCTCAGGTTGCTGATTCTCTCAGATATTCTCAGACCATCTCCTCTATAAGAAACAGCCACCCTATGCTTGGCCCATCAGCCTCTGTTCAACTAGGGTAGTCCCTCCCAGAGAGCCCCTCATCCTACTTCAAGCTCTAAATCTAAGAATGCTACTTTTTATACCAAAAATCTTATTTTGCCTATATACTTATTTTCTTGGGCATATTCCCTCTGTCCCAAGTCCAATTCTGTGATGATTGTTGGTTTCCATTATTTTTATTTTTCACCTTCAATTATTTCATTTTATTACACAGGCTGCACAAAATATTTTTCATGTTTAAGTTGTCCTAAAGCAGATCCACTCTATTAAAAGACTAATCTTCTAATTTTAACCTTTTCAAATTCAAATGCAAAGTGATTCCAAGTTTATATCCAGTTCTAGATGATCAAAAAGACCATCATATTTCTGACCTCTCTCAATTTTCTCTCATATGGCTTTCCTTGTCTGTAGCTTCTATATTTGTGCAGTTTCAGTTTATTTGCTGATAACAGCTCTGGTTAAGAGTTTGGTAAGATAAAAGGTTGAAAGATGAGCAAATTAGAATTTTTTTGGTGGTTGGGGAGATTTAAATATTCCATGTATCCATATTATTTCTGGCCTCCTTTTTATAGCAAGTTACCAAGTTACAAAGCATTTGTGTAAAATAAATCACGCATTATCTAACCATAGTGCTCTTTGCTGTAAAATGTATTTCAGGATCTTAAAGTGCCACTGTGATTGTCACTAGAAATGTCAGCACGTTCCTGAAAATATTCCAGAACACCTGTGACAGGAGAGTGTAGTAATAACAGCTACTATTTATTAAATGCTAATTATGTATGTTTACGCCCTTACCTCATTCAATTGTCATATCACAGAGATGCTGTGAGGTGTGAAGTGTACTCTACTATCAACCACAGGAGCTATTTAACTTTCCCAAGGTCACTCACAAAGCTGGCAAGTGGTGGAGTTGGGCTTTAAATCTGGGCAATTTGACTCCAGAGTCTATGCTCTTAACCAATAATCTATATTGTCTCTTAATCACTACAGAATTTTCAAACTTTGGTGTGTATAAAAATCATTTAGGGGAGCTTCCAAGATGCAGATTCCTGAGCCCTAATCCTACAGAGCTGCATTCAATAGATCTGGACTAGGCCTAGGAATCTGCATACAAACAAGTATCTACACGATTCTGCAGTCCTGTAACTACGTTCTGAGAATTATGTTGTATGTGCTGTCTCAGGTTTTTATCATTATATACATGCACATAGACATATCCATAATGTCATCTCTCACTCTACCAGGATTACCGTTCCACTACAGTATCCTGTTCTATAGTACTAGAGTACTATAGAATGTACTCTAGACAAAGAATTAGAACAATTCTTTTTTATTTTTGCCCCAAACTGGCTATGTGACTTAGGCCAAATCATTAGTCAGTATTCACTAGAGAATCAGAACTAAAAGGATGTGTGTGTGTGTGTGTGTGTGTGTGTGTGTGTGTTTGTGTGTATGTGTGTGTACATAAAGAGAGATTCATTATAAAGAATTGGCTCATGTGATTATGGATATTGGTGGGTTCAAAATCTGCAGTGTGGGCTGGCAGGCAGGAGACCTAGGAGATCTGATGGTACAGAAGATATCTGAAATCAGTCTTCTTGAGAATTCCCTTTTGCTTGGGGAGGCTGGTCTTTTTGTTCTATTTAGGTCTTCCGCTGGTTGGATAAGACCCACCCACATTACAGAGGGCAATCTGCTTTACTCAAAGTTCACTGATTGAAATGTTAATCTAATCCAAAAATACCCTCCAAGTTGACACATAAAATTATCTACCACTTCATTCAACTACTCTGGGTCCCCAAGGTCAAATCCCATTGGTAAGGTCACCAGGGATCAGGCCAGGTGATCATAACTTTATAATAGAGACACCAAATGGGATACCCTGAAAACTGATGGGTTTAGTTTGGCTTATGTAGAGTTGTCCCACCCAGTGTTTTTTAAAGTTTGAATTACTGGTATTTGCTAGCAAGTTCTACATTAAAATCTTTATTTCCGGTTTCTTAAAAAAACAAAAGAAAAAAAGAGCAAAAACAACTGGTGATCTGGCAACACTGTGTGGTCATGGTGTAGCTGAGTCTCAGATGTCACCCGTAGGAGGGGTTCGCAACCTCCCAGATCCCCACCACTCTTCCTGCCTCACTCACTGGGTCCACTGCATTTAATTTCTCTGAGCTTCAGAGTCCCTGTAGGTGTTGGAGTTTTGACCCTTGTCTTGCTAGCTACTAAACATCTGTGGCAGGTCCACCTTCCTGATTAAAACTGACAAGGGGAGAACTAGGATTTCTGAAGTGCAATGAATATCTGGTTTTAGACTGGAAAACAGAGCTATCTCT
The DNA here is from genome assembly GCF_000956105.1 of Propithecus coquereli. Lineage (NCBI taxonomy): Eukaryota > Metazoa > Chordata > Mammalia > Primates > Indriidae > Propithecus > Propithecus coquereli. Next base: position 1,075,407 of record NW_012141302.1, on the reverse strand, counting down.
TCTCTGTGTATGTGCAGTGTATCACCTTTCCCAGAGCTGCCTTCTCGGGGCTCCTCAGATCACTACCTGCTTTTGAATAAATAAAAAGGATGCTTTTGTATTCCTGCCCACTTTTTTTTGGTAGGAGGTGATAGAAATTGTGAACTGGGTTCTTTAGAGTCACTGAATGGGATTACCAGGTGAAAAGATACAGGAACATTGATGTAAGAATAGAACCTGCTAATTTTGCATAGCATTGAATTAGTTCATGAAGCTGTTTCAAATGTTACAGTTACCTTTCCTATTGCAAGGCTGGCTTTATAGGAAAACAGAATGGGCAGTTTAATAGTAAGATTTCAATTTTTGTAACATCATTACTTCCTAAGTTGTTCCCCGAATGCTGAAATTGCTTCAACCAGGACAAATACTTTTATTTCATAGTAGTAAAGAGAGTTCATATACCAAAGACTGAGAGTACCAACACAAGGTCTAAATTGACACAGGAAAAAAGTGGTGATGTTAGAACATACTGCAAATACATTTTGATGGGGAGACTGATGGAAAAGATGAAACTCAGGGGTCTCGTATGTCTGAAAATAGTAGAGTGGAAAAGGGTCTGGTAATGGAGAGGCTTAGAGGACCAAGACTTGCTTTACGCACTGCTGCAGCATGGCCGGCATAGCCACATCCTTTCTTTTCATGTTAACGTCTATGGCCACGTTTTTTCTTTTGACAAAATATATATAAATTGCCTTTAGGGCCTTGGAAATTAATTCCATCGGGTGTATGGTTTGCAAACATGCTCTACTTTTCTGTGTTTAAAAAAATGTATTTCAGGTGTATAACATTATTATGGTTTCTCTACAAGTAATTCAGGAATGTTAGAATCAATGTCAGTTTCTTGGCGAACAATATTTGGTTATAAATTTATGCTCCATAAGACACACAATTTTAGAAGTATTCTGGAATGTTTCCAAATTTTATTTTGGAACCCAGCATTTGGTTACTCTTTAATAATCCCGATCGATAATGGTTTATAATAGTCATAAATGTGTTAGCTTTAAATATCTGCTGTATTATATTTCAGCAAGAATATTTTTGCTGTTCCTTTTCCCAGAGTGTATATTTGAATATTGATTTTTGTGTGCAAAGTTTTTTCATTGATACTTGGATTCCTGTAGATAAATTGTATGAAGATTATCTGGAGGGAGTGGGGAGAGAGAGAGTGAGAGAGAGAGAGAGAGAGGATGCGGGTTGGCCGGGGGGGAGGAGAAAGAATAGGTTTTAATGTCTAATGTTAGATTTCCTGCTTGGGAGGCATAGGCTTGCCTCTAGATTTTTCATTCTTAGAATGAAAAATTCATTCATTTCCTATTACTTTCCCTTAATCTATTAATTTTGAACATATGAGGGTCATCATTATCTCTAGCCAGTTGCTTATTTTCATCTTGAATAGATTTGTGGCTTTCTTATTTTTAAATCTACCTAATACTTTATATATATCCCCTTTCCTTTAAATCACGGAAAGAGAAATATTATACTTAGTAAAAGTTTTGTGCTTCCTATGCTGTCTTTTAGAGTAATTTTAGTAAATGATTGACTGTAACTCTTGAAAGATTGCTTGTTATGCATTCTGTAAGGAACTATAGTCTTATTTGACTCAGAGACAGAATAAGCTTAGGTCCCAAGGCCATGGCAGTTAACATCTTTTTCCTGCACCAGGTACCAGACTCTACGTGGAGATGGTTTTGGAAATGAAACTATAGATCTCAGGGCTTATTTTTGATCTACAAGGATAGGCTGATAATGGTGCTTTCTTTTGGAACAAAGGCTAAGATAATTCCTGCCTCTTCATTTCAGGTAAAGGGTGGAAAGTAACAAGAAATATATTGTGCTTTAGGAAATAAATAAACGGACTTGGAAAAAGGCTATATCTATTTGAAGTAGTTATTCTATTATAATTATTCATTAGAAACATGAATAATTTATATTTGAATAATAGAAGTGATCAAACTATCCTTGGAACTTATCTGGCATAGTATACAGTAAAATTTTTTTAAATGAGAGAAAAATCGATTATAAAAGACTCTATGTCCTCCAAATAGCTTGCAGATTTTGTTCATAACCCCTTTATCTCCATTCTTGTTCTCCGTCTCCCTTTAAACATATGTCAATGCAAAAGGAAAGGTGGTATATGTATTAACAGGTCATTGAGGGTGTCGGTGGCAATATCACCCAGCGTACCCATGAGTAGACTGCTGATACCCAGGATCACCATGTGCAGTTTGGGACATTTAAAGGGGAGTAAAATACAAGTGGCTTGTGTGTGTGTGACCACTTGATTAACCAGAGGTGGCTTATCCATGGCGATTTTAGAATCTCTTGTTAGTTTTTTCCTTCAACTCAGAGTTCTTCTCTACCACCCATCATATGTGCTGCGTAATGCCAACAATTTCTTATACCAGCCTAGGCCCTAGAGGTGGAGTAAGGTCAAGAGTGTGGGGCAGAACCAGATGTGGAAGCAGAGGTTGCTGCTGCAGCTTAGAGACTAGAGGGGCAGGTTGTTGAGCAGGTAGGAGTCGTCTCTGCAGCCTTATAAAAACCTGCTTTTCTTCTCTGTGGGACAATCACCATGTTATGTTAGAGGTTTTGTTCACTTTCTGCTCAATTATTGATTATGTTGTCCTAATAATGAAGTGACTTGGTATCATTAGATACATAATAGGCAACTGGAAAACATTCTAAACTGATGATTTAGAACTGAAATAATTAATCTGCTCAAAGGTAGGAGCACTGCTTTCCACTTTGCTTATTTGCTTATTTGCTTTGAGGGTTTCTTCAGTGACTCTCCAGTGACTTGTATGTGTATTCATTATCTACTCAACAGTCAACAAGTTGGTCAGAAAAATTTCATCTGCCTCGTGGCCCTAAATGAAAAGGTAAGAAACTCAGAGTAAAAATTACATCTTCTCTCTTGGTTTATTTTTAATATTAATAAAATGTCAGTGCTTTTTAAATGCTGAATTCTATAATGCATATATATTATACTTTGAATTATTTTGTTCGAAAGAGAGAAGCATGGAAGGAAATCATATGCTTCCTCATATAACTCAAAGGTCTGATCCCTCAAAGGTAGAAAAGTTATAGTCATCTGGGGTGACTTTTGGTTTCTCCCTTGTTCTTGTAAGGCCTATTCTCTTCCACACACCCATATTCTCTAACGGCTTCCCCTTGGTGATGTGTGTTTGGCTGAGTAGCTTCTTGTGAACATAGCCGTTATCGAGTTTAATTGTCTTTCGCTTATTGTTCCAGTGACATTCTATTGCCTCAAGATAACTTACAAGTCTAATTTACTTAAGTGGATATTGCTTTTGTACATTATGTTGTGCTTTAAATTTCAAGGTTCTGAAATTATTTTCTGCTTTTTAGGGGTCCAAAAAATCAATCTGTTTTCTGTTATTTTCTTTAATCTTCACAAGGAAATTAGATTAATTCAGATAGATCTCTGGCCTTGGGAGAGCTAAGCCCGAGTGGTCACATAAAACCCAGAAACTATGGAGGCCCTAAAAGGCCGATTCAGAGTTCTCAGAAAGCTGAATGCACCACAGAGAATTATCAGAGACTCTCCTACAAAATGATAATAACAAGAATAGCTGTCATTTTGCGGGTACTTTGTAAGTTTCAGACTCTTTAGATACATTATCCTAAGGCAATCAACTGAGAAGATAGGAATAGGGTTCAAAATCCTTTTCTTTGCATTGAAGGGCTTTCAACACCATGGTGCTTTGCTTTCCAGTTTTAGTTTCCATTCCTCTGCTATCACAATTATTTTATCTAATCAGAATGGTCTGTTTCTCAACAAAGCTGTCTCTCTATAACACAGGATGCCGCTTAGGAAATTGAACTTGTTCTTCTGGATACTGTGTTTGGTTTTTCACTGCACTTCTTGTTCCGCTGGAGGTTTTCAGAACACAGTGCAGGGATTAGTCACTGTGGATTACTTCCCCTACCCCTTTTCTGAGATCTTAGAATGGTCTGGATGATCTGATAAGTAGTTCAGAAACGGCTGTTTTGTAAGTTCAGAGTGAGTGGTTTAATAGGACAATTTACACAGAATTACTCTCAAAGTATGTGTGTGAATCTAGTATATATTGTACCGTACATTTTTAATAGGGTGTGTGCAGTGGCAATTTGTTCTCTGTAATAGAGATGATATATCTGGTTTCTCAAGGATAGCCTCTGAGTTAATCAGGTGACACCGTCCTCCAGACACGTAAGATAGTTCCAGGCCAGTGCTATTTATGGATGCTTCTCCATTGGTGCCAGAAGCGACTTTGCTCTCCCCATAACTCCTTCAGCCTTTCATCACCTCCACCCTATAACCTGTGTCGTAGCTCTAGCTATCTACCTCTTCATCTCCCTTCTTGCTTTTCACATTGCTTGACTTACAGTGTTTATTTAATACATTTGGTAATTATTGGTGTTGTATAGCAAATATTTTCAGCTTTCAGCTTTCTGGGCAGATGATAAGATTGTATTTTCCACCACCTTTGGCTAAATGACTCGCTTTGACCAATGAAATGAGACCAGAAGTGATGCGTGTCATTTTCAGGTGGATTCATTTAATAGCCAGTACTCAACTCCTACTTGTCCTTCCTGGTAATTGTGATGGTGTGTTGAAAAGACGCCTGAGCCCCTGAATGACTGACCAGTTTCCTGTTGACCTGCCAACTGCATGCAGCTTAACTGAGACATATTAATATATTTTTGATGCTTTAAGCCACTGGGATTCTGGGGTTGTTTGTACACAGCATAACCTATCTTATTCTGACAGATATGCTAGATCTGTGCTTTCCAATATGATAGCCACCAGCCACATGCGGCTATTGGGTCCTTGAAGTATGGCATCTTAGTTAATTTTCTGTTGCTAGAACAGAATACCTGAGACTGGGTAATTTATAGAGAAAAGAAATTTATATCTCACAGTTCTAGAGGCTGGAAAGTCTAAGAGCATGGTGTTGGCATCTGATGAGGGCTTTCTTGCTGTTTATCCAATGGTAGGAAGTGAGAGTGCAAGTGAGTTTATGTGAAAAAAGAAAGTATGAGGGCTCAGCCTCACTCTATAACCACCTACTCTCTCAATAACTAACGCACTCCTGTGATAACAGCATTAATCCATTCATGAGGGTGAAGCCCCATGACCTAATCACCTCTTAAAGGTCCCACCTCTTAATACTGTCACAGTGACAATTACATTTCAACATGAGTTTCAGAGGGGACAAACATTCAAGCCATAATGTATGGCTAGTCCAAATGGAGCTGTGCTGTAAGTGTAAAGCACACACTGGATTTTGAAGATTTAGTATGACAAAAAGTATGTAAAATGGCTCATTAGTAATTTTTGAATATCAGTTACATTGAAATAATAATATTTTGGATATACTGGGTTAAATAAACTATAGTATTAAAATTAATTTCACCTGTTTCTTTTTACTCAAAAAAAAATTACACATGGCTTGCATTATCTTTCTGTTGGAAAGTGCTGTACTGAACTATAAGCTTATTGAAGACAGGAGCTCTGGCTGGGCGTGGTGGCTCACACCTGTAATCCTAGCACTCTGGGAGGCCGAGGCGGGCAGATGGTTTGAGCTCAGGAGTTCGAGACCAGTCTGAGCAAGAGCGAGACCCCATCTCTACTATAAATATAGAAAGAAATTAGCCAAACAACTAAAAATAGAAAAAATTAGCTGGGCCCGGTGGCGTGTGCCTGTAGTCCTAGCTACCCAGGAGGCTGAGGCAGGAGGATCGCTTGAGCCCAGGAGTTTGAGGTTGCTGTGAGCTAGGCTGATGTCACGGCACTCTAGCCCAGGCAAGAGTGTGAGACTCTGTCTCAAAAAAAAAAAAGAAGACAGGAGCTCTATCTGTTTCAGCCATGTTTACCCATGTTTACCCATAATATCTAACAGTGTCTGGGATATGGATTATGTTAAATTAATGTAAGTTTCATGAGTAAACTGTATCACCATTATATTTAGTTTAACATTTAAAAAATAATGCAGTTTTCAACATGAAGCTTATTTGTATTTTTGTTTAATAATCCCTTCTTTTAGTTCCTTTAGCCAAAGAACTCCTCAGATCTTTTTAAACCATCAGATAATTGGATGTTATATTTTATGTTATGTTTATATTATGTTAATGTTTTAAAAATGTTATACACTGCAAAAATGCTGGGGTTATGCCCATTAAATACTTGCCCCGTTCAAATTTTTTTAACAAGCTCACTCCTTATGGCTAGCATTTTCTTATCTTTGTAAAAATAATGAAGAAGCCCCTGTTTGTTCAGCCATAATCATGGCCTTTATTTATTTTCCAATATCTACCACTTAGGCAATTTATTAAATGGTCTTGCCCTTTGCATGAGGCCTTGTGCTACAAATCAGAGGAAATGGAGAAAGAGAAATGGAATGGCCGTGAGGTCCTTCTGGAACATCAGGTGTGGGACCCCACATGTGAAGAAGCAGTGCTTGCAGTTTTCAGATGAGTGAGACAGAAAGTAAAATAGGTGGTGAAAGGAGCCCTTGAAAGGAGCAGCACATCTTTAAAAAAAATAAAGGATGGGGGAAACACAAAGTACCAAATAAGCTGGAAAAACATGGTAAGCACTTAATAAATTACGGTTACTGGCATGAATGTGTATGAACCCAGAAGGAGTTATGGAAGGATACATACTAGGATGTTGTGTTGGCTAAGGAGGGGAGGGAGTGGTGGCACAGGGAAGGGGGAGATAGATACCCCCATCAAAAGGCTATCGAATTAGCAAGGACTTGGCCACAAACCAACTCTTATATACTATTCCATTTTCTGTGTATATGTACAGAAAGATATTATAACAGGGTGGTTACCACACAGTAGTGATTCTCTGAATGGTCGCTGAATCTCAGGCGATTTTTATTTTCTTTGTTATGCTTTTTGAATTTTTATCCAAGTGAGCATTTACCATTTGTATACTTAGCAAATAATCTGATCTGGCGTTTTTTACATTTCTGAGTAACATCAGGACAAAGTTTCAGAACCCAACCCAGAGTTGTCTATATTGTTTACATTCTACTTAATGCAAATTATTTTGTATAAAACAGTCAAATTATTACAAATAAAAAATAATCAGAAATAGACTACCAATACATTCATTTCAGTTATTAGGGACTATTTTAAATGTACATATTTATAGAATTGATATCCTCTTCCCTGAGTTAGACTCCAGTTGATTTTCTAACCGACAAAGGGAAATAGTGGTTCAGATCACAGAAGCATCTTATCTAAAAGTGAACATTTCTTCAGAAAGAAAAAAATGCTTTTGTAAGATTATAGAGGATTTGGGAATTATGCCATGAGGGCACATGCTGAGTAATATGTTTTTGAGGCAGGCTGCCAAGTTTTGTCAAAGAAAGGCAAGTACTGGGTTTGTTTTGCAATGTCTGGAAAACTTGGAACTCTAATTTCTTGGAAAATCTTTCCAAGATAAACTCATTGTGAAGGAATTCTACCTCAAAAAATTACATGTAGCAAGAGGAAAGGAAAAACAAGGTGTAATAAGATGTGAGATGGGAAAAGGAGGGTCTCCCACCCCCTAAGAGATTGTGACCTTGTTGAATTCAATTACATGTCTGACAGGCTCAGAGAAAACATCCTCATAAGGTTAATTTTCCTGAAACTCCTGAGCAAGGGCAAAGTAAATAAATTATCCTTCATCATCAGTTCCCTTTTATCAATCTTTAAAAATGTACAAAAGATAAGGTGTTATGTATCTAAAAACATTCTGAATTGCTTGGGTATCTTGAACAAGTCATTTAAATTTTCTGGATCTCATTTTTCTAATCTGGAGGGTTTGGATTATAAAACTGCTATGGTCTATTCTAGGTTTTATTTATTTTTTAAATGAAATAGAAACTATATATTATTTTTGACATGTTCATATATTCTTTGTATATATCAGCAAAAAAGTATTTTTTTTAATCAAGGTCTTTTATTGCTCTTACAATAAAAATCAAACTTTCCCCATAGCCTACAAGGACTGCCTGACCTCATGCCTGCCCACCGTCTGATCTCAATTCTGGTCACGCTCCCCTGTGCTCATGCACTCTGGCCACACTGGCCTTGCTTCTGTTCCTCGAACACGTGAAGCTCATATGCTGTGAACAGCATTGTAGTGACTTAACAGCGTGATCTAGAACTATGATCTTCCCCAAAGTCCCTTCAAGTTCTCTGCATACCTCGAAGCCTTTGCATGGTTGTCATAAGGGTTGTGGTGATTGAAAGAAAGAATCCAATTGATATGGGTTCATGTCTGTATCAATGAGATGGCTGTACAGAGCAGGAGACGGAGCAATATTCTCCCCCTTGCAGGGGTAAGCTACCCTTGCCCTCAAGTCTTCAAGAAACACCAACTGGGTATTTGCCAAGTGTATCCCAGCTGCTCTGGGAAGTTCCCATCCACAATAGTGCATGCCACTGTAAACTATGAAGCTATAGAAGGATACAAGTGCATTTTTCTTGGGGACTGCTACCACCATCTCTCTTTGTCAGCTTGAGAACTGGGGGGAGCCAATCCAGCAGATTTTTGAATTGAAGGTGAATTCCCGGTGACCTTAAGATGTGACGGTCCCAAGTAGGATGATATTTTAAGCCTGCCTGATGTGTTTCCCATACTTCAATTGAAGAAAAATTGTATATATTAATAGCTTATTCATTACTTCTGCATTTATCGAGTGCCTAACATACACTATTTGATGATGACAAGTATGAAAAAAATAAAATGGTGTAATGCAATAGAGAAAGACTAGGTACTAATTAAGATTGGGTTGGCCTCTTTGAGGAGGTAATATTTCCTCCTCAGTAAAAGGAGGGAGCCAGCCATGAAAAAGTCTGGTGTCAGGATATGCCAGGAGAGGGACTAGTGAGGGAAAGGTGGGGATGAGCTTCACGTGTTCCAGGAACAGAAGCAAGGCCCGTGTGGCCAGAGTGCATGAGCTCAGGGGAGTGTGACCAGAATTGAGATCAGAAGGTGGGCAGGCATGAGGTCAGGCAGTCCTTGTAGGCTATGGGGAAAAGTTAGGATTTTTATTGTAAGAGCAATTAACCATTGGAGGGTTTACAAGAGAATGATATAGTATGATTTGTGCTTTTCATTGTTCCTCCAGCTGCTAGGTGGAGAACAGATGGGGGAGGACTTTGGAGAATAGGGAGTAAGTAATTTAGTGATTCAGATAAGAGGTGATGGTGACCCAGAAAAGATTAGTGGCAATTGAGAAGGAGAGAAGTGTCATGATTTGGGGACATATTTTAGAGTAGAGCCCATAGGACTTGCTGATGGATTATTGTAGAATAAGAAAAAGCATAAATCAAGGATGATTCCTGTGTTTTGGGCTTAAATACCTGGGTGTATGGTGGGGCTATTTATGAGGAACAGGAGACTTGGGGAAAAACTGGTTGGAGGCATACCAGGAGTTCTTTCTGATCTTGCCATGTTAAGTTTGAGCTGCCTAACAGGTATTGACGGGGAGTACAGAGAGGCAGCTTGGACTTCAATGGAAAGGCTGGGGCTGGAGATTTTAATTTGGGAACCATTGGCATGGATCTACTATGAACTGTGAAAAGCTAAATAAAAATTTAAACCAGTTCTGTAATTTATTTTGAGCATGTGCTACTTTCAGTCAGGAAAAAAAGATCTCTTTTATGAAATTAAAGGAGATAATTATTACTTACTATTTAGACTTTTGTAGTAGTTGATTTTCAGGCAATTAGAATAACCACATCACTTTTATCTGATAATTAGAACTAATTTGGGAGTGCTGATGGTAGGCTGGCTCACTGAGTAAACAAAATACAGAGCACAGAGCTTGTCTCTACAACCATATATGTGAAGTTCCTCTTCGAGTCTTTTTAGGCTCAGGGCTGCTGAATGAATTAGGGCAGAGTTTAATTCAGAATGTTCACTCTTCTTCCTTGCTAAGGCAGTGCCTTTATTCTCTAATAGTAGTGTGTCCTCTGGGAGGAATGCTGTTGGGGGAAGCTCTCAGCCCCCACTCACCCTCATCTGCGCTGCAGTGTCGGAGGCGTTTGCCCGGCAGGCTGAGCAGCTTGGGAGCTGGCTGTGCTGACAGAGTGACGCTTCACACCATCGAGTGTCCTCTAAATGCTCATTACGGTGCCAGTTGTTTTGCATAGATAATCTCTAAATTTATTAAAATCCCTGCAAGTTAGGTATTTTAAATTCTGTTTTAATGATGATAAAATTGAGATTTAGGATTACATGGCTAGGAAATGGCAGAGTCGGGACTCAGGTCTAGGTCTGCCTGCTTCTAAATTCGTCTACAATTTTTATTCCTCCAGGCTGTTAAACCACCAAAATTCCCCTTAGTTTATTCTCCCAGCCCTGTTTTCCCCATCAACCTTTTTTGTCTTTCTAGCCAGATACGCAATTGCCCACCATCTACGGTGCTCTCTTTAAAAGTGGTCCCCGAGTTCCACATGCCCACCCTCTGATGCCTCTGCTTCCTGTCTGTAGATTTCAGCCCCGTCCTCCCCTCCCATCCCTTCCTTCTCCCTCACCCTGCCTTCCGAGTACACTCGAATATTCTATTAGTTACACAAACCTCGCATTCTTTAACCTCTCCCTTAGCATTTCCCTACACTCTTGCCAAAACTCAATCTTGGCTTTGCTCTAAGTTACAAGTTCCCAAGCCAAATTCGTCACTCGCGGTCACTTCTTCCACTTTCTCTGGCTCTCAGCGTGAGGAGCAGGGGCCAGCACATTTCCTGCTTCCCACCATCACACTCAGACTCTTGCTTGTTCGTCGTCTCTCAAGAACTTGCGTTTTGAAACTCCACTCTGTCTTTGTATTCTCCACCTTTTCCAGCTGATATTTAACTCGCGTCTTCTGCTCACTTCACTCTATTAAGAATCCACTTTTGCCGACTCCCTCTCTTTATGTATAGCAAGTCCTCACTTAATGTCACTGACGTGTTTTTAGAACTGCAACTTTAAGAGAAATGATATATAAGGAAGCCAATTTCACCAGAGGCTAATTGATAAACAAGAGTTAAGTTCTTATGGCGTATTTCTAGTCACAAAAACATTACCAAAATTCTAAATAAAGACCAAAACACTTCTAATATTAAACACTGAAATAAATGTGAGCTCTACATACATTTAAGAAAGATTAATAAAAACAAGTAAGGTAATTATTTACCTTCTGGTTCCAGTTCAGGGTACCAGGTGGCTGGAGTCTCTCCCAGCAGCTCAGGGCACCAGGCATGGCCCCACCCTGGACAGTGAGCCATCCCATTGCAGGGCGCACTCACGCTCACTCAGACTGGAACCATATAGACGTGACAATTCACCAAACGTGCACATCTTTGGACTGTGGGAGAAAAGTAGAATACCTGGAGAAAACCCATGCAGACATGGGGAGAACATGCAAACTCCACACAGACAGTGGCCCCAGCTGGAAATCGATTTGTTTTTTTCTCATCAATGTTATAACAAAACAATGTTATTCAAGGAACTGCTGTGCATCCGCTATCAATTGCTCTGTTGCCCTAGTTTTCTTATATTCCACTAATATAATTTGAACAATTCTTCAATTGCTTGGTGTTTGGTCATTTTAGTTGTTGTTTAGACTTTTTTTCCTTTTTCTGACCTATGATCCTATCAAAGTTAATAGTATCTGCTATGTGCTTAGAGGACATCCGGCTTCTGGGGCCCTCTGGGATTGTACATAATTTTGCCTGGAAAAAGTCCAAACACTATAACTAAAATTGTTCCCCTGGGTATTTGTTCAATTGATATAGGGTTGTTTGTGTCTTTTCAGTTTTAGTATGGTGTTTTAATTAAGAAACATAGCAAAAAAATATTTTCCTAATCTTACCAAGTTAACTTTGAGGCGCCCAGTTTTCGTTAACGTAATCCCTCTCTACATCACCAAACACTATTGATCCTACCTTTAAAATACCTCAGAATCTATTCCCTTCTCTCCATTGCCCCTGCTGGGGCCTCATTTCTGACCCTCACACCCTGTCTGCCACTAGTGTCACCCCATTGCTGTCTGTCTGCAGGAGAATTGTCTCTCCTCAAAACAAATCTGGTGATGCTACTCCTCTGCTTATGCACAGTTTCTGATTCTCTGTTGCTTCCAGAGTTAAGTCAAAGTCCACTGGTGGGACCTCCATGTTCCTTAGACTTGCATTCCAGTTGCCTTCCCCAGGTTCATCTCTTGCCACTTGCTCAGCTGTCACCAGTCCTCGCCATACTGAGATTTTCACTAGTCCCAGAAAAGCCCACACTCTTCTGAGGCCTGAAATATCCTCCTCATTTCTTACCCTAGCCCTGTCCCATTGATCATCTAAAACCAGCTGAAGCATCACCTCATCTGTGGTGCCTTTCCTTACCTCCTCAGAGAGTGGCCCCCTTTCTGTGTTCCTATACCATTCATTCTTTCATTCATTCATTCACATATTGAAATCCAGTTAGTAAACAATGCTTGGGATACAGTGACATATCAGCTGTAGCCCCTGGACTGTAAGGGGCTGTAAAAGGGACATGTATAAGAAAATGATAATATAGAGGGGATGGAAGAAATTTGAGAGACCCCAATGCATTAGCACAAATGCTAGGACTTAGTGCCTGATCGATTCTATGTGGGGGAATGCAGAAAGTAGAATAGAAGAGAATAATGCCCAGATTTATGCCTTGAGTGACACAGTAGGTATGTGGACATCCATGGAAATAGAAAATAAAAGGAAGGAACAGGCCAGGTGGAAAGCGTGATGAGTTTAGCTTTGCAGGGCCTCCAGGAGATCTGAATGATACAGCCAGTGCACAAGGGGACATATGATCAAGAGCTCAGTAGAGGAGGCCGAGATTAAGATAAATTTCTGGGAGATTCCAACAAACAAATAGCAGGTGGCATCGGGGAGATTTCTGAGTCTATTAGGCATTCTATGCCTGTCTTTTGTTTATACCGTATTGTAATGTAATTATCTGTTGCTATGCCTTGCTTCCCCATAAGGACACTCATTTATTAATTCACCTTGTATCCTCAGTGCCTATCGCACTGCTTTGCACATAAAAATTTCATTTCAAACAAGAGAATGAATATATGAGTTCACTCAGCCATGTCTTAATTGTGGGTGAGAGAAGAATGAAATTAATTCATTTAATAAATAATTTATTGAGCATCTTCTATGTGCTGGGCAGTGTCCTAGACACTGGAAATACAGCAGTGAAAATGATAGTGTGGAAACAATAATAAAATAAGTAAACAAGATAATATCAGATAATAAAAATGATTATAGCTAACACTATGGAGTTCTTATGTGTCATGCCCTCTTTGCAGCATTTAACATGGATTTTAAAATTTAATCCTCACAAATCTTATAAGGTAGGTTGTAATAAGTTCCATGAAGGAAATTAAACAGAGTAATATGGTGGCAAGTGACTCAGGGTCAGTCTTTGGCTAGAACAGAGAAGGTTATTTGCGGTTACAGTGGAGCTGAACTGTGAAGGAGCCAGCCACAAGGAGATCTGGAGGAGAAATGTTCCATGCACAGTCCAAGTAAATTTAAAACCTTCTTCTTTTTTAAATGCTAAAGGAATAAAGATTTTGCTTAAGCATTGCAAGTTGCATTCACTAGCATTCAAATACTCCACACTTCAATCTACCTGCAATCAGTCAAAACAGCAGTAATTCATTGTAGAATCTCAGGTTAGGGCAAAAGAGCTTTCCATGTACATTAAGACACCCACTTAGGCTGGTCCAATGGTAGTGGGTTACCAGAATTTATTAATTATTAGTGTCACTAAAGTGGCTATAAAACGTCCCACTACTAAATTTGACTAGCTTAAAAGAAAGGCACCCACTTAGCTCTTGGTGAGTAGGGATTGGGGAATTCTGCCTCATTTATAATCACTAATGTACGGTAAATATTATCAAGAAAAGTATATGAAAATAGAAAGAAATGATTCAGATTCTAAGGTAGATTAAGTTTAGAAACACTAACAAAAACAGCAAAATCATAAAGGTGCACCTCCTTTACCTGCTTACCTGCTCAGACTAAATTATTAATAGGAAAGCTTTCAAGAACAAGCAATTATAAGCCATTCCTTTTTCATTCATTTCCCCCTCATCTATCTAGGTAATTTGCATGCAGATCATGTTGAGGCATAGCTTTACTTGTTTGCCAATCATTTAGGGCAACAATGAAGACTAGTATGGTAGTTGGACTTTTACTTTTGATTTTCCTTCTTGTTCTTAGATGGAGTTTTTGAGACTCTGTGATGACTAAAGGGAGGTAGGAAGTTCATCAAGGGCCCAAAATGTCTGTCTGTTCTAGAAAGGAGCTTTTGTCTTCCAGAATGAATTTATCCTTAACAATCAATGAGAGCAATCTGTGTAGAAAGACTACTCAAACTAGGGGCATGACAAACGTTAGGGCCATGCTCCAGGAGAGAAACTTAGGAGGGGTCTTCTTATCCAATGGCCTCAGTTTACAAATAAGGAAAGGCCAAATGTCTTATCCAAAGTCACAACCACCTCTGTTCAAGTGAGGAGTTAGGAGAGTGATTATTTGCATTGCAAAGCTTCTCTTGGGTTTATAAATGGGCTTGCTGAGAGCTTTTGTAAGAGTGAACGCCTTCTTTTATTTAACAGGTGATTTACAAATATATGATTTCATATGTTTGTCCCTTCATTTAAAATTCACTAAGCACTTAGTAGTATCAGATTGATTTGAGTATTAAATGAGCATTTTCCGTAAAAGGTTTATTGGCACAGTACCTGGCATATAGGAAGGACAGAATTAATGTTAGTTGTTGTTGTTATTTCTATTATTATTGCCAGACCCTGTGCTAGGCACTGAAGAAAGGAAGAAGATAAAAGGATACTATCTCAAAGGGATCAAAGCCTAACGATGATGCCCGTAGGGATGGAGTTAGAATTACATTGTTCTCTGAAGATAGTATTTTGTCTATTTTTAAATTGAATCCAGAGCCTTCTGCCAGCTTACACTCTGGGCCTATGTGTCTGTTCTTTAATGTAACCCATAGACCTACGAAAATGCACAAGGGATTACAGAGGTGAATAAAGGGTGGTGTTTTCATCACCACGTGTCACTGAACCCCAGCAGCCTCTAGTTAAAAAGTTCTACTGTGCTTCTTAGGTTTTTGATTTAAATTTATCAGTTACATCTTCCATATCCCTTCAAGGGATGCATAACTGGAACACAACCACCAGTTGTATTTATACTAAGCTTCAGCTAGTTTGTTATCAAAGCACAAATCTTGCTTTGCTGAAGAACTTTTTAGATTTGTTTTGATTAGCCAGTGTAGTGATTAGGCAGATCTGTGGAAAATGGGTACTTTCCAATTTCTTGAAAATCCAAACATGTTTTAATGGTTTGTTTTAGCATGTTTTACTTTCTATGTTTCAGTAGCTAAAGGCATAGTACTGATTAAGAGACAAAGAAACTCTTTTGAGTTACTTTGCTAATTTTACATCTATCCCTTAAGGTAATTTATAATTACTAGAGGACTTTGGTTATCTTAAAAACATTTGAAACTAATTTTTCTTAGCACCATAGAGGGTAATGTTCATATGTGGAACAAAGCCTTCAATAGTAACTGGCTCTGATTTCCAAGGAAGTTGAAGGTAGATTAAAGAACATTTTCAATGTTAAGAAAATACATTTAAAAGAACCCATTTAGGTGTCAGGCAGGTGGGAGGGGGGAGGAGGGGATGGGTATATGCATACATAATGAGTGCGATGGGCACTGTCTGGGGGATGGACACGCTTGAAGCTCTGACTTGGGAGGGGTAAGGGCAATATATGTAACCTAAACATCTGTACCCCCATAATATGCTGAAATAAAAAATAAATAAATAAATAAAAATAAAAGAACCCATTTAAATGTGCTCTACCAGATCCTCAATAGGAATAGTATCATGTTCACGAGTTCCTCCTGTTAAATATTTGGATTTTTAAATAATGGGGTTTTTTTCCTTTTAATAGTTGTCTCCTGGGTGGTCCATAGTACCAACTTTGTTAAATTTGCAAGAGAGATTTGTGTTTCAAATTTAAGTGCAAGGAAAAAGCTTAATGTTTCTGCTGACATTGTTTGTAGTGAGAGGGTGAGAAGTCTCAGTGAAACTGCCAGAAAAATTATTTATTTTACTTAAAAAAGTCTACCGCCTTAGAAATGGGCCTGTTACTACTTCATTGGCTTCTTCTACAAAAGAGTTTGTAAATAAAATTTTATAGGTCTAATCGAAAATAAAAGGATAGTGAATGGAATTTAGCCCTATTCCTCCTTTTGTATTTAAGCATGATTCATTTCAGCCAAATTTTTTAAATACTCACTTTCATTGTGAACATTCATTAGTGAAAGTTTAATAAGTATCCATATCTCAGATTAGCACAGGAATTTCTTGAGGCATTTAGAAACTCCTGAGTGTATCACTGAATACTTTGGTGGAAGGAACAGAGAAACCTAAGGTAAAATCCTGGCTCTGTCACAATCCAGCTGTGTAACTTCGAGCCAGTTGAGCTTGCTAAATCTGTTTCCTCACTTGTCAAATGAGGAACAAAACAGTTACCACCTCATAGGGTAGCTTTGAGAAGAAAGTGAAATGCATTATGTCAAGCATCTTGCAGTGTTTTGGTAGTTTTACTTGGCATCCTTTTTCATAAAAATAATCCTTCTTCAACAGTTAAATATCATCTGATATTGAATACAGTTCACTTTATATAGAGTGAAATGAATAAATAGTCTAAGCCAGGGGTTGGCAAACTATGGCCTTCTGCCCATTTCTGTAAATAAAGTTTTATTGCTAATTACCCCGATTTGATCATTATATAGTATATACATGCATTAACATAACACACTGTACCTCATAAATATGTACAATTATTATGCATCAATTATAACTAAAAAACGTTTTGTTACAGCAAGCCAGGCTTATTCATTTAGGTATTGTCTGAAGCTGCTTTTGTGCTATCATGGCAGAACAGTTGTGCCATAGACCCTGTGACCCATAAAGCCTACGATATTTACTGGTCTGGCTTGTTTACAGCAAAAGTTTGCCAACCCCTGGTCTAAACTGTTGTTAGGGGATTGCTTATTTACATGTCATACTTTGCACAAATGGGAGGATCCATTTTAAGTGAAGTGCTATAGGAGTAGAATACAGCATTACTTAACTGCTCCTGGGGTTAACCAAAGACGTCTAAGCATCATCTGTGATTAGTGGTGAGATCCCCTGAAACAGCTGGGAATAACATTCTAGGACCAGCAGAAGGACATTTGGACAGGACCAAAACTGCCTGTGGTTCATCTTCAGAGTGGGGAGGAGCTAGAGATTGGTATCAGATCCCCCCATAAGGCATTCTTTATCAGCCTGTAGCTGTGGATGTTGTTCCAAGCTTCCATTACAAAGTAAGGATTCAGTTATTCTTAAAAGGTCTTTGTGAATCATCCTAAATCCTGAGTTAAAAGTTTGCAACTAGATATTACTATCTAGGGACCCTGGATTGAGTGCATTTTACGTGGTTATCAGAGTGGATGCTTCAGGTGCCAGAGTGGCTGTGTGTATGCTACAAATTACTGAAGGTTTGAAACCACATTCCACTTAATTTAATAATTTTGATAGATTTTAACATCAGAACAATTGTTGGCCCCTACTGGAAGTTCTGAGAAATCTCTCTGTCATTTTTTTATAATCTCCATCTCAAAGTCTGTTTTTCTTCTTAATTGATCTTTCAGGCATTAGACAATACAGTCATCATTCCTGAGAGCTGTTCGGTGATTTAGAATTTACAAAGTGCTTCCATTTACACAATATTATTCAAATAACACAATCATTTTACAAGTTAGAGAGGTTGGAATTATCCCTGTTTTATGGATGATGAAAACTTCAGGTTCTAAAAAGTTAAGCCACTTGCCTAAGGCCATGCAGCTCTAACGGGTGAAGGAGGGAATTGAATTTGTCTTCTAACTTCATATCCTATGTTTTCTTTGCCGTGTCATTTTGCCTGATAGTCCTTCTCAACCAAGTTTATTGAAAATGGCTAAGATATAAAATCTCACTAGTTTATAAAGCAAGCATCTAGGGGAGAGGACATAGAGAATTTCACATTGGAAAGAAGCATAATTATCATCTATACCAGAGGTTACAAACTGTTGCCCCGCTGGTCAGAGAATGTGGCCACATTGGGCTCACATTCCTGCATGGCAGTAGGCTGAATTTAAACAATAGCTGTCTCCTTTGCAGGGGGCATTTGCTTTCCATTTTTTATAAGTCTCTATCATTCCCTGTTGTCTTCCCAGCCAAACCCCACTTCAGTCACTTCCTGTACCTGTCTGACTCCTGTAAGCATTTGAATTTGTGACCCTGATCCAGGTGAGGATACTTACTTTGTGAATGAGAACATGAGATTCAAAGTAGTAAGGCAATTTGGCAGCACCAAGATTAGAATTTGTTTTCCTGAGACAAAACCCTTTGTTTGGGCTCTGGCATTGTGGTCAGATTATTCATCATTACTGAAGAATAATGGAACAGCAAGGAATAGTAATTAGAAATGCAAAACATGATGAACACTTTTTAATTAATGGATACTGTTTTAATGATGGTCTGTTATATATTTCATATTTATGCCATATGAGTCAGATTTCAAATATTTCATTACCAGACTAAGCATCAGGCCATGTATTGTAGGTTTCAGTTTGGAAAACACAGGGCACTGTAAACAGAATGAATGAAGTTTATTTTCTTATATTGGAGAAGTTGGTTGGAGGGTGCATTTTTGAATGAATTTCAGCACCGAGATTGAGGTTCAGTTATAGAAGCAGAAGTTGCCTCATGTTAGGCAAGAGCACAGGTCAAAGAGAAACTGAGGGAACGCGAGGTGACGGTAGATAATTGTGAGTGTGTACTGAGAGACTGGAGGAAGAGCGAAGGCAGGGTGGACGGCACTATCTGTCATAAGGAGGAGCGTGCAGAGGCTGAGTGAGCATAGGCGATTTGAAAAATGGATGGTGGGCCATACCCAGGGATAAAAAGGGGTGTCAGGTATACAAATGGGCTGAGGGAACACGGTGTTTATCAGTTATTTTTTCTGAAGTGTAATTTCTAGGATGCATTATATAGTTCAAACCCAATGGGATAAATTACATCCTATGAGTAAAGAAACTAACTGGGGGACTTGCAAAAAATAACTATAATAAACGATGAATAGTAGAGATTCTTATTTTGAATAAAACTTCAAAATTCAGGAAACGTTATTTGATGAAAACATTTCCAGATAATTATGATTGCTATTTTTGTTATTAATAATTCATTCAATAATTATTTATGGCAGTTTGTTATGTGTAGGGCACCATACTGAGCCGTGGGGAATATCCAAAGGTAAAATTGCTTTCGACCTAGTTAGGGAGATGAAAAAGGAAAGTATGAAACATTCTATAATATGTAAGACAAGCCCATGGAAGTCAGCGTTTTGGTGGTTTAGGGAAAGAGACACCACTTCTTCAGCCTTGATGTGGAGAAAGACTTTCTGAGGGATGAGGACCAGGGAATTGAACTAGACCTTGAGGATGGGTGGGATTTGAAATACCAATGGGATGATATTATAGAAGTTTCTTTAGGGAGGGCTAGTCGCAGAACGAAGGCACAGTGACAGTGAGCTGTAAGGAGACAAATGGGTCTGAAATGCATGAACTCCCTGGCAGGGATGAAGAGAGAGCGGGACAGGTCAGTGGGTGCTTAATTGTGAAGGGCCTCGACTCCCAGGCTAGAGAATTTATATTTAAAGATACGGTTTCCATAGTTGACCAAGGGAGCTTGGTGCCAAGGTTATGATATACATTTAAAAGTGTTTGGGATTGAATAACTCTCAGTGGAGTTTATAAAATGCCATTGCGAATAGTTGCAATTTAGGAAAGAATTTGCTCACGAAAGAATCAAAACCTTCCTAAGTAGAAATAACTCCTCAGATTCTTACCTAGGGTCCACTTAGAGACTCTCCAAGGCATAACATAGGATATGTAGAGACCAATATACCACATGAAGGACAAGTGTACAGATGAGTGCCTACGAGTTACAGATTACAGTTAGAAAATTCCCTTTTGCTAAAGATAGTATTGAGTCTGGAATGTTATTTTATTTTCAATTTCTGTGTATGCCCATGGGAGTCACCTCATATTGGAGTCCTATAAAGTCTCTCATGTTACAGGGCACTCACTTAGTTACCTTATTTTGAGCAGCACAGTATTATTTGGGGAAGACACATTAGACTTACGTGACCTCAAGCAGTACTATTTTTATTTGCTCACAGAGGTGTGCTGACATGCATAAAAAAAGGAGGCAAAGAAATTGAAGGCAGTTTCTGTTATTATTCCTGGAGGTATGAATTTGCAGTCGTAGGTGCTGGATGTAACTTTAAACATGCCTTTTAAAGCAATACATTAGGTATTTGTATTGTGGATATCATGAATATACACCCCAGAACAAGAGGTAAACAATTCTAACCTAATATGACTGGAAACTCATTCCTTATAATAAAATTTCCAGTGAGAGTAGATTCAGAAAATGTTGTTTCTCTTACAATTTAGATAGATGTGAAGATGTGCTTTTTGGAAAATTGTTTGATGACTTAAAGTTTAGGTATAAATAGAGAGTCTGGATAAAACTGTTTCATGGAGTTTACAATATTCCAAAATTAATCTATAATAGTCATTATTATTTTTTTAAAGACAGAGTCTCACTCTGTCACCCAAGCTGGAGTGCAGTGGTGCAATCATAGCTCCCTGCAGCCTCAAACTCCTGGGTTCAATTCTCCTGAGTAGCTAGTACTATAGACGTGTGCCATCATGCTGCCTGGCTAATGTTTTTTATTTTTGTAGAAATGGGGTCTTGCAATGTTGCCCAGGCTGGTCTCAAGCTCCCAGCCTCAAGCTATCCTGCCTCCCTAAGCACTGGGATTACAGGTGTGAGCCATCACACCTAGCCTATAATTTTATAGGATATGTGCTGTAAAATATCAACAATTAAATTAATTTTATAACCACTAGGTATGAACAAGTATTAATCATGGAGAAAGTGAAGGTTAATTTTATATGTCAGTTTGAGTGGGCCGTGGGGTACCCAGATTAAACATTGTTTCTGGTGTGTCTGTGACGGTGTTTCTGGATGAGATTAGCATTTGAGTTAGTGGCCTTAGCAAAGTAGGTTACCCTTCCCAGTATGAGTGGGCATCATCCAGTCCTTTGAGAGCCTGAATAGAACAAGACAGAGGAAGGAGAAATTTGCCCCTTTTGCTTCCTGCTTTCCTGCCTGAGCAGGGACATCTCATCTTCCCCTGTCCTTGGACTGGGATCTACACCATTGGCTCCCCTGGTTCTCAAGCCTTCAGACTTGTACTGAACTACACCACTGTCTTTCCAGCTTACAGGGGGCAGATCATGGGACTTCTTGGCTTCCATAATGGCATGAACAATTACTTATAACCAATCTCTCTCTCTCTCATTTTTTTTCTCTGTGTACATATAACTTCCTATTGGTTCTGTTTCTCTGGACAACCCTTATGAATACAGAGGGTCATAATAAAGCAACTTTTTTTGTCACCCAGTTTTGTTCTTTTAAATGTATTCTGTGCTCCTACTTATTCTTGCTGTTATTTGAAATTTAGATATAGCCTCATGACTCTTCTAGTCACTTCTGCTTCCTCGGAAAGGTTGTGAAACACAGTCTGCTTGGTAATTAATGTGTCTAGTACAGGATACTTATCCCAAACTTGGAAGTTTAAGTTAAAGCTTCCCCCTTCTCCCAGGACAGTGCTGTTGCACACTGGCCCTCAGTAGTGGCAGCTGTGCCCAGAAGCTTCTCTCTTCCTACTCGGTGCTGCTCCTTCCCAGTTTGCTAACCTGAGTCATGGTGGGGTTCGGAATCAGAGAGAGGGAGGTTGGAGCACAAAGCACTCCCTGTCTTCTGTGGGTTCTGGAAATCTCCCCATCGCTGGGATCTCTCATCTGTAATTTTCTTATATGAGTGAAAGCGTTTTTCCTGGTTTGTCCCTCCCGAGGTGTTGTTCAGCTCTGCACACACCTCCGGTTTCCTTTTGTTGAGGCCCCTCACCTGCTTATCAGCATTCATTTTTTAAAATTGTGATAAAATATATATAACATAAAATCTACCATCATAAGCTCATCTTAATGTGGTGCAGTCACCACTGTCGTCCATCTTCAGCACTTTTTCATCTCCCCAGCCTGAAGCTCTGTACCCATTAAACACTCACTCCTCACTTCCCCCTCCCTAGCTCTTGGCAACCACCGTTCTACTTTATGTCTCTATGAATTTGACTACTTTAGAACCTCACGTAAGAGGAATCATACAATGTTTGTCTTTTTGTGCCTGGCTGACTTCACCCATGTAGTGGCATGTGTCAAAAATTCCTTCCTTTTAGAGACTGAATCGTATTCCATTGTATGTATGTACCACGTTTTGTTTGTCCACTCATCTGTTGAAGGACAGTGGGTTGCTTCCACCTTTTGGCTGTTGTGAATAATGCTGCTATGAACATGCAGCTATCTGTTTGAGTCCCTGCTTTCAATTTTTTTGGGTTTATACCCAGAAGTGGATTTGTTGGATTATATGGTAATTAATCCCATGTTTAATATTTTGAGTAACTGTAGCACCGTCTTCCATAGTAGCTGTACTATTTTACATTCCTACTAGTTCCAATTTCTCCGTGACATTGCCAACACTTTTTCTCTTTTCTGTTTTTTGAATAATAGCTGTCCTAATGGGTGTGAAGTGTATCTCTTTGGGTTTTGATTTGCATTTCCCTAGTGACTAGTGATGTTGAGCATCTTTTCTTTTGCTTATTGGCCATTTGTATACCTTCTTTGGAGAAATGTCTATTCAAGCCCTTTGCCTACCTTCTAATTGGATCATCTGTTTTGTTGTTGTTGAGCATCTGCATTCTTGGGTAGGATCTCAGGTGGTCCTGTGCTGGCCCAGTATGTTCTATCATCAGAGTCTGGGAAGCACTCAGATGGCACACTCCAACAGAGGAAGTGAGGAGAGTTTGGTGGAGGGACTATTCTCAGAAGTGTGGGAAGGGATAAGGGACACCAACAAGGGCTATTGAAACCCCCTGTGTTAACAGCGTAGACCCATTATTGCCCCTGGGCCTGAGGGGACAAGGAGGAGGGAGGGCAGAGAGCCCAGAAAGAGCTATAGCTGCAGGAGAGGAGAGCTGTGGACTTCACTAGAACCTGTGCTAACACTCAGCCAGTGGGAAGAGAACTGGGAAATAGACACCCCATTCTCTCTCTCCTCTCTTGCTCTGATCTCCTGCGTGTGCCTCTCATTGGCCAAACTTAGCTGGAAGCCTATGATACAGTCCATCAAGCTCAGCCTCCAGGGCACAGAGCAGGATGGTAGCGAGTGGAAGCTGGGTCTAGATTGATAGGCAGGACATGCAGTACGTGAGTGGAGTTCCTCTTTGGTCCACAGGATCGTCTACCCATTGCTGGGAGGGCAGTTACTTCCCAAACCACAGTGCATCTCCTGCTGCCCCAGGCTACTGCCCCAGGCTACTGCAGCCAGTGGCTTGCCCTTTAGGGTTCTGAGGGGCGTGTGTGTTGCTAGTCTACCACATCCAGGCACATGCTAGCTCTAAGTAATTCCACTGAAGCTCCTTGCCCTTGGCTTGAGGTAAGGGACAAGTCCTTCCCTAGTCCCTCCCTCTTGCAGGGAGAATGAGACTCATAGCACACCAATAGTTTTCTCCAGATAGTCTCCTTTAATCTCCAACTACCTGCCCTTTTATGCCCTTTATATGGGTGAGGAAAAAGGGTAAAAGCCTCGGAAGTGCAAGTCTTACGCAGTGCTCTCATACCTTGCTCTGTTGTGGTCTAGGAACTTCAGCAAAAACGGAGGCCAAATTAGTTCTATTTTAACATCCTGTTACAAACATCATATGCAATCTATATCTCTTAAAGTTTATATATTTGGGTTAATTCAGACACATTGTTTAAGTCATCTGAGTGAGAAATGAGGAAGATTGCTTTGTATTTGGGTTCACTTTGTATTTGCAGATATAAGATATGTTTTCCTTGGAGTTTTTTTTAATGTAGAAACACAGCCCACTTAGGATAACTCATGATTTCCGTGAGATTTATCCAAGTGTTACTTAGCTTTATATAGCTGAAATTAGGTAAATAAAATATTTCAACATTCAGTAAGGTGTGCTTAAATTAAAGATACAGTTTATACTAGAAATATTCTTGTTTAATTCCAGATAAGTTCAATACAGTACCTTCCTTAGAATAAATAATTTCACATCTAATTTGTTTACACTTCTTAATATGTTCTAATTGTGAAGGCCTAATTTCTGAGTGTATTTTAGAATGATCTTCAAGTCATTTTCCTTCTTGTGTATGTGATTCCTGAAACAGATGTGTTCTGGGAACTGGTTTCCTTATCCGGTCAGACAACCAGTGGGGAGAGAGGATCATCTACATTCAGAAACATGTGGTGAAGCTGTCGTTTGTCGGCCTTTCCCCAAGGCTTGCCCTATGATTTTCAGTTTTTAAGTGGGTTTAGTGTAATTCTGAAACCTTAACCTGTGACACATATTCATGACTTTAATAAATTACAGATGTTAATTTTGTCCTTTTTGGTGCAGATGTGTTGTCATTTTTCTCTGTGTTCTCTTAGAACATTAGCCTTCTCTGTGTTATTGATGTAGTTTCATGTGCTACCTTTTCAGGTGAAGCCTTTCTTGTTGTCTCTTGTGAATCTCCTAAGAATGGACCCATTTGGAGAACCAGACTGTTCATTCTTTCCTTTCCCTCCTTTCCTCTTCTTTATATCATCTAGAAGTGTTGACTGAAATGCCGTACTATGTGCCAGGTGTTGTTCCAGGTATTGGAGAATCTCAAATGAAAGGCAAAGTCCCCCTGCACAAGGAGCTTGCTGTCTAATGGAGGAGAGAGTAACAAGTAAATAAAAACTGCCACATCATGTACACATGTGACAGGACATACAGGGTTTACAGAGAACATCACGGGGAGCACCTGATGGGGTGACTCAAGCTGGGTCTTCAGGGTTTACTGGGCAGTAGCTCCACGACCAAGGAAAAGAAGTGCAGCCTGGGCAGAGAGTACATGGGAGGGCTGGGACCAGAGAGTCCCTGGCATTTGAGGAGCAGTCCCAGCTGTGTCCGTGGCATGGAATGCCAATTTGCTGAGGCACAAATTTGAAAGCCATATCTTGTATGGCTAGCGTGCAGCAGCAAATCACTTAGCTGACACGTGAGCCCAGCTGGCTACCTGATACCTGCTTCCCTGCTTTGCTCTGTCTCTTGTTGCCACCCTACATGCAACAACTCCTGTGAAATGAATGCAAGAGCTTTGTGTCTTAGAGACAAGTAGTCATCATATGAGAGTTGAAAAGGTTAAATTGTCACACAAGTATATGCATAGGAAATGTGATTTGGGGGAGAAACAAGTGCCTATGCAAACATTTTTATATCTGGGGAATGGGGAAGATGGCAAGGTTTCTGCCTGAGGGTGTGGCATGTATCATGTGCGAGGAGACGGGGACATGGGAGGAGGAGCAGATTTGTGCAGGGTGAGGGTGAAGTGAGGGAGGGAAAGTGGGGAGAGGGAAGCTGGGAGGAGATGCCGCGTTCTGCTGGGTTTGAGGTGCGTGTCAGTAGGATATATGAGTCTGGCATCAGAGGACAGATCCAGGCCAGGAACGTCAGTTAGGAAGGCACTGGTGCTGCGTGCGACAGACAGCCATAGGAATGGACGAGGTCACGTGGGAGAATGCACTGAGAGACTAGAGGGCCAGGGAAAAAACTGAGAAAGGGCCAAGAAGGAATGGCCAGAGAGGTAAGTGAAGAACAGGGAGAGAGTGGGGCACGGGAGTCAAGAGAAGTTCAAGTCAAAACCATGAATTGTTGTTGAGGAATTAAATACGGTAAGTAACAAAACGTGTCAGTTAGATTCAGAAGCTAAAAGTCTTTGGTGTCCTTGTTGAAAGTATTTGCATTGAAATCACAGGGGGAGAACCTAATTTTCACTGTAAAATGAGTGAATGGGAAATATAGGCTGTGAACTATTCTTTTAAAAACTTGGTATGAAGGGAAGATGAAAAGAAAGGAAAATTGGAAGAGAGTTAAATGGTAGATGAAGACTAGGTATTTTTTCCTTTTAAAGTGTGAGAGACTTGACTTTGACCAATGAAGAGCCTGGGAATTTGTAGTAATGATTGATTTTATTATGATTACTTTGGTTATAATAACAGCTACCGTTTAAACCATATGATAGCAGCCGCCATTTACTATGTGTTAGACTTTGTGCTGCTGTGCACTTTCATGTACATTCTCACACTCAAACCACACCACTATCCCCATTTTTCAGGTAAGGAAACTGAGCTCAGGTTATTTGCTGAAGGTCATATAGCAAGTAAGTTGCAGAGGGTGTGCTCTTTTTACTGTGCCACACAGCCTGTTGATATACCAGTGCTGAATATTTTACCTGTGAATATAGCCTTACCATATGATTCAGCAGTTACGTTCCCAGGTATTTATCCAAATGAGTTGAAGACTTATGTCCATACAAAAACCTTCACACAGATGTTTGTAGAAGCTGTATTCATAATTGCCCCAAATTGGAAGCAACGAAAGTGTCCTTCAATAGGTGAATGGATAAACAAACTGTAGCACATCGTACAGTGAGGTATTATGCTGCAATAAAAAGGACTGAGCTCTCAAGCTACAAAAAGACATAGAAGAATTGAGAATGCTTATTGCTGAGTGAAACAAGGCAGTCTGAAAACCTACCTACTGTATGATTCCAAATATACGACATTCTGGAAAAGGCACAACTATAGAGACAGAAAGATGAGCGTTTGCCAGTAGCTTGGGGGCATTTTAAGGACAGTGACACTGTTCTATATGATGCTATAGATAGATAGGGCAGACAAACGACATTATGTATTTGCAAAACCGCTAGAACTACGTAACACAAAGAGACCCCTAACATAAACTAAGGATTTTAGTTAATGATAATAATAATGTATCAATATTGCTTCATTAATTGCAACAAATGTACTACCTTCATGCAAGATGTTAATAATCAGGGAAACTGTGCAGGGTGGGGAGAGGGAGTACATAGGAACTCTCTGTTCTTTCTGCACAATTTTTTGCAAACCTAAAACTGCTCTAAAAAATAGTCTATTAATTTAAAAAAGTTGTCCATGAATCTCAGTTATGTGCATAGCAACTTTACATCTTCAGAATCTTCTTGGTAAGCATGCTCTTTTCAGGCTTACATAATGTAGTTAAAAGAAAGAAAAAGAAAAGAAAAATAACTCCCCTCAGAGAGAAGTAATCAGTTGAACAAATCGGTAGTTATCAGAATGCAGGCTGTAGTACATCCTGTTTTTCTAACTCCTCTAATTTACTAGTAAAGCAACCCAAGTGGCGTGGAGGTGGGGAGGACGTTGCTTGCTTTTAAGGCTGCATTAATGCTGTTAGGGTCCCATTAAGCACCAGAGAGTTCTGATTACACCAGGTTTTGAAAGAGTCTTGCCTGGCCGTGGGTTGGGGTGTGGGGTGGGGAAGAGAAGGAAGGAGAGAGTGAGACTGTGCTTTGTTCTATTACCTGAACCAGACTCAACTGTAACACATTTTTATTGTAGTTTTCTTGTGTCCACTGAGTCCTGCCACTCCGTGCCAGGCATTGTAGTATTACTGTGGGGAGGGAGGGAACCAACACGTAGAGCTGGCTCATCCCGGCATTTCTCCTCTTCTCATCGGCGCATGATGCGAGCTGCACAGTTCAGGGAGGCCCCTCCCGCTTCCTCTCTTTTCTGGTCTTGGGTTGAAGCTCAAGTGGCAGCTGAGTGGTTTCCTGTGGTCTGCTGAGGTCAGCCTTTAATAATTAGAAGTGGCAGGTCATGACTTTCTCACCGTAACCAGAAACCGCACCACGTCCTTTCATATACTACCCTCATCCAGGTCTGAGACAATGTGTAGTAGAAAGTGCAGCAGTGCAAGAACTCGAATCTCTCCCATTCTATATGTGAAGGGGATGCCTGGTTTCTGGAATTTAACTAGATTAGAACCTCGAAAGGTGCGTTATAGGTTTGAGGAAGCATGCCAGTCATGAGCTTTATCTTCCATTTTGTGGACCCTTGGCGTGGAGCCATTAGAAAGAGAAAACAGAAGAGAGAAGGCCTTGCATGATTAGTCTGAGCCGCATGGGGCCCATGCAGTGACGTTTCAGGAGCTGTAAGAAGGGTCCCTTTGCTCCTCCAAAAAGTATATTGAAGGCTGGTTCCTTTAATTCTGTACTTAATATTTCATTTAGTAACACTTTGGATTAAGCATTATGGTTTTATGTTAAAATATAAATACCTTCTGGGTACTACTCTTTTAGTCATAGCCTTTATTGTAAATGAGTTGTTAAGAGCTTAGACTTTGATAAAGCAAATGGAAGAGAAAGCATGAGGGTTTGGTGCCATGATTTGGGTGGGAGTAGTGGAGAGTTATACTGAGGGATACAGAGGGTGAAAACCGAGGCCAATGGAAAGGAAGCCATGCTTATTTATTCAGTTTTCCCTGGGAGTTTCTTTGAGAGGAATTGAATAGGGTGTGTGTGTGTTATATGAGATTGCTTGTGTGCACATGTCCATGTGTGTGTATGTATGTGTTGAAGGTTGTGGTGGGAAGGTTGGGATAGGAAATGATAGCTGGGAAGAGCCAGACCTCTAATTCACTCTCCTCAACTAACATACATCATCTTAGAATGAAACTAGGTTCCTTGGAGACTTTATGATAGTGGGTGCTGAGTCTATGAGGTGTGTATGTGCATGCATGTGTGTGTGTGTGTGTGTGTGTATGTGTAGGGAGGCAGGCAATACAGAGTGACACTTTCATAAATGTCTAAGTTGCTATCTTTGTAAAATCACTATTTGTCTTTTCATGATCTGTACCCTGTTACATAGCAATGTATTTATTGTCCACCCAAACCACTTCCTCCCATCATGGGGGCCTTCTGTTTATGAGGCAACATAGGAAATCAGAACTGTGGATGATGTTGCATCAGAGAAGTTTTTTATCTCCAGTTGGTTGAAGCCCGACAGAGAAGTTATAATAGCTGCATAGCACTTCCACAGACAGCTGATCCAATGACTTAAAATGAATCTGCCCCTATGCCCCAACTCTCCACAACTAGCATGTGCTCATTCACCCAATGCAAGGTGTACAACTACCTTACTTCCATCTACTCACCCTCTTATAACCCTTATTAAACAGATGACACACTCAGCAGAGGTGTGGGTGGGAAAGGAACCAACAAATGATGGTGGGTCACCCAGGAACTAGCAACAGAAGGAAACCATCACCACCCCAAGCCTATAGTGGCCAGAGGAGGGAGAGGCATTCCTTCCTAGAGCTAAAAGTGAGAGCTGCAGCTCAGGTAAGGGGCCTCCCAACAGGAGTTGTGACCTTAGGCAGAAGAATGCAACCACTTCAAGACAGGGAGAGATCAGAGGAGGAATCAATATCCTGATCTTTCTCTATGTAGCTGATCCCTCCTATTGGTGAAACCCCAAGGGAAACACAAGGACTGGGGTCCATAAAGATCAGCTTCCTGAGACACAGATCAGGGCAGAGAAAGGTGGCACATAGTTTGGAAGGGCAAATAAAAAATAACTGGCACTATCTCAGTTTCTCCATGAATAAAGGTGATGTAAACTTTCAGGATTAAATATGATCTATATAAGCATTTAGCATAGCACCTGGACCATAATAAGTATCCTATAAATGTAGTCTAGCAGTAGTACTGATAGTGAGATTAAGACCTTTTTACTACATTTTAGCTCTACCATACCTAAGTGGCTCTCCCTCTACCCTCATAATTAACATCCCTTGTCATATATTCCAAGACTGTTAGTGAATAGGCTTGGATAAGACTTGTTTGTTTGTCACATTCATTCCCGTATGTGTTAATTATAGCCACATGACTCTTTAATATGGACAGATGGAAAAGTGCAGAGTTGTAATTTAATTGTTTCAACTGTACAAAATTCTATAGATTAGATGTATAGGTTGCAGCCCTAATTGTTACTGTAACAAAGAAGTTCCCAGTCTGTTCCTTTTCCATGCCTTAGAATCTGCCTTAGAGAGGATGGAACTGAGCTTTAAGTTGATGTGGCTGCGGAAATAATATAGAACTAACATTCCTCCCTTTCTTCCCCCTTTATTCGTATACTTATGTGTGTGCGTACGAGAAAGGAAACCGAGATATAGATTCCTAAGGTAGTGCAGCCGCACATAGCTGGAGAACCTTATGAATTTTAAATCATATTTTTGTTTAATTATATTTTTGCAAATTATTAAATGTGCATATTGCCATTTTCATTGTTAAATTATCCAAAGTATTATCTCCAATAACCTTTGACTTCTCAGAGTTGATGACAATTTTATGCTGAAAATCTTTTTTTTTTTGTATATCCATAGTGAATCTTAAATTACCTAAAGAAAGATGATGCCAGAGTAGTTAAGGAGGGAGGCTTCAGTTTTGTTCCAGTTTGGTACATTTTAATTGCAATGCTTTACACCCCACAGTACTTGTGAGTGCAGAGACAAATGAGCAAGATTCAGTTCAGCATTAGCAATATTCCTTTCTTCTTCAGGCCAATTCAGTGAATCCAAAGTTGAAAAAGTAATGCTGTAATAGCATTATTCACTTTTCAAAAGCGTTTTGATGTTTAATATCCATTTTTAGGGTCTTCTGTGTTGTCATGGGGGCCTAAAGCATTACACTTTGAAGGGATCAGAGAAGTCGTATGGTTTAAATCCTCATTTTGTGAATGAGTAAATTGATATCCAGAGAGGGCAAGTGACTCATTCAAGCTCACAGCATTGGTGAGCTGGAGAATATTCGGCTATCACCTTATTTATTTCCTTTTATTATTTTGGATACTTTTATGAAAAGGAACTATTCAAATTTTTAAGGCCAATTATTCATTAGAAAATATTTATTAAGCTTCTTTTATGGGTTGGGCACTGAGCTACGTACACAATCTGCACACAGTTGTGAAAAAAATACACAGTTACTACTCTTACGGAGCCTAGAGCTGATTTATGAATATGTATCCTGTCATAGGAATCATTGTAATAAATTATTTATTGATAGCTTAGTATATTGATAACCAAGCAATGTTTTATTCAAATGTAAAAGGAGAAGCTGAATTCTACACATAATCCTCTCATTTGATTAACACCAAGGGAACCCTGTGATGAAGACATCTCTAACACCAGCCCCAAGGAGTCACTGAGAACAGACTCTGCAGGCATGATGTGTGGTACATGAGACTCAGTCAATTTTGTTCTCCAAAAGCCATTGGTTTGAAAGTTAGAAGACTAGGGTGGTAATAATTTAGCTAGTTAGGCAAGTTGTTCACTTAGTTAAGCAAGTTAGTTTTTCAGCGCCTTAAGTTTCTTATAGGCCCAGCAAGTTTTATTTTAAAAAAAGGCTTTGAAGGCAGAAAGGTGTGATATTTTTCTGATTTTTCTGTTTACTAGCTGTATGAGTAACTCCTAGAGGAATAATAGCTTCCTCTTGTGGTTGTTTAGAAGGTAAAATGAGGTGACCTACATAAAATATGTGGTGTTTATTCCCTTCCTGCGGCATCTTTGAGTTGGAGATGACCCTGTACAACCCCTCTACCACACGGGATTGTGATTACTATGGAGACAATAGGTGGAAAAGGGCCCCGTGAAGAGTGAAGCATTACTGTTACACCACTTCTCGAGGGATCTTTTAGTTTGTTTGGTTATTTTAATCTAAGCTTTCTACCGAAGTGTAACATGCCTACAGAAAACTACACACATCATTAGTGTACAACTCTATGAATTTTCGCAAAATGAATGTACCTGTGTAACCAGAACTCAGATAAGAACATAGAACATCATAGATGGCCCTGAGGCACCCTTTCCCCGTCATTACCTCACCTCAGAGATAATTATCCTGACTTCTAATGCCAGAGATTAATTTCTCCCGTTTTGTAACTTTTTATAAATGGAATCCTACAGAATGTTCTCTTTCATTTCTAGCTTCTTTGACTTCTATTATGTTTGAGAGATTGACCATTTTGTTCCATGTAGTTGTAGTTCATTCATTCTCATGGCTCTAGAGTATTCTATTGTTTGAACACCACAATTTATGTATCCATTCTTTAGTTAATCGGCATGTGAGTTGTTTTGAATTTTTGGCTTTTATGAATAGTGCTGCCATGAGCATTCTTATATGTGTCTTTTGAAAACATATGTATGGGTTTTTGTTGTGTGTATATCTTGAAGTAAAATTGCTAGGTGATAGAGTAGGTATACATATGTTTGATTTTAATAGATACTGACAAATAATTTTTGAAAGTGTTTGTACCAATTTACATGTCCACAAATAGAGTATTTTTAACATCTGTAAAATTCTGTTCATCCATAGTAGGGTTATATGAAAATACATCTTGAATTATTGAAAAATGGGTATATAGTTTTCTCTTTTATTGACTCTGTTTTAGTTATGTTCTTAGTCTGCATGGAATAGAGCCTTGTTTCCATTAATACTTGCGGGGAAGAAGGTTATTATTATAAGGGTTCATGTGTATATGAACTTAGAAAAGAGCTGAATTGTGTAGTTTTAGAAAGGTCAGAAGAATGTAGAGGTGCCAGGGTGTGGGATCTTGAGTGTTCTGCCCTTGAGGCTTGATTTCAGTATCTTGAGGGTCCATCCACTCTTGCCGGGCCTGTGTTCAGCAGGCAGATACAACGTAGTGCTGTGGGCAAGCATCCATTCTGACTGAGCATCTGTTCTGGTTGGTTGCTCCTCCACCATGTGCTTTGTTAAACTTTTGATTATCATCCTGCTTAGAGAGCCATTCTTTGCTGTCACTTGTCAGGATTTCCAGCCTTATGTCTGACCTATGTACCCTACCATACCCAAGACAATCAACCTCTGGAAGCTACCTGCTCTATCAGTTCTGAGGGAGCAGATGCATGTACTGGCTAGCCTACTAGATTTAGGGGTTAGATACCCTTTGTTTATGCTAGATGCTAAATGAATTACACAGAATCATAAGAAAGTCATAAGAAAATTTTAGCAACCACAATTTTTAACTAATAATGTGAGGGGTTTTTTTTGTATGTGTTTTTTACAATAGACATCTAATGATTAGTGCAAACCTCTACTAAGACTAATACTACTTACAACTGTTTTTATGGTTCTTTATATCTTAAAAAACAAGGAGCATGGCTTGCCATTTTGTGCTAACTTAGTCTATGTTAGCTCAACTAGTGTTGGACAAGGAAGGGGTTTACTGTGGAGAGCAGGGAAGACAGGTCTACACAGTTCTGCACTTACGGGCAAAGTAATGGGTAATAGAGGTGTTCCTTATAGAACTCAGGCATGAAAACCACTCTTGGAACTGCTGCATCTTGGAGTTACTTGCTGGATCTTTTATCAGTTCAATGAGTTTAGTTGTAATTTGGGAAGTGACAGCCAGAAACTTGTACTCTTGCTTCTAGCCTTTAGACCTTCTCCTCAAGATAGAGGGACTATATGTTTCACCTCTTCCACCTTCTAGTTTTATAGATAATTTCCCGTGGGTACTTATTTGGCTCAACCTATGCTTAATGTTTTTAGCTAGTACTCACTCTGTCATCATCTAAGTGATTTGCAAAAGAATATAT